>NC_143571.1:85601250-85925000 GCF_054136105.1 Typopeltis vanoorti
CGACGTCTTGACAAGGATTAAACTTTAACCTCGATGACATTTATTCTTCCAATATAGCGAACTCTTCTTATTTTTCGGAAAAATGCAATGATGGCCTGCAGTGAAAGAGCACACAAACAACTGTTTTAGTTGCAGGAAATATTTGTAGGACTGTAGGAAACAGACCGTAACAGCTGTTTAGATAGGCCAATGAGAAATGGTCCAGACGTGTGATGCCTCTACCTGGACATTCTTCAGGAGAAAGGCGGCAGATCGATATTGTATTCCCACACTTCACATTTCAGGCGACATTGGAAACTAATGAGTTTTGTTGGAGCGAAAGAATGCCTCAAAAAGAAAGATCGTAATAGTTTTAATTTCTAATCTCGCATACAATTATCTATCACCGCTTGATTCATTCATCAAATGCTGGTGGGATAATAAATTCAGCAAATTTCTTAAGCCTCGCTAAACAGAGTTGAACCGTATATTATTTTTATCGCAGTTGGACTATGCAATAATTCATTAGTTCGCAAAGGAGAGTCTCGAGCCGTGTGCCGCCCTTGACTTACATCCTGGAATCGCAGAAGAAAGTTTGCTATTGATTAGTATCTCTTGATTGATTTATCTTTCTGGACAGCAGCGAAATTCACAAAACTTCTTTCGCGTAAACACAAAGTCGGCATATTTTCTCAAATATGAGACATAGCTTATCCTCTCCCTTGTTTAATGGAATAAAATAATAAAACGTAATCTCCCTGGCGGGATTATGTATAAGTGACTTGTAAAAATTCCATGCTTGATCTTTAGAGAGTAGGATTAACTAACCTTTAGCCTGCTCATACAAGTTTAAAACCGTCCGTAGGTGGAAATCGCAGTAGATATTTATGTGATAAAATTTAATATTGTACGGATATGCAATGTTAAATTGTATGACGATAAAATTTAATTGTACGACATATAAGTGTTTCAATTTCTTTGACGCAGTATCACGATATCCATTTAAGGTTAAAGCAAGGTTTCCCAATTTGGCTTTCAGAAGGTTTTCCAGTTGCCAATTTCGAGAATTAGCGTTCTGCTTTGAAGAGAAAACATTTTCAATGGGATATAACTCTTTCGGAATATTCAACTGCTAAAATACGCTAATTATTAGCATTTCATATTTATTTATTTATTTCTGCTGATGCTTTCAAAAAGTCCATTTTTCTATGCGTTTTATCATTTGTGTTACACTTAATAAAAAATTCCGCGTTGTAAGTCTAAGCGTTTTGAATCACTGCTTGCTCTTCTAACGTCAAATGAACCAGCGATTAGTTCTTTTTAGCTACAGGAAATAAATATACACAGCTACTATATTGTTATGGTTGTTATTATTATTGTCATGTGAACCTCCAGGAAATCTAGGGACTCATCTGAGAGGATCCACTCCACTGACGGTTTTCCCTACTTATTTCTCCAACTACAATACACATAAATATAAACTATGTAGGGAGAAACTCATTTCAACATTTCTGTTATGACAACCTATTTTAAATTTTCATCAAATTATAATGCCTGTATGTAAATAGTTAGCTATAATGTGTGTGATTAATTATCTTAAAAATACGCCAATAATTTAGAGATTAAATATTTCTTTAATTTTTCCTTTTTTCCGACATGAAGCTAAAACCTTCAGTTGAACTGCGGTAACCTGAATCAAAATAAGCGCGATCTTCTCAAGCTAATGCTTTTGTTATCAATATATATATATATATATATATATCGTGCCATCGTGCACAATACTACAAACACGTGACTCTTTACATCGTGCCATGTAAAGAGTCACGTGTTTGTAGTAGGCATAACTTTGTGGAATTGATGCTCCCCAAGTCAGTACAACTGTTTCCGGGTGAAATCGATGCGAGAAGGGAACCGATGGAGTTTGAAAGAGGCGTTATGATAGGATGCCATGTTTCAGGCTTACCTGTTCGCAAACTGGTAGATGACACACCACACTCACCGAACGTGACTGTAGGGTGCTACGAAGGGTAATATGTAGAATTCAAAGAAGAATTCCAGGCATCGACTGGAACACGAACCTATACAACAACATTCAAAACCCAGGCTCCCAACATGGGAGTCTGGGTTTCCATGTCAGGACGGCAATATGTAAGCCCCCCGCATTACCTAAACCAACATGCAGCATCGTCTTCAGTGGTGCAAAGAGTGTCTCCTTTGGGACGTGGGCGCTTGGAAAGCTGTATAATGGAGCGAAATGCAGAGGTGGTGTGATGGTGTGGTCCTATTTTTCTTGATTGTCCTCGGACCTCTGTTTGTGTTATCACAAATTGAACCCCCGAGAGGTATCTCAACACTCTGAACAATGCAATGCTTCCTGTTTTGTGGCATTTCTACGAACTGACGATTGCCTCTTTCAGCAAGACGTGCCATAAGGTCGCTTCTGTAACTGCGTGGTTTGTGGACATGAACGTCACCACACTTACTGACATACACAGAGCCCTGATCTCAATCCTATCGAACATGTGTGAGATGAACTGGATCGTCAGGTGAGGTCAAGGGACTGCTCACAACATTCCACGATCTCATTACACGATTACTGGAAGGGTGGTCCAAATTTTTCCATTGATCGCTATCGCACGCTTGTGGAAAGCATGCCCCGTAGGGCTGCTGCAGTTATTGCAACGAAAGGCGGTCCTACATCTTATTAACGTTAGAGCCATGGCTGTTTGTTCCTCACTGTATGGAGTCCGTTTACTTCTTAGCAAACAATGTATTTATAATTAAGTTTTTGACTGTAAAGGAGTCTGTGTAACGCTAGACTGTCTTTTTTGCCCTTCACCTATCTGAGACCGGTGAACTTACCGCCAAGTGAAAGCCAATATAAAGGTTCTTCGTATCCTAGTGGGAGTTTCGAGCTTGCATCTTTCAACAGACACAATACCCTCGTTCCTATGAGACGGAAACATCCGATAGATATTTGGCATCAAATTTTTCATCCATTCCTCGTTTTTTATTCTTTGGTAGTAACCTAGTTCAAGTGTATTTCTCGATTATTCCAACCATTAGATATTACGGCTCAGTATTAGTGTCAAACACTCCGTCGCTCTCGAGTACGGTAAAAAAATACTATTGATTCCGCAACCTCCTTCGGATTTAGTTTTGATATTTACGCTAATCTTGGTTTCGATTGATCAAGTTTAGGTTTGAATTAAATGACGCCAAGAACATATCTTTGTACCTTTTAGTTAATGCTGAGTCTCTCGGTCTTAGACGGTGACTACACGGTTTCCTCCAGCAAACGAAAATTGTTCGTGTGTTTGGGGCAACTATATCACGTTAATGAGACGCATAATTTACTCCCCTCAGAGACTAAGCGGCTGAAAGTCGAAGGCGAATAACTAACCTCAGATGCTTGTGAATTCCTCTGTTTTTTACGGACGACACTTTTCTGTCTTTAGTACTGCGCACTTCATTCGAGAAGTCGCCCGAAATTAATTCCCGTATCCTCGTCAAAGGAATGCTCTTTATAATAACATTAAACACAAGCCACAGTCTTGCTGAAAAGTTTTAACTATAGTTAACTATATAATAATATATATATTATTATATATATAATAAATTATATATATAATTACCTAAAATATTAATAATAATAATAATAATAATAATAATAATAATAACTATAGTTATTAATAATTGTATCCCATTAGTGCAAAAAAGTAATGGTGATGTTGTAATAGGCATTGAAATGTAAATAGAAAGCTTGATTATCAGAGATAGCTCACTCATAATTCACATTTGGTCATCTTGTTATTGTAATTCGATATACCAGTTAGGTTTACATATTCAAGGTCGCGAATGCAAACTCCCACGCTTCATATATATGCATACAGTATCCTATATACTGTCATGTTAATTCTTCGCACGGAAATTTGTAAACCTAGAGCGCGCGTGGGCCCACAAATGTTTATAATTTCCTCTTTTTTTTCGCTAATTTTCTTTGCGAATTTTGTAATGGATTACTACCTCCAGTTTCTCTCTCTCTCATTTGTAAATTCTGAAAGCTCAGTGAAATAGAAGTACTTCCTATCTTAACTATTAATATCTTTTATTAAACTCTCTTTATCTCTCGTAATTGTACTCGGCTGTGTTTAGAAATGTTCGAGTTCGAATACATTTTACACGTGCAAATACACGCTAACAATTTATTCATTTCCTAATAGACGCCCGGCATTCAACTGATTTGCAAATCAAAGCAACTTCAGATTTCCGCATCGCAATGAAACGAACGAACAATACGCCGTATTTGGGTGTACGCATAAATCGCTAATACCCGACCTAATTTGTTTCCCATCTTTAATTCGAAAATGTAATAATAATCATATAAAGGCTGCAATGTGGGTGTTCAACGCAGCGTCAATCAACATTTCGGTGCTCGCGTTTAGAAGGCAAAAGAAAAATTACCGACTTGCATATCCTTGAATATTTTGGTGGGCCGCATCTTACGTAGAAAAGGGATAACAATCAGTTTGCACTTTACCAGAAGTAGATTAAGGAGTAAGATAAGTTTTGCTAGCGCTTCGTCTCATCAACTGAATATTGTCTTGTAAATCCATGTAACGAAGCAGATGCACTCAGGCAAGCGTCTCCTGCCTCTTAAGACAAGCTAGACTGCGTCAATTAAACTGCCACCTCTCGGCTGGAACAAGTGAGAGTTTCTAATGAAAACGAATGCGGATTATTTAGTTAAATAAATGGCGGAGTGACGTCAACTCATCTAAAATTAAACAGCCCTTTTACATGATCTGCCACCGGAGCTGTCGACCTTTTCATCTCTAATGCACACGAGCCTGTACGTACACGGTGACGACTTCTTTTTCCTGCTCTTTTCAAATAAACACAAGCTATAACAATCAGCGGAGGCTGCAGATGGTAAACCATTCTCTAACCAAAGTGATGATGCACACTCACACACAAACACAACATTCCTAATATGGTTTACGTAAAATGGCGATGATGCTGTTTATCGTTCGACCCCCCTATCTCCTAGCTCCGTGAACTACACCAAGCTTTATTTTTGTCTTCATATCTTTTAGTGTATTGTCGTAACGCCATGTAGAAGCTGGATAATTTATGTTATTGCACGGTCATCTAATATTGCCCGACACAACAGATGCCGTATCATCAGCTTCATGGTTACGATTTTCGTAATGTTCCGCTGGATCTCAGAGCGCTGATATAATCAGCTATAACAAGTTCCAGAGGTATTCACCGACATTCTAAAACTTTCTCTCACCACGGGAAACAGATCAACATTTTTTCCATTCTAAAAGAGCCATTTAATGACTGGTGCTCTATTGCGAATTCGACCCGCTCCTACACCGCAAGAAAGCCGTCATGTGGTGATCAATGGTAGCTCCGGAACCACCGTCTCGCGCTCTCTACTGTCAGGGGCAACGCGACGCTAACTGAGGGAGAGAGAGAGAGAGAGAGAGATGACGAGAGTACAGGCGACGGGAGGCGGGAGTTTGTTACCTACATGCTACTGGCAGGCTGCCTCTCTGAGACAGTCAGTGGGAACAAAAGTGCTGGCACGCTACACACCGTCGGTTGGTGTGCTCTGTGAGCGGAGACGTGTGGATTATTGCATTACCTGAAATCATGTGCAAGTACGTCTGCCTAATAGTTCTCATAGAAGGTAAGTCATTCGTCTTTCCTTACATCGGGGGGAACACGGAAGGGTGCAACATACTGGCCCGTCACGATCGCTGGGTTCGTTTTGCGGGAAAGTTGTGTGTGTGTGTCAGAGCGCGCGTACACTCCAAGGAGAGCGAAAAGTAGCGTTCGGGTTAAAAGAAAATACAACGTAGGAGTTTGGTAGTCGGGCCAACGTAGATTAATTAAAGTTCTCCCTAAGAGGAACTCTCAGTAATAACACAAAGCGAGTGAAATAGTTTTTCGCATCGAAAAAATAACATTCTGGCATTGAGGTTTTAAATATGAGGAATACAGAACATTTTTCTGATCTTCAAGTCTTATATTATGCAAAGAATCTCGTTTTTGTTTTTTCATTGAAAACTTAAAACACAAAAGCGTTTTTACAAATAAGACTGGGTTCTTTATTAGTGTGTTTAGTGTAAAATTAAATCATTGTTGAAGAGAATTCTCGTACATTTCTTTGTTGCGCATTTTCATTATCATAAAATGTTCATTTTATTATTGAAATAAATTCTTTGGTGTTGCATTGTTGTGAATATAACATTCCTATAAAATATACATTTTGCTGTAGAAAAAAAAATTGGTACATATCGTTGTTGCACATTGTTTGGACTATCACAATTTACAGTAGAAATTTTAAAAGAATTCCTTCACATTTGTGGACATTTCATTGGCATAAAAATGCATTTTATTGTTCAAAAGAATTCTTACGTTTCATTGCTACAAAACGTGTAGTTTGATTGTTGAAGTAAATTCTTCTGTATTTCTCTGTTGCGCATTTTCATAATCTGAAATGAACATTTTATTGTTAAAGAGAATATTTGTTCATTTCACTGTTTCGCTCATTATTTCAAAATTGACGATACAAAATACTGGAGTATTTCATTATCGTATACTTTTTTGAGACATATACATTTTAGTGCACTGAGCAGACTTCTTTAGAAGCATATTTTGCGGTTTATTGTTACGAAATGTAAATTTCGTTTGTCAGAAAAGATTTCTTGCTCATTTAATTGTTGCGATTAACAATATTATCAAACGAATGGCACTTTTTACTGCTCGTGGACATTTCTATTACATAAAATTATATTTTATTATTGAAACTTTTCTTGAATATTTCACACTATGTAAATGTAGAAAAATTATATGAATACTACAAAAACCGCTTGAAAGTAATTTGTAATTCTAGAATGGAAGCAAAAGCTGATAAAGATGAAAAATTGCCTATTTATATATAAAATCACAAACAAAATGAAATTATATTTTATTTTTGAAACGTTTCTTGAATGTTTCACAGTATACATCTTTTGAAAAATCATATATATATATATATATATATAATGAGAAAACTGCCTCGCTATAACTTAAAAATGGTTAAAATGGAGGCAAAAGCTGACAAAGGTGAAAAATTGCGTATTTATATATAAAATGTCTTCAGAAACCGAAATATGAAATTTCCACTTTCGAAGATCAAAGTTTTCGGTAGGTGAACATCTGTTTAATATCAGAAATGAGAGTATGCAAGTTATGAACAAACTGCTGCATCGATTTGAAGGAAATATTCCCGCACTATTAATATTTCCTCCACGGCCTTTATTGCGACAACTTATTAATATTGAAAAGGCCAAATTGTCTGGAGTAAGATGCCCCAGGGAAGAGGATGCTGGCGTAGTTTATGAAGGGGGAAGATATATCTCTACATATTGCTCCACATGTTGGAATGCCCAGGAATTGTATTTGGGCTAACCGATCGATGTAATTTATGTAATAAAAGGTTAGATACAACGGAAACATATCAAATAAAAAATACCACCATAAAATAGCCCCCGGGGAAGCAAGAAGAAACTGCCGAAAATGCATAAAACGAATCAATGAGAAAATAATAATAATAAAAAAAGCCGGATTGAAATTTTCGTTGTGAAATACTTTTGGATATGTAAATCAAAATTCTACTTCTGATGAAACTCGTTCAGCAATTACGAATTTATGTGGGTCTTCTACTGCAAAAGTACAGAGAATTTTGACAATTAATATATTTGCTATCCTGTTGACAGATTTTGTAGAGGATTTTTCAACCATCCATCATTTCCTAGACCCTGTTCGTAGACACTAATCCTTAAGAAAATCTGTCTTTACGGATATAAAATACAAGGAAAATAATAGACTAATAAAAATAACTGCTCCTTAGCGCTACTCTTCAAGCCCAGCTTGTCACACCGAAAAATAATTACAGCCATTACCCACCAGATAGGGTTTCCGAAACGAGATACAATTGGGGAGTGCTTCTAAGTCTGATCTTTACCGAGAACGCTCTTTTTGCGATAAAAATGAAGGTATTAATATATAGTGTGAAGGAAAGAAAATGCGTAGCGGTGCTTGTGTCGCCACTGTCAGTATATAGGAGACGGTTTATCGCGTTCAACCTATAATTACTTTGTGCACTGGTTGCAAAATATTCGTGCAGAAAGAGGCGCTGACCCTCCCAAAGTGCGCGAATAAAGGCGAACAGTTTCCTCTAAAGATAGGCTTCGCATTAATCTAAATGATAAACCTGACGATATCGGTAGATGAAGTTAATTCCGCGAATAATTTTAAAGAGATTCACTTCCCGTGAAAGGCAATAATTTGTCGATATGCAGCGCCCAGCTGATAATTTGAGGTATTTGCTATGATTGGTTTTACATTGCTGATAACAGGAAGCCATTTCTTTAGATCTGAATTGAAATCTATAATTTTGAATTTAGATGGAAAAAATGGGTGTTTGTGTGTATATATAAAATGGTTTGGAATCTTTAATTTTAAAGAAAAGTTCGTAATTTTCTTTGAATTATGAACACAAATTATTTAATCAATTCATCATGTTCATTCTTATTGATTTTTATAGAAAATATAATGGCTAAAATCCCAACGCCATCTATCACTCAATCAGCACACTAGTACGAATTATACTTATATCCATCATCTTTCATTTGTTTCTATTTTTGTTTCTTTTATTCACTTGACTAAGATGGATACGATATTATTCTTAAGAAACGATGAAATAGATTATGCTTGCTTCTCCCACGGAAACATGGAATTACTCGTCAATAATGAAATAGACGACGCTCTCAATGTACTCGCTCGACATGAAACATATGTGCATTCAATTGAGGCCGAAAATACTCCAACCCCACTTTATTTGCAGCGTTCTCCATATTTTTAAAATACCACATGAACTTTGTTTCTTAGTCTCTCTCTCTCTCTCTCTCTCTCTCTCTCTCTCTCTCTCTCTCTGATACATAATACCAAATCAAACTCGAATATAGCTTCGCACGCATACATTCCCCCCGTCCCCTTCATATTGGAACCCAAATATTTCTTAAACTAATGTTAGCCCATGTTAGCTAGGCTACTGATTTAACTCTAACGGCGCTATTCAGGTACCGGATGATTTAATAAAGTATTATAACGATGTAAAGCCGATCTTATTCAGATAATTGCTTTAGATAATTACTATTTCTCTCTTTCTCTCTCGCTGTCTTTCCTGGTCAATGACTTTTATATGAAGCATTAGAGATACCGCAGTAACTAAAAGCAAAGCGACGAATAGAAGTTTGTTTTAATCTCTTTTGATGTGAAAGACGAATTCAACAGAAGAAATAGCTTTTTTGTAGATTTGCCAATCCTTACTTCTCTACAGTCAGATGATTTAATCAGCGCAATATTAAAACTTTTGCAAGTTATTTCTTGTTCATATCCTAACGGTTTTATTAAATTATTTCAAGATTGTTTGAAAGGCATTATGAAATCTGCGCGAATTAGATAAAGAATAAAACTATAAGAAGTGAAAGACAAAATAAAAAGAGATGAATTTCTTTAGTAAATATAAGAACATTGTTCTCTGGATAAAGAAATTAAAATCGCTATTAAGAAAATTATTGAAAGGAGAGAACATCCAACTATCATTACTGATTTTCTGTTCGAATTCATAAGATGGCTAAATTCTTTGTGACTAGTTAAAGCCAATGTGTCGAGTTTACCTTCTATTGGATAGGCTGATAAAGCATAATTTCCAGGTTTAAAATAAGCTTAAAATATAATAAAATTGACTCACGTAAGCCAACTTATTGACTAATTCTTTGCATTCTTTAAATTCAATGTCATAACCTATAAATAGTTTAACTTCATTGCATACTTTTTCTGAGAATACAAAATAATTCACCAAATCTTTCTTTCTTTACCTTCCCAGAAGCATATATTAAGCAAAGATATGTGCTTAATATATGCTACGTGAATGTGCAAGTAAAATATAAACAAAGTCTTGCAATATTTGTGGCTATATTTATCAAGATTGATCGGAATAAACTAAGATGAAGGGCTAGTATACTCTACTGTCGACTGCTTGTATTTTTGTGCTGAATGCTCTTCATACTGAAAAAAAGATGAGTTTTATTTATTTATTATTTTTTAATCAAAATTCCTTCCTCCATCAAAGATCAATTGAATTTGCCTGGTTGGTGTCGGTGTCATAAAGGTTCCCTACAATTCAGTAGATAACATGTATATCAAATCCAGCTATTTACAGTAAAGAAGCATACTTCGTATCTGTGCACCATAAACGCATCCCCTATATGTATTAGCTGTAGCTCATCATTTCCAAAATTTAGATAATATTTTCTGATTTTTGTCCAACATACGAAAGACAATTGAAGGCGATATTAGAAATTAGCATAAGATGCCCTTTTCGCTTGAAAACAAAACAAAAAAGGACATGTGACCAGGAAGTATTACAAAAACAGAACATCCTAGAAACGTCATTAGGTTAAGAGACCAACATGGACTTATTTACAAGCTATAGTGTGACACTCCTTCACCATACGCCATTTCAAGATTTCACAGTAACTAGCTGCAAATGATGGGTGCAGCTTTGAAACATTAGCCCTTTCATTTGCAACTTGTACTTCCTATTTGAATAGACCCTTTTTATTATTTTATTAAATCGCAAATAGTACTGGTTCCAACATTGCCTTGATAGTTCGAAGGAAAATGTATATGTATCTAAAGAAAGAATTCTGAAGGTGACGATGTTGGCAGAGAAATAATTTATATTAATAAAATGAAATTTATTTTTTCCTCATTTAGTTTTTACGAAGAAAAATAAGCAAACAAATATTTTCGTTTCTGAGAATAAATGATACTTTTAAATCGTGTTTTAATACATTCACTTTCCAAAGTATTCATTTCTCCAATTTCTATTCTTAATTAGCTTTTTTTGTTGTTGTAAATTTCTCAGATCAGGTCAGCGGACCTACGAGGACCCCCCTTTTGAAAATGGCAACATGCTTTGTCATCTTTTGCACGGCTGAAGAGCGGCACAGGGATTAAATATACTAACCCATTCCCAGTTCATTGCGCGCGCGCACACACACACACACACACACACACACACACACACACACACACACACACACACACACACACACACACACACACACACACACACACACACACACACACACACACACACACACGCATACACACGTGGATGATCTACTGTTACCATGACGATTCATTAGGATGTAGGCCAAAGAGCAGTGCGACTAATATAGAGATGTAGTTGGGCTTTATGCATCCAACTTAATTAGATTACTTCCTCTTTAGGTTTGCAAACAAAATTAACATCTAAGAAAACGTATGCTAAACACAAAATTACAGGCTTACATATGACAGGCAAAAATTCATCAAGGAAATAATTGCAAATAATTTTGAACAGATAAGAAAACAAACCAAAAAAAAAAAATAAAGATAATTGAGAAAGTGTAAGAATGATAAATAATAAAAATAAAAGTATTTTATAAAAATAAAAATATAAGAATAAAAATAATAAAAAAGTTAATGTATATATAGAATAAAATAATAAATTTTCAAGCATTTAAAATATAATTTTATTGCTCTACAAAGATAGAATAAACAGAAAAATAATATTCAAATAAAATTATTCAAAATGTTTATTCATTACATTAATATTATAAATGGACCGTGAGATGCAGTGATTAATTAATACCCTTGGAGGGCAATGGATGGCAATGCTGTAGCCAATGAAATTCTAACTGAGGCTCGGCTATTGCTGTTACCCTCTTGCCATGATCAGAGCTTTAATAGCTCAATAACACCTTATCCCTACACTGTCCTCTACAGATAACAGGGAATATGAAAAGCATTCTTGCTTCGCCCCTTTAAGCGAGTCCTTATATAAGGACTATACGAGTCGTAGTGAGATGCGGTGATTGATTCATTCAATCCAATATCCTTGGAGGGTAATGGATGGCGATTCTGTAGCCAATGAAGTTCTAACTGAGGCTCGGCTATTGCTGTTACCCTCCTCCCATGATCCGAGCTTTAATTGTTCAATAACACCTTATCCTTACACTGTCCTCTACAGATAACGGGTAAGATGAAAAGCATTCTTGCTTCGCCCCTTTAAGCCAGTTCTTATAAGGACTATAAGGACTAATCTGAAAAGCAGTATTGTGTTTCTTAAACTGTAAGTGTAAGAGTGTAGACAAGTGGTGGGATTTTAATCTAATATTTGGAAATAACCAATTGTTCATTTTCTGTCCAAAGTTCAGTTGAATTCTGGTTAAGTTTCGTTAAATTGTGAATAATTTTTATTTGTTTAAATTTTATCATTATTAATAGAATGATTGTAACAGAGCCGCAATGGTAATATTTTTTCAAAGGTGTATATAATATCTGTTATTTAGATCTGCCCCAAGATTCCGTTCATTTTCATATGCTACCAGCTAACTACCCGTTAATTGAAATATCCTTTGGATCACGAAGTCCAATTCTTCTTTTTGTTCAAAAGATGAAAAACTTTAAGTCTTAATCACCAAAGTATTTCATGTTTGATATTGCTAACGTATGTTGTTTTCGAAACCGATAAAACCCATCTGAAAGAGATTCGGGTTAGATTTTTCAGGTATAATTTTGCATCTTAAATGTTACCAACCCACTGGTACATATTTTTGCCGACGGTTGATCGACTGAATTCATTTTAATGGATTATTTATGGATGAAGTACATAATTGACAGCACTTTTGAAGATCTTTAGAATCATTTGCATATAACCGATGTCTAAGAATGAAATAGACAAAGAGAAGTTCAATACGTTATTTTATCTCAAGTACCTAAGAAATTGACTATTCGGTGTATAAATCCTGATTGATTTATTGTAGCTCGAGCGATTAGGCTCATAACAGTTTCGTGATCTTATAATACTGTAGTAAGTTTAATATTTTTGTTTTAATAAAACGGTTTTATGAACGTGCTATGCTTTAAAAAACTAACAAGCAAATTAGAAAAGAATAGATTTTTCTAGTAGGATCGTCTTAAAGAGATTAGCAAATGCAGCCATGATAAGCATTCAGCAAACGTGACATGTCTGCGTCTCTCTTTAAATCTGTAAACAAATTTTAAGAGCGAAGATAAACATTAATATTCATCCGTATACTTAGAGTGGTCAGATCTTAAGATATCAAATAACGATTAAAAATGTTGTGAATACAATGAAAGATTCTATCGAAAAGGCACGCACACAAGAAAAAAAAATAGTTTGGGAAAATTGAAAATAATCTATATTGAAAACCTTTCGAAAATGAAATTGTGAGTAAATTGAACGAGTCTCAAACATTATTCTCACTGGTACGAAGGCCTTCATTCCCCATTCATCCCATAATTCTCGTCCACTTTCCAAGCCCTGGTTCAATCGAAAATAAAAGCATTCAATGAAACATTCACCTTACTGCATGTGGTTCTCATCAAGAACTCCAACTTCTACCAAAGTAATCATCATATGCAACTCAGTCATGAGTAGATACGAAACATATTGCATAAAGGCCAACTCCAGAAAACTTTCCTTCTGTCCAAATGAAAGTCGTGCCTTCTGGTCCCTTGTTAAGGTCGCTGGACGCAACTTCTATTCTCCTGTACTTCTACCTCCCTCTCCTCCTGATGACACTGTTATTTCACCCAAAGATAAAGTTGACTTCCTGCCATCACTCTTTTCCTTGAACTCTTGCATAGATGACAAAGTAAAATCACCTACTACCTTACCGGAATCCAACACCGTATTCCTACTATAGTTTTTCGACAAAATATATATCAGAAAACTACTAAATAAATTGCATGATACTAAAATGGCTTTTGCTCCTGATGGCATCTCTCTCCTGTTGTTCTCCAGAGCTAAAATCAGTCCTGCATCGTGATTTATATTATATTATAAATATTTCGTGCTTTTCCCAATGCATAGAAACAATCTGATATCCATCCTATTCCAAAGAAGGACTACCTACCAATTACCATCACATCTGTTCTCACCAAAGTAATAGAGAAATTCATCAATAGCCAACTTCTCTACTACTTAGAGGCCCAGCACTTGATCAGCGACCAACAGTCCTGGTTCCGCTGTTCACTATCCACGGCTTACATCGCACACTGCTAGATTCGTAGCATGGAAAAGTTCGGAGAAAGTTGTGCTGTAGCACTTTGCATTTCCAAAGCTCTCGATCGTGTGTTGCATTGGGCGTACTAAACAAATTGCCGTCCTTCAGCCTCTCTGCCATCCTCTGTAATTGGGTAGTCAGCTTTCTATCTGGTCGTTCTCTGCGAGTCATGCTAGATGGCTCCCAATTTTCGAGTTTCACCATCATTGCTGGAGTGTTCCATCACCTGCTCTTGCTCCTGCACATAAATTACCTACTCACAATCACCACTAATCCAATCCACAGCCTTGAAGGCGATAGCACTCTCCCCTCATCCTGCTCATTTGACAAACAATGCAGTACTTTGATATCCAAGGCTACAAGATCATCGACAACTAATGCCTTAAACTATTCTTACTATGATGCATACACTCCTTCAATAGAATGAGGAAAACTTTGTCATTTTAATGCCACCCAAACACAGTCTTGCCTTTTCTAGCCCAAAAGAGAGCCCAGCTAATCTACGTTTATGGTTAATAATACATAAATCACCAGACAAGACGATATCCCTCTTCTTAAACTAACATTTACCTCCGGTCTTTCCTGGCATAAACACGTTACATCAATAATCTCCTCAGCATCTAAGAAACTATTTCACACCCAGCCATTTCTTAGCTATATAAAAATCTCATTTCTACTCTTGCTTAGAATACTGCTCATACCATGATCCAGTGATAAATAATATTTCTCATATGAAGGAGAAAGAATGACTTTTTATTCTAAGGAATACACTGATTACATCAAAGATAAGTTAGAGAATGAACTAAACTCCGAAATAAGTGATGACCAAACAGAAGAATAATAGATCGAAAACAAACTAACAAGATGGCAAACATCGAATAATAGTGATAAATAATATTTGTCATATGAATCATATTAAGGAGAAAGAATGACTTTTATACGAAGGAATCCATTAATGGAATCAAAGAAATCCTCCGAGAATATCGATAAATAAAAACATGAATTAACACATTAAAAAAACAGCAAAAGTGACGGGAAAAATAAATTGCAAACTAAATTCATTAAATATTCAAGAAAAATGTATTTTCTTTAAATTGTATTTGAAGAAAAAGTTATTTCCTTTAAATAGAAAATCAGAAAATGATGATATCCAGAGGGTGGATAGAATTAATGACTGTTACAATGAGTACGAATGACTACTCTAAAGATAATGACTATCAAGAGGGGAACCCGAAAAAAATTATCAAAGCAGTGAAGAATTCTATAAATAGGCATCGAAGCTAAATGACCATTAGGAGAGTTGCAAGACGAATGACTGGAGTAAGGAAATAAACGAAATTATCTACACAATTAGCCACGAAGTGAGTGTGGTAGACGGCTCAAGAAGAGCGATAGGGATGAAGAAAAACAGATCATGCAGTTTGGATGAGGAAGAATTAAAAGGGACTCCACTCCAGACATTGATTACAACTTGTACGAATCATTATGTTGAATTTTTTCTTGACAATTATTCATAAGACTATTACACTTTTTTATATAATTGTAGGAATCCTTGTTTCAAGCTGATTATCACATGCAAACAATGACCATCATTTCAGTTTGTTGCCAACGCATTGCGTTACAGAAGAGACAACAATGACGTAAACGTATTGTTCATTGAATATGACCAAGCACCGAATTGTCAAGTACTTGATTGTGCGCAGAGCAACAAGTAAAGCAGGAAGGAATAATAGTTAAGAAGGCATGCTTCTGATTGTAAAGATTAATTAAACATATTTATAACTCTGATCAGCCATATTTACAGTAATAAGCCACTTGGACAGAAACGCTAAAAAATCGTCAACATTTAAGAGTTTTCATGACTTTAACATTTCAAGAAGCAGTGGAGGCACTCTGCCTGTCCAGAAGTAAATAAAAAAAAACGAGTTCAAAAAGAAACAATCTATAAGAAGACAAGCAACCGATGGACGACTGAAAGCATTCAATGCTATAACGTGATCACAATTGTCAGGTGATCGGTCAGGTTTACATTAACAAACAAAATTAGATGGCTACGAAATGATGCATTGGAGTGAGATGATCCATGAATACAACATGATTTAGATAAGTGCACTCACTAAGAAAACTAATAAGATACTGAGATGTTGCATGCCACATGATGATGTACTGATAGCCCAGAACACTGTAGGAAGTATTAAGATAAAGTGCTCACATAAAGAAACAAAATATGAAAATTTCACAGCAGAAGGTCAGTCTTGATAAAAAGAGAAAGAAAGATTAAAAAAGGAAAGAAATAGTTCTCTGAAATGATCAAGATGTTCTCAAAGGACAAAAAGAGTAACTACACTGAAATAGTAACAGAAAACACAATTTCATTTTTGGAAGGTGCCAAGAGATTGCGAAATTGAACTATTTTAAAAATAGACAGGACATTATACACCGAGGAGTTGCGTTATTACATTAAAAAAAGATGATTGTTCTCATGGTTTAAGGGATAAGTAAGGTATTAAATAGAAGAATTATACTAATACGTGGTTAACGGATGGATGACCTCATCGAGAGATTAACAGTACAGACATCGATAACGCTGTGCATCCGAACGAGTTTAAGAAGGATAAATGAGTAAACTCGGAGAGGATGAAATGGATGAAAGGCTCCTTACAACATTCGAGTATTTGAACAGATTAAGAAGATGCTAAAGTTTATATTCAGAGATTGAAAAGGTGTTCAATATTACTTTGGAATTTTAAAGAATTGTGTGAATAAGTTATAAGCATGTTCATCCATCGTCTTTGGTGATTACTTTGTAAGAATGGCTATTTTGGGATCTATCAAAATCGAACAAAGTTCGTAGATTGCTTTTTGCAACTTCAGGCAAATATAAGGTGATGTGTAATCGCTGTCCGTAACCAGGTGGATGTTAATACCTTCCGACATGGGCAATTAAAACTGTTAGAAGATGAGGGGACCACTATAACAACAAGAACAACGTATAATGACTAAATTGTTTTTCATTTAAATCTGATCACTGTAGTACAGATGAAAGCCCAGCTCGTCAGTTACAACTGTGAGTACGGCAAAAAGAAATTTAGTGGTTAAGAAGTTTAAGGATTGCATCCCATTTCAACTCATTAAACTTCAGTTGTCTGTCAGCGATTCAGATATCAAAAGGACAACGTCCTGTATATTCTCTACAAAATTTAAAATCCTTTTACGAAGCTAATGGATGACTGAAATAATTTTATTTCTCCTTCTACTTTAATTTTAAAACTCTTGTCTTCTATGATTGGATTCTACCAGATAATAATCCCATCTCTACGAGCTTTTAAATTAATGGCTAAAATCTCCGAACTGAATTAATAGACAAATGACTGAAAGAACGGCCCTCGGCGAAGTCAATTAAGAGATTTATTTCTACAAAAGTAAACACATTGCGACTAAGATCATAAATAACTGCAAGCAAAGAGAATGGATTACTTCAGTAACGGCAAGAACAACTTAGAATATCTAAAATTCTTTCTTTAAGTAGTTTCTGTTAGTATTTGCTTTTAAAAGGAATTATTATTCCATTGTTTCTTATTATAGTTCCTGTTGTTGTGTTTTTAAAATCGAAATGAAATTCACTTTGCATATGAACAATCAAGTCTGCTTAAGTAAAGCGAACTCTTGTTGAAAAATAGAGGAAACGTTTATCAAATAACGATTAAGAAGTTTGGACTAAACTGTATCCAAACGGTACACTGATATCCCGGATGTGAACTCTGATTCATCAATGGTGAAATCAATGAAACGACAGCTCATTAGTGCAACATCAAGACGTGATATTGCACTGATGAACTAAATGACAGATAATTCTGCGTTAGCAGGAAATGAAATTGGCAAATGTTACTTTAACTTAATTTTTAATCTTCCGAAGCGACATATTTCTCGCTAACCAAATTGGATAAACGAATGCCCTCCTCTGCTCATCTGCATACTACATAGCCTGCTTGTGTTAATCTACCGCTTGACAACTAACCACGTCCTGATGTTGCACTAAAATCATTTCCTGTTATGGTATCCCTAATTGTGCTCGTGATGAGTTTCTTCTCCAGGCCCGAACAGTAAAGAAAAAAAAAGCTTACAGTACACGGAACAAGTAAGGAAAAGAAAAGTTTTAGAACACAAGAGTTCAGTGGAGAAGTCCCCGAAAAGTAATAACTTTGAAACTAAACTGGGAATAGAGCTATTAAAGCTGATGTCGTAACGGGCACCTCATCCCCTCAACTTCGATTTTCAGTGATTGCTTAGTATTTTTCTATCCACTGAGAAGGGTCTGTTCGCATCACACTTCTCCCTACGTGACTGTACTCCGTTAATACGCGGAGGTCGGAGACAGAAAAGCAGATTGGATAGCAGAAGCGCCCTCTGTATCTTCACAAATCTTTTCAGCCGTTCTTTGCCCTCTCTTTTCTAAAGGAAACCGAAATATATTGTGGATTAACATTTGGAAATCTTCCTACGTTTTATGGTTTCGATAATAATTCTAGAGAATCTCCGCTTATAATCCTATTTTAGTCCCTTTTGTTGTATCCTTTCCCGGAGGTTGGGATTTTTTAAAGATAGCTCTATGTCCCATTTTATTTCCTATGATATCCAATAGACTTCGTGAGTCCGTTTTCTTTATGAAATAGAGCTTGTAATCCGATAAGTTTCTAGCAGAAGAATATTGCTGTCGGTTAAGTGATATTCTTGCAATTTAGTTTTGACAGACATTTCTGATGGCACAGCTTTATAATTTCTTCAAAATAGAATTTATTAAAACGTCAAAGCAATGTCTTAACGTTTTCAGAACTAAATAAACTTTCTTAAAAAAACCATAGGACCGATAGCATTACCTGCAACCTGGTACTTTGACAGATCTCTCGTAGATTCTTTTCCAGTCAATGTTTTATCCCATGCTATTCTATTTATTCAAAATAAAGTTAACAAAAGTGCGGAATTGATCCGGGAAAATAATTAAAAAACAAACAAGCGAATGTAACGTGACTGCCATCCTATTCACCAACAACGTTCAGCGACTGCGTACTTAAATTCAGATGAATGACACGTTCATTTGGTTAAAAAAAAAAAAAAAAAAAAAACTTGGGATTCCAATCCTGTCTAGGACTGAGGAGATGGTAGAGTTCTATGAAATCCAGAAATCCTTATAAAGGGGTAGGGAAGGAGGAAAATCCCTTGAACAACATAGATTTTATGTTGTCTGTGAATAACATATGAATGATAAAATAATCAATAAATATTTATTAATTTATTATGATATAAAATAAATGGTCCATTTCTTCAAAATTCATTTTACCAAATGGCGCTGTTATATACACCGTGTACGTGTAAAACAGACAGACGGACGAACAAATGAGACATTTTAACACATTGTTGGAAAATGTGCTAAAACAGCTAATAATAAATTATTCCCTGCGTTATTTGGCACTTGAAGAGGACAACAAACGACATCTATTCGTGTCTATCATTTTCTTATAATTATTATAGCTTATTTCTTCAACATATTCCTAGTATTAAGTCGTCTAATTTCAGTGAACAAATAGCCACTCACGAATATCCTTTGCTCCTCAGTTTTTGCACTGCAGAACTTCAGTTCGCTGACATCATTTCTTCACCAAATAAATTAAATGCTCACCACTGTTTTCTGTCTCTTTCTGTAATAATGCACAGGAAACACAGAGAAAGCAGCCGAGAGTTGCTTTAATTCAATAGTAATTAACTTAGCAACCTGCATTACCAGTGAATTTATCTTCATTACTGGATATCTGCATGAACACCATTTCCATATAATATTACGCCGAGGTTATACATAAGCTGTCCAACTTTCACCACCTCACATGCTCGTCTCACGAAACCGCCTGCGGAGTGTCGAGTTTGCCAAGAGAAATGCTAGATGTAGCTACATAAAAGGTTCACGCTAGGTTGACAACGGATTATATTCCCCTTGAATATCATTATCAGCGAATACTTGCAAAGAGCTCTCTTTATTCCTTTGACTGGTTCCTACAGATCCTTCTACTTTCTCTATGGGGTGTTTCCGATCTGTAGCCATTGATAGTTCGTTTCATCAAAGGTTTAAACTTAAAAGATGAATTAGTCGAGGCTTTCAATGAACATCATATAGCTTTTGACATCGTCTCCCAGTGGACACAAAGATGTGTCATTCATGCTCTTGCGTGGTCCTTATGTTTGGCGATCAGAAACACGCCCTGTTAACAGGTCTTTGATCATACGATAATGCCATAAGTAAATATCGGACGCAGATAAGTCTAGTAAAGGATTATATGATTAAAGAACTGCAGCATTTCACGTGTATTGCTAACATTAAATTAATAATGTGTGTAGAGTTGACATTGCTCATTGTTGGAAACAAACATTTTTTAAAACGACAGTAGATATTGTTGCGTTTCTTAAATATTGTGATTCATTGATTTGAAAGGGACATTTTTGTACACTTTTTAACACAATTATTCACATTCAATGTTATTGTTGTATTTATTCTGCAGTGGCAACAGTCGTTGATCTCAGAGTTTGGACCCAGCTGTGAAATCTAGTCGACAGAATGAATCCTGCGATTTTAGAACATCTTCGACTAGATATTTTAGAATTTGCATAAATATACTAACTCAATTTCTTGTGTAATATTATATAATATTTGAGAAAATGAAAAAAGAAACATTCGTAACAATTTAACTGGAGAGTTTAATAAACAAATATTAGCACACCATTTTTTATTACATATAAAAATGCAATAAGTAGTCTTAACTGACTTCCAGTATATAACGGGGAAAGGACTTCCAAGGTAACAAATGGCGATGCTGTAGCCAATGAAGTTTTAACTGAAGCTTGGCTATTGCCGTTACCCAGCCATGACTAGAGCTTTTTAGCTCAACAACACTCCATCCATACAGATTTACTTCATTCAGATGACGGGATAAAGAGTCAAGGACTCAGTCCATCTCCCAGTTCTTTTAAGAACTTTAACAACAGTATATAACGGCGGATAAAAATCGACCGCGAGATGCGGTGATTAATAAAATAATACCCTTGAAGGGTAATGGATGGCAATGCTGTAGCGAATGAAGTTCTAACTGAGGCTCGGCTATTGCTGTTAACCTCTTGCCATGATCAGAGCTTTAATAGCTCAATAACACCTTATCCCTACATTGTCCTCTACAGATAACGGGGAAGATGAAAAGCATTCTTGCTTCGCCCATTTTAGCCAGTCCTTATAAGGACTGAGGATGAGGATAACGGCTGGCAATGCTGCAGCCAATGACGTTTTTGATTGTGTGTATGTATTTTGGTACAAAAAACAATTGTAATACTTTGAGTTCTTCGCTACACAAAGTACGTCACTGGTGATATACTTGTGGTGTAGGAGTCCAGATGGTTAATCCCATTGTTCCATTGTAATCTTAAGTAATTGATTACTGTGTGAAAAGTGAATCAATATATCCTTTTATAAACATTTTTTATTCGAACATGTTTTGCCGGTTGTTGCTCTTTTTGTATCGACTGTTGCTCTTTCGGTTCTAAGGTATTTCTAATGAAAAAAAAAAGAGAAGAAGAAGATTATCTTGTAAACTTTCATCAGTTCTTGCCTAACGGTCTTCTGAATTTGGATGTGCAGCTCGTTTCTATTACAAACGTCTTTCATTTTCTAAAGAAGGTAGTAATTTTAGCTTTTATATTTCTCACGATGTTCTTCCAATCGATGTAAATTATTCTGGCTTTTTTTTTTTTTTTTTTGCTTTCGAAGATATTCTTTTTTTTTTTTTTTTCTCGTTACCAATTTCTCCCTGTTGAAAGCAAACCATATTGTTATTTGAAACTATAATCCAAGACAGCAGTCTATGCTTTCCTGGGGCCAATTTTTCTTGTGACGTGTACATAAATGGGCAAAATGCCAGAAAATAACAGAATTAGTAAGAAAAGTAATGGCATAGATAGGAGCTTCCAACTGCTCTCCAAGAAAATGTCATCTGATATACTCTGTCCCAACTCTATTTGTAATTTCTACTGAAATGTAAAAAAAAAATTCTCCATGTGAAACCCTTGTGCTTTAGATACAGCTCTATATCGTAACAAAGGACTCATGCAAAGAAAGAAAATCCCGTCTTAAGAATAGGAATAAGAATCAGAATACGGTGTTTTAATTGATATTATTGAGCATGCGCAGTTCAGTCGGTTGAATACTTACAGTCCTTTTTATAATGTGTTTCGAGCTAAGCAGTTACACTGGACTAATATATCGGCGAGATCTGATTTTAAAAATAGTATCGTTAATTAAAATATAAAAAATACGCTTAGATACTAGAGTGAGTTAGTTTCCTTCAAATTTTGTCATTCATTCGACACTCACGAAAGGCCCCTTCAGAAACAATATTTTATATCTAATAACTCTTTTGTTGAATTCAATTATTACCTATCGTCAAGTATTTTGTTTCGTTTTCAAGCTTTATTGAAATTAAAGATATGAAAATCTCTCAGGAAGTCTTTTTATTCTGACAAAAGTGATAATTAGAGATATGCTTCCAGATATGTTTAAATATTGCATTGTGTTGGTTTAGTGTGCAGGCGCATTGTCATGGTGCGCTTCAGTTCCAAAATATCCAGCTCTTTAGTTCCAGTAATGTACGGCATCCTGGAAATGCGCCATACCCTCTGTGGATGTATAATTCATAATGGCTTCGTTATCGAGGAAAACAATTAGCAAACTTTTATTGCTTTCTAGCGATTGATCTATGTTATGTTTTAACTGCACCACTAGCAAATTATTCTACACCTCACCGCGCTTTAACTAAACGTTATTTATATTAATTGGTTTAAGGTAAGGAATTATTGATGATTCAACAATATTTTATTGGAAAATAAAATTTTCCAATAACACAAATACAACAAAACAGCATTGTTGTAGTTGTTATGAAAGAAAGAACTCGAATTGTAATCGGAACAATATGATGAGAAATATACCGAAATTAGACTTAATAGCGCTTAAAGAATTATGACGACATATAAACATAGTAATAATTAAAGTATACAAAGGAAATGCAACAGTGGTTATGAGTGCAGACGAAGACATAAGAAAAATGAATACCCATTGGAAGATTCTAGCACGTACTTATCTTTAGACCGGGATGCTCGTGTGGCATTTGCTATATAGGCGAGACGGGAAAGTCGGAGGAGATGCGCATGTCTGAACACGTAAGAGACATTAAAAAAACAAGACAGCATAAATCAGGTTTGGCAATCCCACACGACTACCACAGACCATCAAGTAATTTGGCAACAAACAAAAATGCATTGATCATCATTGTTTTAAAGAAAGTTCAAGGAAGCCTGGGAAATGCCAAGGATCCCGACACAATGCAATAAAAATCAACGCTTATATTTACATCAAGTATGGTCTGCTTTCATTAAAATTGAACTTCCGCAGACCAAGCATGCGACACGTGGGATGCCACTGAACGTGACAGCAACAACTAATATTGTTTCAACATGTATACAGCCATTGATTTAAGGTTTTGTTTTTATTTTGATGGTTATTACATTAAGTTACTTAATGGTATGTACCAATTGTGAAGTTCTGATAGCTTCTAGTATGTGTAATTAAGTGTTTGTCATCTCTTTTTGGTACAACGTTTGCTAATACCTCTAACGACTTAACGAAACTTGTATGGTTACATGTGTTTATTTATTTATTATTAAATTCGTTATTTATCAAAACACGTAGTCTCAATACAAGAAGCTTTCTACAGAAGCGATAAACCACGGAAAATATTCAATACATTTGTCCTATTCATGGCTCCATTATATATATATATATATATATTTTTTTTATTTTATTTTATTTTTTTTTTTCAAATGACTTCGTTTACTTGGGTAACAACAACAATCGAAAAAGAAGACAAAATAATGGAATAATAGCTACAACTGCTAAAGATGATACTTGAAAATTGGACACGACCACAACAATAATAAATAGATTCTGGAACAATGGACAGAACCAACAAAATACTTTAATTCCGAAAAACAGTAATAACGAGAACATTAAAGAAATACGGAATCAACAAATAAGTATTAAAATAAGAATACGTAAATTCAAGCAACAAATAGTGGAATAATTAGCAAACTAAAACAATTAAAAAAGAACTAAAAACTAAAAAAATAACTAAAACAATAAGTACTAAAACCATTGTTGCAAAAATAAAAGATAAAACTGAAATAATTCATTCAACAACACTAATGGTTGATGACCATGAGTGCATCAACATTAATAGAAAAATATCGGAACCATTTTGAATTATTGGCTTCCTTTTTCAAATTATTTACTGTGTACAATGATATGCTTCAGATGTAGACTCATTATGTAGCGATTGTTATATAAGCAGTGAGTTGGCCTCTCAAGACTGGATAATATGCTTCCCCAGCGTAACAAAGTCAGTCTCGTTACTTTTTTTATCAAGCAAATATATCTGAATATACGGAGATGTACCTTCTAGTTTTAATACTTTAAAGCGTCGTGCGCAGTTGAATACTGATATCAAACGAACGATCGGCAATGCCCCGAATGCAAAGAAATATCATTTTCAACAAAATCGTATCTGTTATTCCTTTGTCAGAGACAATTCAAATTTGTAGTTATCCCAATAATTTTTTTCCGTTACATGGTGGTGGAATAACATAAAAAGACGCCCATGTTTCCTCGTATGTATCGTGGATTATTGGAAGGCATTGCTGGTTACAGCCCAATTTAGTTAACTCCGTACAACAGCAATGATAGGAACATCGATCGAACGGAATGAGAAAACGAAAAAGAAATTGAAAGAGAGTCCTTTACCCCCTGTTTCCTCTTCTCGGAAGCGATTTTGTCTTTCGATGGGATAAAAGAAGCGCCACTTTCCCAGTTAATATTGAAAACAATGCACCAATCAAAAGCGGATAATTTTCTAGCAGGTGCACATACGGCTGTACCATCTGTTTCATGGAATTCCAACATAAAACTTCGCGAATAAGTTTTTGAATATTTCATACCACCGTCCCCCTACCATAGAACACATAAATACACTGGTGTGTTTTATTACGCCTATAAAATTTGACAACACCCCATTGAAGATCACGTCTAGACTGGGAGGTCGATGGATCACCTTGAAGAACTCTGATAAGACAAATCGAATACACACACACACACACACACATAAGACATACACACACAAACTTCTGCTTATTGATCGAATCCTGCTATCCATCTCGGCCTCATTCTCTCAATAAATTCTGTGAATTACAGCGGGTGGGTGTGATCAGTTGTCGCGTGATTTGTATGTAGAACAATGGCTCCTCTTCTAGTTTCAATAGCGCTGCTGGAGAATGCTACTGTGTTAAAAATCGGGCCATCTTTTCACTTTAACTTTCTTTATTATTCTTTTTTTTTTAGTCTGAGGCGCGGACTCCTTGAATATTTTAATTAGAATGATCCAAAAACATATTAAAGCAAAAATGAACTCTTGTTTATTTAAAGGCACTCTACTGTAAACTCCTCAAAAGGCGATAGCTTCGTTTTTAAATAAAGGACCTTTCTTTATATTGCTTGTAATTTTAGAAAACTTTTTTTTTCATTCTGTAATAATCGCCTTTATAACATCAGCTCGTACTTTTTGATAATTAGATATTTTCTAACTTTATGGTTCTGATTTATGTGCGTTGTTACTTTAGTTCAATACAAATGGGTGGTTATTTTCAGTCCATTAAATATTATAGATATCCTGTAGCTCTTAAACAATTCTGTATATTCGAATCTTGATTTAGAATTCTAAACCAGTAATTTCTCAATGATTAAACTTCCGTAAAGAAATGAAAATAAATCTAATGGCGTTATTATTTTCAATGAGGTGTTGTGTTCGAAACAATATTAACACTTAGTCAATTGGATAGAGAAAATAATCATCTTATGAAGAAGGAGAAAAAATAATCATTTTAATGTAAACTATATTTACTTTTTGTATAGAAAATGTGAACCATATTGTTCACAGATAACAAATATTATTTACTTTTTGTATAGAAAATCCAAGATACTGTATAAGAAAATTTTACAAAAATTTGAAAACTGTTTTTATTTTAAAATATTTCGCTTTAAATTAAGAACATATTATAATTACAAAAATTATATATTCTTAAAGTTTTAATTTGAATTAAAATTGATTAAAAATATTAGAATGGACTAAGATACGGAGTGAAATATGTATGCTCTGTTATAAAGTCAGTGAATTGACAAGTCGGTGTCCGAAAGCTTATGTCACGTAGTTTAATGATTAACATGATGAAGAGTTTGTTAATTTTAACGGCGCATTTATTTCACCGAGAAAGATTCCTAATGTTTATGATGTTATGTGCCATCCAGGCTTTTTCCACTCTTGTGATCTTGTGAACAAAGGCTCACCATCCCACTCGGCCTCTTATCCTTTCTTTCAACAAATGTAAGTTTAAGTTGGTAAGGTCTTTTATGTTGTCCATCCAACTCGTTTGTGGTCTTCCTCTTCTTCTCATTCCCTCAGTCTTCCCCAACATAACTGCCTTATCCAATGATTCATCAGCTCGCATAATATCGTAATGATAGTGCTTTAAAAAGTTTGCATAATTTTAGTTCGTCTTAAGTGAGTTATGAATGGGTCCTAAATTTTTGCCCAATACCAAGAAGGACTTGCAGGTTGTGGGAGAATCTAGAAACCCCATAGGACATCGTCTAAGGGCATCCGATTTGAAACCTCACGTTTATAAAGATGAGATGAATACAATTAACATTATTTCAAGGTATCGAATTAGTAATATAATCCAGAATCACACCTTGAAATTGGCTGCTGTTATGTTCCGATCATTTCTTTAACAGTCGGTTCAACATCCCTCGATTCAAGTATTTTTTATAACAAGTTTTTATATCACATATACTTCTTGCTGAAAATAACCTCCGATATTATTACGTTATTCTGATACAAATTTCATAGATAAATCCCACTGTGGGTTATGGAACAACAATAACGAAATCTACCCATACAAAACTATACCAAAAGCAGATGCGATTTTATGGCCTCGTGTATCGAGTATCGCGATACATAATAAACATCAAATGCCTGAATTTTGAATAAAGTGGAGGTTTGAAAATCCATATTTCATAAGCCTCTGTGAAACCAATCAAATCTGGGTACATAGATGGATGGGTTAGTAGATTACCCACTGAAGAATACATCAGTGTAAAATAACTTTAGATGGAGAAGATTATAGTTCTAAAAGATCATAAATATCTCATGCATAATATACCGCTACGTATGAAGAAGATACAAAAAATGCTATAAAAAAGAATTTGCGATTTTGTTTTTATTAAATCGAAAAGCGCAGAACAGTTTTAAAGTAAAGCCGGACTTAATTAAACTCTCACAGAATGATTCAGGGAACGAGAGTATTGTTTGTTGATGCAACAATGGTTAAAAGACTTGTCAGTTGCGGACTGAACAATTCAACTTACTAATTGTTTTTTCGTCGTTGCTATAGCAACCGTGGAGATAAAAATAATCTCTTTTTTCTTGCATCAGCAATAATAAAAATGCAACTGTCAGGAACATATAAAAAGTATTACTTCCAGATTTCTCATCAACAACGATTGCAAATAATTTTTATATGTTTGCGAAGATTGCCATTCTGAATAAAGAAGTAATTCTAAAAAAAAAGATGCAGAATTTAAGTCATATATAAAACATTTCTTGCAAGGTTTCGCCATGTGTTTCCTAACTCAGCAAAACGCAATACAGGAATCTACCATTTTATTTTCGCTTCCTGTAACACTGGAAACAGGTGTTGTTCGCTTCACTAAGCAAGCAGTATATTCATATTAAGGCAAAGCGTCGCTCTGCCTCTTTAAAATAGCGTTTAAGGAACAGAATATTACACTCGTAAAGAGCTTGCTCTTCTACTTCGTGTTCATTGTCGGATCTGATTGTCCAATCAATATCTTTTTGTAACTTCTCTCCCTCGCACCGGCAACACACACACACACACACACACACACACACACATAGAAAGGCGGCCCAATCCCTATTAGCATAATTTACATGTCGCAAAGCGCGAATAGCAGACATCTATTCAAAATCTTCTAGTGTATATCATTAAATGCTAGTGCTTGTAGAAGTAAGACAAAACTCTTTCCATCAGCGATGAGATCCAGCAAGT
Organism: Typopeltis vanoorti; assembly: GCF_054136105.1. Taxonomy (NCBI): domain Eukaryota; kingdom Metazoa; phylum Arthropoda; class Arachnida; order Uropygi; family Thelyphonidae; genus Typopeltis; species Typopeltis vanoorti. The sequence continues at coordinate 85,629,693 of NC_143571.1, forward strand.
AAACTCCCGAATCTCAAAGAGCATGCCTTTTAACCTTTTCCATTCGATTATGTGAAGCACGAAGTCTATAGGGGATAGATAACATTCTGATTTCATTTTACATCCATTTATGTTTTTAAAGTTCCTTTTGGAATCCGAAATACCGCTCCATTCTCTCTCTCTCTCTCTCTCTCGTTCTATTTCTCCGACTCTCTCATATTTCAACAATCATATCGACGAGTTCTGTTCCCTCTTTTTATATATTGCTTAAAATTTATCCTTACGTGGTTTGGTGTTACTCTAAAATGTAGATACTCTATCTGAATATTTAATTCGCAATCTCTCTATGTAGCTCGCAGTTAAAAGCGTTTTTTTTAAAAGAAATGTACTACTATAAAATGAAATATGCATGTTTAATTACTTTGTGCAAATATATATTTTATCATGTTATGTGATTTTAATTTTTTTTTTAAACCTACATTGCTGCTTTTCATAAAAACGTATAATAACATAGTTTACAGACTTTCAAGGAAAAAATATACCCGAGTTATTTAAATTTTATTTTGGTTTTCAGAAATGATAACAGACAGCAAGCTATGCTTATTTTCAATAAATTTCCCACTGAATTAACTATGAATGAATAAATGATGTCACCGGCATGATTGATTTGTCGATCCGCATACTTGCGAGTCATCGTTATGTAATGTCGCACTTTTTGTGGGAGGTAAGGAAAATATCATGCTTTGTGAGGAGAATAAGAAAGGGACTATGTAATAACAAAAGGATATGCGTCCCAAATGGGGAAGAGTTTCCTCAGAAAATGGAATTTTTCCGATAGCAACTCACTCATTACATATTTTAATACAATAAAAGTTTATTAAAAATACAAAATATCGAATTATTATTGATGCTAATTTAGCGTATGAATTTAAAAATACGATTGTTTAGTAGTTGTCCTCAAGGGATATTAAGGGATTGCCTCCACCCTTTCTTAAAAGGGATGAAAATATTTCTACGCACATATTAAATACTGATGTTAATAATTTAGCACAGAAATAGTTTAAATATAAAAAAATAGATATAAATTTAATGTAATTGAACTATAAACAGTTTAAACAAATATTTTTGTCATTCTGACTATATATTATTTTACTTCGTTTTTGTTAGTGGTCAAGTTATGGTAAACAGCAGTATATAAATGAAAGGAACCAAACTTGACAAAGAAAAGGGAAGAACAGAAACACCATTCTTCTATTAAAAAATTCAATTTGGCTTATCATTTGTAATTGCTGAAGTTACAGTTCCTGAATACTGAAATTACAAAAACATTATTCAATTTAAATTTATAGTCCTTATAAGGACTGGCTGAAAGGGGCGAAGCAAGAATGCTTTTCATCTTCCCCGTTATCTGTAGAGGACAGTGAAGGGATAAGGTGTTATTGAGCTATTAAAGCTCTGATCATGGCAGGAGGATAACAGCAATAGCCGAGCCTCAGTTAGAACTTCATTGGCTACAGCATTGCCATCCATTACCCTCCAAGGGTATTAATCACCGTCTCACGGTCGATTAAATTCCTAACCACCAACACCTAATTTAAATTTCTTAAAGTTCTTAAAAGAGGCGATGGACTGAGTCCTTGACTCTTTACCCCGTCATCTGAATGAAGAAAATCTGCGTGGATGGAGTGTTATTGAGCTAAAAAGCTCTAGTCATGGCTGGGTAACGGCAATAGTAGCCGAGCCTCAGTTAAAATTTCATTGGCTACAGCATTGTCATTTGTTACCCTGGAAGTCCTAAAAAGGACTCTTCTCTTCCAATTTAAATTTAGTAACTAGTAACATTACTGGCTTAACGGGTGAAGCAAAAGCTTTTCAAGAAAAAGCTTTTCAATTTAAATTTTGGGATTTTGCTTTTACTTATTTCTCTTTCTCTAAATATAAAAAAGGTGTATTTATTGAGTGGTTATTTTGAAAGAAAATATCATATGAAGTTCCACATTTTTGTGTTCCTTAAAATAATAGGATAAGTTTCTTTATTATATTATCTTTAGTTTTTAAATCATTTAAAATATTTTAAACACCAAATTCATGGTATGCGGCAATTAGCTTTGAATATCATCATCATCATTAGTGTCTTCGGTCCTACAGTTTATTAATAGGTCCTTGAATTTCTCGGTCTAGTACCACTCTCTTTTCAGTAATCCAAGAATCCTAGTATCACTGCTGCATATTAATATAAAACAATAAAACGTTTATAAATGCTTTGTTAATCATGGCTGTAAAATAAATATAGAGACGTTCATGGACACTACGGAATAATAGTAGCTCTATTCACTGCAACAATAATGGTTTCCTCTGAAGTAAACTCTATTCTTCTATAAATAGTTTGTAGCTGAAAAGGTAGGAAAATTAGATCTATTAAAAGCTATAAATCTTTTCATTTTGGATTATTTAATGCGGTATGGAAATTACAAGAGCTTCTAATTAATTTAATTAAATATATAGCGTAAATAAATATATATTAATATCAAAGACTGTGGGTGGGTAATTGGAATGACATAAAATTCCATTAATGTTGGTGGTGTGGTGCTGACTTCTCCTTAGATGTGACAATTTCTGGAAAGCGTTTTTGACAGTCGAGATAGCTTAATGATATATATTCACGATGCGCTAAATGACTCTAATATAAAACACTGCGTGTGAGTCTTGTGTGTAATTCGTATATAATAACCTCGGCATTCATCCAAGGCGTTGCTGTTGCATTCTTCATTTTTGTTTGCTTTTAAAGTCCGCTATCCTTCGGCCGTTATTCAGTCGGTGTCCCTCCGTGCTTCTACCGCAGCCAGCACTAAAGGAATGTTAAAGAGAAAAGTTTGTTCCTATCAACAGCAATGAGGAACATAAGTGAAATTCCAGAGTAGATATCCCTGCTTTTCGTACACGGAGATTCTTTGTACAATAGGGTCATTGAACGGCTTCAAATGACGGCTTGATCGGTATTGTCGCTTCAGTGCCGACTTGGTGAGTTCCACTCCCTTAGTGAGATTGTCACTTTAACTTTCTGCTAGTATCCACAGTACTCTGTTACCACTTCATCCTCGCGAGAAACAATATCGACACGTTAGTCGGAGATTAGAAAAAGAACAAAAAAAAAAAAAAGCACACTCGTCACCGGAAACTGCGCTTTCTTAAGCGAAAGTTGGGACATTTCCTTAAAACTTTCTTGTAATACTCCTGAGATGCTGGAAATCAGTAATCCTCTGCGGTTTTCGAGAGGAAGTAACAAGAGTGAAGAGATCATCAGAAATCTTATTTGTGGACACTTGCACTAAGTCGGCACATTAAAAAGACGAAGCGATCTCCTCGATTGGAAGAGGAGTCGTTTCTTACGAAGTGACCACCGAAAATCTAGGGAGGGATAAGAACTTTTTTTTCTCTCTCTTTTAAACAGCGTCATATGAAGACTTCGCCCATTTCGTATGGAGTACTTAATACAGATAACGTATTCGAAATGATCTAGGAATAATTAAATTAATTAAAATCAGAGAACTGTTGCATGGACGCTATAACAAAATATCATGATGAAAATAGATAAGTTGAGATTTACTCATTCCTATAAGTTCCAAGCCAAATTATTTTTGCTGCTGTTCAATATTTCATATGTAATCTCCCATAAAGTTTCTATATAATGTTCAATGATGATTTCAATTTCGAAAGACACTTTGATTACCAAAACACGCTGTCCATAAAACAGAAAAGTAGGAAAAAATTGCTTGTATGCATGCAATGAGTTATTAAATACTCGTAGTGGATTTGCGAGGACTTTGGGAATCACAATAGATCTCGGTTCGAATCCAGTCTAGCACTGGAAGAAAATTTGAAGTTTCTTCGGTAAACTTTGGGTTTTCAATCCGGTAAACTTTCCCAACAGGCAACCTATTGACATACTGCACTGCTCTTATAGCCTCGGTTGTTTCATCATGGATTGGAGCTTGTCGGTTTCATGATGGTGAGTTAATCATTCCCAGAGAGTGAGTGTTGAGAGGCTTAGTCGGTCCTGGAAACAAGAGGTTTTCATCTTCAAAGTAGGCTGCTACACAAGAACGTAATTGTTTAATAGATATAACACTCTGATCCGATCACCTTAGTTGCTTATGCCTTAAATTACAACAATCGAACTCAGCCCTCTCAGATTATTACGATCATTAATGAAGATAATTAGAGATAAACAACAAAAACACTTACTATATCACACTTAGCATAACTTCAATTATACTCAAAAACAGCTATGATATCAAGGGTTAGCTTACTCTTGACTGTGTATGTATGTATGCATACTTATTAGACGGCAAAAGTATTGCAAATTGTAGCATTTAGTGAAGCATCTTAAGTAATATTTGACCCCTCTAACCTGCGAGTTAAGACAGAAATAAAATTTTAAACATTATCTGTATAATTATGTGTCTATATGGGGGGGAAGAGCCTCCATAGCTCAGCTGATATAGAAAGCCTTTTGGTTGGAAAGGCCTGGGTTCTATTACTGTCAGTGACATAAGGAACCTTTATCTGATCTCTTTCGACGAAAGGTGAGTTACCGGTATCAGTCGGTGGGTAAGGAGTTTTTCATCCGGAAACTCGGGTGTTTCATCCCATAACTTGCCCTTGGAGTATACAGTAGAGGAGTGACGCACCAGCTGCATTAATATTAATTCGTCGTAAGCCTCTCATTAGGGGGAACTAAACCCATCCTACGGGACGGATGAGAAGGATAGAATAGGTTAAATATTAAATATTGTAGACTAATACAACCAAGAAAATACTTGTTTGTCTTTGTCTTTAAAAATTTTAAAGATTTAATGTAAAGTTTAAAATATGAAAATTAATAAGAATTTAAAAAGAAAAATGTTTTTCAACTCTAAAAGTTCCAAATCACAATCATCAGATAAGAATATTAATTTTTTTTATGGAAAGCTAAGTTCAAAATGTATTTTTCCATATTTACATAAAGTAAAAAAAAAATCTTTTTGTGAATTCTTCTTCTTATGATTATAGACTGCAGCAAAATGTATAAAAGGACTTTCAGTCGCGAAAAATTAACTAGATCCAATCCGCATTGAAACTGAAAGATAAAGCTAATCTTTGCTTAAAAGCATAACGCAGATTATTCTCACTTGATACTCTGCTTAATTAAAATAATAGAAATCTTACTTCAAAGTCCTGGAGGATTTCTGTGCCTTAATAACAGCTTGAATTAAATCTAACTTTTAAATACTTCTATATTAAAGCCTCTGCATGAGTAACATACTTTTCAGCTGTTTTTAATCATGGCATGCATAACTTTCTGGTGGCCAATGCATCACATCTTTTGCAAATATACTTCTAGTTACAGATATTGTAATAACTGTCGTATGTAAAATATCAAGCCAAGAGACAGAATTTAGTTTTTGTTTAGGGGGTGCGATTGTCTATAATATTACGATTACATACTTTCAGGCATAAAGGGGTTCCTTTGCGATTTATTATCACAAGTATAGAACACTTTTGATCAACAAACACTCTATATGCGAAACATTTCAATTTAATTTTCATTTAAAAACCAATAAAAAACTTTTTCAAACTATTTTTTTCATTCTCCTAAGGCAGTAGAGAACGCATGGAAATGTGGTCAATCATCACAGACGTGGAGTGTATTTCCATGCATGCTAAATAAGAGGTGATGTCAAATGGCGACGACCAAATCGCAATTGTAAACCTGTATTACATCACAACTGTGAGTCGGTTGAGTATTTTTAAAATCTTTTCATTTTATGTTTTGTATATTTTACAGACTCCAGTAACCCTGCTCTATAGATCAAAGGTAGAACTTTTTCAAGCTATTTGAATAAGCGGAGCGTAAGCCTAACACAGCCTAAAACCGCTCAAAGACAGTCACAAACCTCCATACCCATTGTAGGATTCAAACCTGTTTGTCGGGGAGCGAATTTCATAACCACCCGCACACAATCAGACCTTCCCGACTGACTGAGTGGTTAACTTATTAAGTGCTGAAAACATGGGTTGCTGCGAATTGAAGCCACTATTAAAGTTGTTTGAACTCAAGTTCTGATTTTGTTTGCTATAAAATACGAGAGAGGGTATGGAAAGTTCCAATAAACATCCAGAACAAAAATGATATTAAAGCAACTGATATAACCACAACAAAGAAGCAGAGTTATGAAGGTAACTCATGTTCTTATATCTTCGTATGTTCTTTCTTGTGGCTATATCAGTTGCTTTGATATAATTTTTGTTCTAGGTGTTTACTGGAAATTTTCAGAACCCCCTCGGGTTAAAATATTAATAATAAATCACGCCATCATGTTGAAAATAAGAATAAATACTAACAGTAATTTATTATTTAAAAACTTCCAAATATTTTCTTATAGTATGAGAGAATAAGGATCTTATATTGCCTATATTGTCTTATTCGTATAGATTTATAGCAGTTGCCGTTATTAAGTGAGGAATTGTAGAATGGTTTTTATTTATATATATTTTTTTTTAATCTTGCTCACGAAAGGTTGTTATCCCAATACATTGCAAGTATTCGGAGATCAAACAGAGAACATTTTCACCGATTCACTTTATACTCCCAATAAGCAGGCAGTGATCTCACACCAGACGTCTCTCATCTAAAGATTTACACAAATATTCAGTTATTTGTATCCACAGCCCATAAGTAGAAGAGCTACGATATCCATTTGGACAAGCAGACCGTATTTGGATGGGATGCTACATTAATTAATGTTAGTTTTGTTGATGAAATAGGAAAATGAAGATTTTTCCAGGAGTTATTCAGATCTGAAATGTTGTTTTGTTTTTTTCACAATATTCAATTCCAGCTGTTGGGAGGATCGTAGAGAAAAAGAAACAAAGAGTCAGTTTATTGAGATATGATCGAAGTACCGATGTTGATATTTTCGAAGTGTGAGATAATTATAATAGTTTGGATAATACAAAGCACTAGGCAACTTTTTATTGATAATCATGGATACCTTTAGAGGAATAGAGGTAACTGGTTTATTTCGAAGCATATTCGAAGCGCTGAGAGAGAAAAAAAAAGACACACACACACACACACAGAGAGAGAGAGAGAGAGAGAGAGAGAGAGAGATTACGCAATTAGTGGCAAATATTAGCAAAGAGGTGAAAGAAGAAGTTGCCAATGCCTTTTGGCGAACTTTTATGTTAGAGGTTTCTGAAAAGTTTTCAATCTAAGATACATTCTAAGATGTTTAATAAAATAATTTGATAATGAAATACAAATTGATGTTACTAGCAATAAAATATCTTCACTCTTCTGTTCTTTATTAACTTCTCTTCGTTAACTACTTGGAGTGTTCGGTGCCTTAAGCTACTTCACTGCTTCTCTTTCCGAATGTGATTGACTTGATTTATTTCCTAGTATTTAATGCACTCACTTGTTGAAATCTTTTAAGCACCTCCTCTCTTACTGAGCCAAAAATATTTCTAATGAATGGAACTCTGTTAATTAAATCGCTTATCCAGTGGCTTAACATTATAGAGAGTATGTGGAATGGTTTTATTTTTGAATCCCTCGAGACCCTCCAGTTATTCATCCACAGGACTTTGTTTAAGGAAATACTTATTAATAAAAATTGATAAGAACAGGAAGGAAATAGTTGCTAAACTGTTAGGAGTCGGAAGTATTCTTGTGAGCGATTAATCTGGTGGGCAGATGCTCTTCTTGTTGCTTTAGTTTGTTTGGAAAGTGGAAATGTGCGTGATGGCTTTCGACTGAGTATCGACATGAAACCTAATCAAAAAGCATAAACAGCTCCTGTTAACGAAAAGTTATAAAAATAAACTCGTATTTGTAATTTCGCTATTCCCAATTCCCATTGTGTTCACCAGCCGGTCTTCCTGCTTTAGCAAGAATAAAAAACTGTAATGGAGGAAAATATTAGCAATTTGAATTGTGATGTATATAATGAATTAGAAAAATATATAAGGATTTAATTTAAAACAAAAGAAATACTGCATAGAAATGTAAATAGAAAATCTCAACGAATGGTCGGGAAAAATCAATAAAAAACAAGCAGAGTGTTTAGCGATAGACGCTCTGAAGTATTCCAGAGATTCTGGACTATAAAAGTTGTTTGCATCGAAAATAAAATCGTGCACTTTATGTTGGGAGGTGTTGGATGTGATATACAGTATTTGCAAGTGGGGGGATGCTCTCTTGAATGTCTACCGGCAAACATATTCCGCATGGGTTTCTACTGTGGTGAGTTTACTTTCGTAGGGTTCCCTGGGGAGTTCAGCAGCATTCCTTTTAATCTCTGTTTGGTTCAAGAACTGAATTTTATAGGTAATAAACATCAGAAGAAAGGAAATATGTGATAGGTTGTCAACATGACACTCGTGTTGTGTAAGGCGAAGACTAACACCACATCTTTTTCGAGGAGACTTGTTCTTTTCAGGAAGAACTAAACAAAAAATGGGGAGGGGCGAAAAGCTATGATTTACTTGCGTGTTTTTATCCTTCCGGCCGGTAACATATATCTTGGAGTGGTAATTCTTTTGAATCTCTCTGACTTTAGTTACTTCTTATTTTGCTTTAAAGTCTTCCTGTTTCTTTTAAAATTATTTTCTGAGTATCCGTTATGATCACACTACGGCTTCTGATACAGTTTATTTTTAATTCCCTATGGAATTTAATTATTGCATTGCGTTGATTACGGTGATCAATATAAGATCTTATAAAGGACTACACTTTACGTAATGCCAGATGATTATTAGTAGACATATAATAATCTTAGCGTTAGTGTTGGAATCACTATTTATATGATTAAACCATCTGGAAAAAAAACATCAAGAGTCGCCAGGTCCATACGATGCAATTCAAAATTCATTTGATTTTCGATCTCTCTCCGTTGCTAATGCGGCCACTTGGATCAACTCGCAACGGAGTTTCTTAGTGAATGTAATCGCGTTAGTCATTTCCTGCAATATCGTTGCATTTTCTGTCTTCAGACTTGTGAAAGTTCCACAGCACGCAGTGTTTCTTATTGGCAAGACATTGGGTACAATACTAAGGGCACCTTTGCTTTATTGCAGAGGCATTAAGATCCGAGACCCGGGAGTCATGCTCGGCACAGATTATTTTCTGCCTGAACCGACAAACAAGCTCGTCAGACCGTAATGCGACGGTACATGCTGTAACGCTTTGCTGACTCTATGTACCGGACAGATATTGGATGCTCGCGAATCGCAAGGGATCACAAATTATCAAAGTCGATAATCCCTCATTATAATTGATATACATATTTGCGGTGTTGGCGAGTTCCTTAGACACATTTGTTCTCCATTTAGCAACTTAAAATAATTAAAAAAGATTTACTATTAAGAGTTTTAAGCGATTATGCAACCGATCGGGCTCTCTGAGGGCTTTCAATTCAAACAGAAACTTTGTTATTCAATGGGGGAATGGTTAGCAAATTTCGAAACTTGACAATGAGTCCTTTTTAAAGGTGTGCATAGACGAACAGTGACTGCGTTATTTAATGTGAATACCGGCATGCATGCATTGGGAGAATAATTTTAAAAAAATCGATGCAGAAATATACTCCGTTATTTAAATAAAATAGCGGATAATCAGGGTTTGATCTCAAGAGATGAATTAAATTATTATGAGTTGATTGTTCAGTTTCTGAGTGGGTAAATATTTATTGTTAGTTTCTGTCTTAGAGATTGTTGTATCTCGCTAACGAATTCATATGGAAGGCGAATTGCGTCAGGGCTTCAAGAGATTTGAGGTTATTTTCGTTAATGTAGTTTTTAAATAGTGAAAATCGGCGAAAAATATTCATTGCATGTAAAGTTGCTTTTCTTTATATCTTATGTAAGCTTTGGCTTGGGAAAACGAGTTACACATAAAAGGTAAATGGATGAATAATACAAAGATTTCTGTAATTTCTGGTAAAATATCGGGAATAAATGGAAAAGGAAGGAAGGCAGCGTTTGCGATTTTAAAAAATGAAAATAAGGAAGCGAGTATACTACGAGTATACTCGTAGTTGGCAGGGAACGTGTTAAAAGAGATAATTACTGATATTCACTAACGCCATCTCTAGGTCATCTTCGAACTATGGGAATTTCCTACTGAGGATTAGGCAATTGAAGGAAAAAATAAAACAAACAAATCATATTGAGAAATTATTGTGGATTGATGAAGCTCAAAGACAGATTTTCTCGTTTTATTTTTTGAAAACATTTCTAGTTTTCTTGTTTGCATTTGGAAAATATGGATGAAGATTACAAACATCAATTAAATTAATTTTTTTTAGCTTTATCAATGGGAATTGTTGTTAATCCTCCCGAAGTTTCTCACAAGTTTCATAGAAGGAACGCATAGGAAACATAATTCAAAGATTTGTTCAAGCAACTAAATTTATGCCTTCATTAGCTTCTGTATTATTATTATTATTATTATTATTATTATTATTATTATTATTATTATTATTATTATAGAATATTTTGTTTCAGTTTTTGAAAAGTTTTTTTTTTGTTGTTTGATTGCTTGTTTCAACTGCTTGATTATCTTTGAATACAAAGTCACGCTCTTGGTATCTTTTATTCTTCTCTATATTGTATACACATCGAAACTGCAAAGATATCGCATGTAAATCTATGTTTCGAGAGAAAGATGCATCAGCGTCACGAAGAATTTGGTCACCAGAGTTTAAGTTAATTAATGCAATTTGTGCATGTGATTTACATTTGTGTGCTTGTGTCTTTAGTGTTGCTGCTCGTGTCATTAAATTGCATTGTTCGTTTATGGAGAACTTGATTAAGAACTATATTAAGAACTTGATTGTTCGATTCCAGTTGTCTGGCTCGAAGTATAATTCTTATCCGAAATCTTATCTAAGATTTCTCTGAAGAGAAAGGTGATAGTAAATGCTGAAACACACACACACACACACACACACACACACACACACACACACACACACACACACACACACACACACACACACACACACACACACACACACACACACACACACACACACACACACACACACACACACACACACAAACAAAGTTTTGTTTGTGTGTTGAGAAGGGATGTACCACACCCGCTCTTTCTATCATAAAGAATAAGATATTCGGGTTTTTGCACTGGTTTCCATGCATGAAAGAACTAAGAAAAAAATCACTACAACTCTTTTTGTGAAATTTTGTAAAATCCACAAAATTGCAAATAAATAGATAATAAATAAATAAATTGTAAATTCAGTATGAAGAGAATGATCAAAAACAAGATGATCAAAATTATGTTTTCAAAGTGCCTCAATAAGAAATACACAGTCAGCACTCACAGCAATACATCGCTTACAGCTTTGCTTCATACTGTTTAAAGCAATGTCGAAGGTCCTGCAAAGTCCATCTAATTACTTCAAGGTTTTTTGGAACGGAGGGGGGTTACAGCAGCAATACGTCTACCTAGAGCAGCTAGGCATGATCAATAGGAATAAAGCCATAAGACCTGACTGGCCAGTCCATACGTACGATAGTCTCTTCTTGAAGATATTGGTCCGCGAGCTGAGATCGATGAGGACGAGCATTATCGTTTTGTGGGATGAATGTCTCCACTATCACACCCGCATACGAACAAATGAACGTACTGGTCCAAGACTTGGTCTCTATAAGTTGCAGCAATCATGAGTCCGCTAGGAAGCATATACAGGTCAGTCCGTCCACTCAAGGAGATGCGCCTCCAAACTATCACGTTACCGCCGCCATAAATGTTCTCCCTTTCATGGATATTAGATGGATGATCAGAGTACGCCGGTTATCACTTTATAGAGCAATTTGGACTTGTTTGTAAACAAGACCGACCCTCATTGGTCTTATGTCAGTTGATGTGTAGCCTGGTTCATTTCAGACGTTCTCTCTTGGTGTGGGGAGGATAGAAGGTCATTTAGCATACAGTGCACCTCTGTGAGCCTTCTGCGCAGAACGGAAGCAGATACTTCGTTCCTATAGTCGCGGCGAGTAGATAATCGGAGATATCCGTCGCCCACTTAGATTGTAGTCCGTGGTTTTCCTTCACTGTATCTTTGGGATGCTGTTTGCGATTACTGGTATTGGTTTCATAATCTGTGAACCACGGAACGACCCATATGCAACCATCCTGCAACCTCCGCCCGACTTTGGCCGGGCTCTAGTCTTACGATTGCTCTTCACCTCACTTCAGGTTAAATGATGTCTTGCAGCCATATTCAAGAATTTTTCTATCACGAAATTTGATTCTTGGATTTTGCTGTCACAATTCTAACCAAACTTCTGACCTAAAACTTGTTCTCACTCCAGACATTTCATGTCTGGAGTGAGAACAAGAACAAAACCAAAAAGCCCGCTTTTATGTCATGGTTTATTTGTATATAACGCTGAATGTGCCACTCATTTGTATAAGATAACAGCCAGCGTAATTTTTTATATACTGTACCAGGCTTTCCTGTCTTTCTCTTCCCACCTCCCGAGTTATCGCGATGGTTCTCTTTGTTCCTTAATTTATGGAAACCAGTGCAGCACTGTTATAATAACTAAGTGACATTGTGAAAACATGTTCCGTATTTTTTAACCTTTACAATATGCGAAATAATACTTTTAATAGTCTTAAAATAGACTATTAAATGTACTATTTAGGGTTTCTGTAAAGTACAATTATTGCGATTATGTTATTTACAAATTAATAAATACAGAAAAATAACTCTGTAACAAAATGCAAAATTTCCACTTTTATATTGTCAATAAAAGTTTTGGAAGAATTAGCCATAAATAGACACTCAGTTGGATAAATCATGGAAGATATCTTCATGCCGAACAGAATCTACCAGTTAGAAATTATGTATATTGCAAGACAGTGTCTAAAAGTGCGTGTGTGTGTGTGTGTGTGTGTGTGTGTGTGTGTGTGTGTGTGTGTGTGTGTGTGTGTGTGTGTGTGTGATAATGGAAAAAGGGACGTTACCCGAAAGACTTCTAAAGAGGAATGATAGTGGGGTGCTACACGCGTTCTTTCGAGTATCTATATGAAACCATTGTTCTGTTAGGATGACCGAGGGTAATTGTCATCGGTATACCGATAGTCAAGGGATAAGCAGAAACATCATCGAATCTCTAGCATATTGCCTGAAATAATTGAATGATACTAGACATAAACGAAAAACCCATCTGGAGTTTGCAATGGGGATATCGAGTATCACGCTTTTTTCACTGATGAGATATAAGAACAAATTAATTTTATGACCATTTGTACAACAAAAACAGGCAAAAATAGTCAAGGTGACAGAAAGAATATCAGACTCTAGAGAACTTCACATTAAAATCGAATTCCACTTTCTCAGTTTTTGTTACGTAATAAGGATGGACGCACAATGGCATGATGTCTCACTTGGAGCATCATTTGAATGTGATGAAATGAAATATTTTTGATAGGATCCACTGACATCAAATAAGAATGACTTTACAGGAAATTCCATTAAGGGCAGGAATTCCCTTAATGGAATTCCTCCCCCCCCCTCCACACACACACACACACACACACACACACACACACACACACACACACACACACACACACACACACACACACACAGTCATAGAATCCCAATTCCACACTGGCCACTCATTGGAGAAGTATACAGAGACTAGTAAGGATTTTTTTCTATGAAAATGAGAAACGTTAATCCTTACAATAGAAATAAATTCTTAAAGTTAAACTAGTAAAGACACTTAAGAATTACATGCAGATAATTATAACTGTCAATTAAATTATTTTTAAATTTCAATAGAGCAACAACCGAGTTCTCAATTGTGTGAGAACTCGGTTGTTCTCACACAATCGATTTCGGTACTACTTAAAGGCTGACGTATTTTAATAACGAAAGTTGAGAAAAAAGTCGACAAAGTTGAGTAAGTGTCGTTAATCCCCTTTTTTCATTTATTTTCTTCTTCTTTTATCGCTCTTTAGTAAGATTGGTAAATATTGTAAATCTTAAGATACCAGAGCTCTAAATCCACATGATTGGAGCATACCACTTCGGGGGATATTTTCCTGTTAGGCAAGACAAATGTCTTCTTTAGCGTAGTTTGGCAGTAGAAGTGGATTAAAGTGGAGCGTCCAACTGTTTAGAATGAGTAACGATCGTTCTAGCGCTGTGCTTTAAACTATCTGCTGGGTGGACAGATAACTGTGATTGGTGTGCCTCCTAATAGCGCCTTCCGTGGATATAAACCGACTGGAAATTATTGACCTGGTCCATCAAGTGAGAGTTGGCTAAGTGTTTCAAAGGAGTTTACAACAGCCACTTAAAAGAAAACATCCTTCGAACATGTGCAACAAAAGCAAATGGAGCTTTTCGGCTGAGAGCCGGATTAAGGTTGAAGGATAAGAAGATATGAACTTCAAATTGGATCCTTTCCAATATTTGGATTTGTTTTGATATAATCAATTAAGCTAAGGAACGAAATTGTCCTCTAAATGAACGCTGTTAAAAATAGAATGTACAAATAAATAATGTGACTAATTTTACAGATTCTCGTTCTGAGACATGTTTCGACTTGTTTCAACTTGAACTATCACGTGTCAATGTCGCCCCGTGTTATGCTTTAACGTAACACGGAGCCATCTTACAAAGGAGCGTGTATTCTCAACACGATTTGTCATAAAGGCTGACTGATAAAATTTCGTCACAGAATTAATTTTGTGTAAAGTTAGTGTAAGGAAGTCTACAATTGGAACATCAGCTAATGTGAGGAGAGAAAAACGTTTGCAGGTCAGAGTCACGTTAAAGAACCAATGAAGAAGGGAGCTTAACTAACTTAACAGATTTAAAGAGACCACAAAACCACTTTGAAATTTCAAAATTTGAAAGCACATCTCCAGAAAACAAACGGTTGTTGTAAGAAACTGTTTGGCAAAAGTATTTATCCAGGATGATTAGCCACTCTGTTCTTCGGAATAGACTCTAAATATTTTTTGTTTTTTTTTCCAAATTATAAATCGCCTTTAAAAGATAAAGATCAGTAGCCTTAGGGGGGACAATATAAGAAGTATTAATTTGTAGGAAACTGTGAAGAATTCAAAAAATATTTTGAATAATTCCAAAAACATGGGAACTTCCTAAGGTGATTTATTTTAAGAGAAACGTAATTAATACGAATGCATCAGAAAGGACATTGCATTTTATTTGTCGTTATTTCACTAATCTACATAACCACTTCGGGTTCTCAAGGGTGAACATCAGAGATTTAAATAATTAAAAGGACGAACGTTTTCTACCTTCACACACACACTTTAAAAAGAAAAAAAAAGTACCAGAACTCGCAACAAAGGCGATAGCGAAGACCTCCTCTTTCGCACGAGAACAAAGAGAGAATTCTTTTTTCTTTTTCCTAATGAGTTATAAAGCGAGGAGCAGAACATCGGCCGCCATGAGTTACAACAAACGACATGTCTGACTGTAATATCTATGACAAGCGGAATGTAATCTGAGGGATGGTCCACCACTGCCTCGCAAGGTCAGCCGACAGCTGAAGAAATGATCGATGATGGATTGGATGTTTGTGATTCGTCTGTGACACACGTACAACTGCCGTGATTGGACATAAAGGTTCACAACTAGACGACTTCGCACGACCGCGGAGCTAGATTGTGTACAGTGTGGCACTCAGATCGCGAAATAATTAACGCGTGGTTTAGAGGATCGACTCTATTCAATAGCTAACGTGGGTGTCAGTTAACTGAATAAATAAGTAACGGAATAAATGACACATTAACACACTTTCTCGCTTAGCTATTCATCGCAAGAGTAAGTTCTGTAAATATTGATGGATGATACCAATAATTTTCTCACTCAATATATTTATTGTTTTTAACGTGTTCGTATCAAAACTACTCAGCCAGTAAATAACATAAAAAAAAGAAACATCCAAGCACCTAGGAGTATATTCCACTCGCCTGTATTGATCCACATGTTCTGTGGGAGGCACAAAATGATTACTGACCTTATGACGGCCCGTGAAAGATCCACACCCACACAGAAAAGAGAACCTAGAAATTGGACTTTTCCCCAGATAACAGTGTTTCTTCTGCTAGAAATAGTTACTGAGCTGAATACAAAAGTTTATTGAGGTAGTTCGCTCACAGCATTGTATTTATTCTCTCAATTAACTGAATGCTAATTGTTCGTGTATCCAGTGGTTTTGTGGTCGATGCAGTCATGTTTTATGCCTTTACATTTCAGCCGCTGTTTTCTGGTCGTTATCATTTCTTCAATATCCTTCTGGCAGGGGTCCATAATTAGAGTTCTTTCCCACGAAATCTGTGTTCGTTGGTCAATATCCCGCCCTTGTAATCGCATTGATTCTTCTTCGGTTCTCTTTCAAATTCCATCACCAAACATACCCACTTGGGAGTTCCTTAATGCGCGTTCGCCTACTCTTAATGTTCTTTCTATTCGATTTTCACAACACGCTTCGTGTTTGCCTCCTAACAACTGAACGTGCTTTCTTCTTCTTGTCTTTTGGTTATTACGGTCCAATATCTTGACACAATCTTAGTCTACTTGTTCGTAATCCTCGAAGCCTTTTGTGTAATATTGTTGTCCTCTTTTAGACTTCCTGTTTTCAGTTTTTGTTTCTTTAGTGATGGTATTCAAAGGCAACTGTCCGTTGTTCGTGCAGTAAATTGTCGGAAGTGATTCCATAATTTCCATTTCCTAAATTAGATATTCTATAAAGATTCTAGAATCTTTATAAACAGAAGTGAACTTTAAAACTAAATGCAAAAGTTTTCTCTGTATTTAAATATATAAATACGTAATATAATATTAAATCAGTTTGAAAACAACAACATCAACAATACAAACTGGTATTTGAAATCCAGAGACATCATGGCATCATGATGTCTGGTTTTGAGGCATATCTTCCAATAAAGTTTGTAAATATAGCATATATCTTCCGGTGGTGTAGGGGAAACCATTATAATAATATATAACTATTAGAAGATTCTCAACAAGTATCTTCTTCCAAACCACTCTGCTATTGTGCCGTTTGTCATTTGTCCAATAAGGTCATATCCTTTCTTCTTCTTCTTCTTCAAAGTCAGTCTGCATCCATCCATCCATCCATCTGAATCTTGGTCTTTCTATGTGTCTTTTGTCTTCTATATTCGCATCAAATGTCTATTTTTTATTTACTATTATGCGCATGAAGGACCTTACTTTAAAATGCCTTTAGATTAGTTGTACGCACACATCACTGAATGATTAAAATGTCAAAGTTTATTTGTAATTAATACCTTTTTGTTTTTCCATTGAAGAAATCTCTCAATATTCGAATCTTCTTCCAAATGTTCATATTTATTCTCCCCAGTTTTTGATTAATTGTTTCATTCTTAACCAGCTTATCACATTAATGTTTTAAAATTGGTTTGAACACTGTTTACTCTGCTGCTAACTCGGTGATTTAGCCAATTTCTTTCTTTTCTATAAATGTATTCGGCCGGCTGTGCACTGTGTACCATATGCATCACCACAAGAGTGATATCATGTTAATATAATATGTATTAATGATAGTTGCAATAATATAACGACAAAAAAGTCTTGATCATTATGATGTAGATTTTCTCATATAATTTGCACTATACCAAAAATTTCAAATAGCTGAAATGTATTCCATACGTTTGCAAGTGAGAATATCGCTATAATTTCCATTTTCTTACCAAATGTTAAAATTATTGTCTTTTCATTGCTGATTTTCATACTAAAGTTATTGCAGCACTTTGAGTAAGAGAATCGTGAACTTATTTCAATACTGTGTTTCATCTGACTTATCTTAACATTGTACTATAAATGTGTCTTAAATACGCCAGCCAAATGCACGCACGCACGCACACGCACACGCACCTCCCACACACACACTTTATAATTAAAGAAATAAAGATAACCATTAACGACCGAAAAAAAATACAATTTTTATCAGTAGTCATGTGGACACTGAGGAAATCCAGCAATGTCAAACCCAGTTTGAGGCCAGTGAAATCGTTAATTATTTACGTAGTGCAATTATAAGCAACCCCTGCCTATCGACAATCCATAATTTACGAAATTTCACTAAAAAGGTTTTTAAATAAAACATGTTGACTTTAAAAATATTCGAGAACTTCTTTGAAAACAAAACCATTAATAATATTGCAGTTACATTTTGAGTTTCAGCATAAATTCCTTTGCAAAGTACTCAAAGTACTGCAAGGGAAATTCTTCATAAGTGGAATTTCTTGCCTGGCCGTCTTTTTCCATTACCTTTTTTTGCTTTTTCATTATTTTCGAAATGACCTTGTCTGCATTCATTTATCTGAAAATAGGGATATCAAAATTCCGATGCAGTCTTGGGGATCTTACTGTTGGTTCTCCGATTAGTTTCCAATTTTCTTATGTAGTGCTTTAGAATTCAGGTTTTTTTTCCCCTAAAGTTTGCTCATTAAATATAATTAAGCATGGAGGTAGCATATCTGATTCCTTTTGACTTACACAGAAGGAAGCGCCAAATTTTCCTTCATAAATCATTTCATAGATGATGAGTATATATGACGTCGGTTGCAAAAAGTAGTTAAAGATTAAAATTATTTATCCAGGCTTTAAAATATTTAATAACCGAACATGCTTAAATTCAGTGAAAGAAAAATGATTAGTCTAATACATTCACTGGAAGTTGGCATTTTTAAAAGAAAAAGAATGATTAATATTAAATTTATGGTTGTCTTTATTCCTAATTAAAGTGTTTACTTATTTTTTTGAGGTGGAAGATATCTTCGCAGAAATACTTGTAGTGCAGTACCAGCATTATAGCACTACTGTTAACATGTGGGAAGTGATGGATAGAACGACAGAAACTTTACATTTAAATTTGTTGGATACTAGTAATGTAAGAAGATATCAATTAAATTTTGGAAATATCCACGTAGATAAAAACAAATACGAAAAATTAATTGAAAAGCTAAAAGATGTCATACGTTTTGCTCAAATCGTACGTCACATTTACAAGCGCAAAAATATGCTTAACAAACATGACATGAAATAAAAATCCTTTATTTCTAGAAGGATCTCTTGCTGTGAAGTGTTATGAACTTAGTTGCTTCTATGTGTTTCTCAACAACAACTTTAATATTTTTTTTTCGTTTTCGAATTACTTTCTGTTTAATTAGATGCATCTCATTTTAGTGAGTTTTCTCCCTCAACTACAACACATGCGAATTATTCTAATCCTGTTTTCTTTCTTTTGGAGTGCAAGTTTCCTGACGAATAAACTGCCTCTAGTTTATAAGAGCTGGCTGAATAGTAGGCCATATGGATGGTGCAAGAGCAATAAACCACAATGGACTTAAGTGAAATCTAGGGATAACAAATACCGCGTGTGATTATAATAGGAACAATACATTTTCTCATTAGATTTCCATCGAAATGATGCAGCTCCTTCACAAACTTGTATGCAAATGAAAGCGTTATTTATTAAGAAGCAAAGAAGCATATTATTTACTTGAAGAAAATAGAGCTCCTATTTACTTAAATGAGGGCTCTAATTTCCGAAGAACGAACGACAGTGCAATTTTGTAATATCACAAAAGGCTACGTTAAATAAATATGTCAGCGAAGATCCGACTAATTTTTGGATTACAGAATAATAGAGAACTGCAGTAATGGGTCTTCCGTTCACTCATTTAGACAATTGAATACTTTTATGGAGAGAGAGAGAGAGAGAGAGAGAGAGAGAGAGAGAGAGAGAGAGAGAGAGAGAGAGAGAGAGAGTACGACTTGCTTTATTTTTATGTTTGGTATACGGCTTCCTATAGGCACACGTCGTAGTGGAACAATATTAGCTAATAGTGTGAACATTGCGTTCGCATTTTCTCGGCTTTATGATGGTATTGCAGTCATTAATTTAGTCGAAATGCCTTATTCTAGCAAAGAATAAAGGATTAAGGGTAAATAAACAGTTAACTGTATCTTCATTTCTGAGTAAGGAATGAAAACGAAGAATTCAGTAAACTAAATTGGAATAAAAATAATGAAATTAAGGTTCAGACGTTGGATGTGAGGTACGTGGCCCAAAGTAATGATGATGATTATTTTGCGAGACTTACACAGAGTAAATAGGATAAAGGCATGCTTAGACATGTTCTGAAACATTGCAACTTGTTGATTGGATAAGTCTGCTGTTTTTAGCCATAAAGGTAATCTCTCTCTCTCTCTCTCTCTCTCTCTCTCTCTCTCTCTCTCTCTTGCTGTCTGTGTTTAATTGTTATTATTCTCGTTTAGATTAATGTTTGCTTTTTGTTTGGTACTGTTAGAATTAACATTACGTTTTATGCAGTCTACAACTCAAGCTATGAGGAGAGTGTATTAATTGGTTTGCTTGTGTAAATTACACCGGAACAGTCCATGACTACAATTTCCGTTACTAGGATACCGCCAATTCGTGACATACCGTCCAACCGTACAATGCAGAAACAGGCTGAGTGAAGGGAATTAAAGATATAAATAAAATTTAATATTATATATTATATCTCTCAATAAAAATAACTTAAGAGGCTATAGATACTTGCACTGGAATTATATAGTCCTGTCATCTGTATTACATCTATTTTTGTTAAAACTATTTTGACAGTCACACTGGAGAAAAATTAGTGAACCATTGGCAGAATACTTTTTGGGAGTGGGATTATCCACATATTTGGGGAGAAAAAGGTTGGATAATGAGGAGATACTGGATTATCCTAGGAATCCCGAAAGGGAAGCTTAGATCTCCAGTGAGCAAAAGTTCGGTCTCCTATACCATGAAAGCAATTGACCACGTACTACCCAAAGCCGTCACATACGCAGAAAATGATCAATGATCGGGCTCGGGACATGTATATGACTGGGAAGACTGTAATCCATGTGTGTTCTCGGGACCGGTTTGCCTGTTCTGGGAGACGAAAAACCTCTCCCTCAACATGAGACCGCCTAATTCACCTTTCGTCGAAAGAAACCAGATAAAGGTTCCTCAGGACGGGAATCGAACCCAGGTCTTTCCGACCAAAGAGCTGCGTCTATACCGACTGAGCTACGGAGGCTCTAGTTTAATACTACAATTAAATAACTGAAAGGAGGTCTATCGTATTGTCTCTGCTGATATTAAAGTGATTAGATTTTGTATTATATAAAAAGAGAGAAGGGATGTCATTGATTCTAATATTTAACTAAACCACTGAATATTTTATTGATAATTTAGCTGATTCGAGGGTGAATATAAACAAACTTGTCTAAGCCTTCTTAACTGTTCTATCTATCTCTCTCTCTCTCTCTCTCTCTCTCTCTCTTTCTTAGATCTTGAATATAACAAAATATAGTTTCACGAATTTTCAAATTTAGGGTGAAAATCAACGCGATTTAATATAATAACAATCACGTCCACGTAATTCAAACAAACGCTGCATACGTAAAAATTCTTTTTGTCGTTTAACTCATCTTTTTTTTTTCATCGTAATATATTTGTCGTAATTTGCTCTCTCCTCCTAACAAGCGCTCTTTGACGACTACAAGGGTGACAACTACCATTTCGCAACTTTGCTATTGGAATAACTAGTCTTACTGTAATATTGTTATAGTCTCACTGAACTCCTGATAGAACTATTTAATGAAACAATTTCATACTAAATATTTATAATTCTGTGTCCAATGTGCGCATAATTTTGTTAGGGCAGTGTACATAGAATCGTCTCTGCATTATTTACGAACTCGTGCCTAATGGCCACACCTCAAATCCCCAAAGATCACTATCGTGCGGGAAGTGAATCCCTTTAGTGTGAGTCATTTTCGGTATTGCATTCCAACAATAATTATAATTGTGCTGTTCTTGCTGGCATGTTTATTTGTCTCTCTCTCTCTTTCTCTCTCTCTCTCTCTCTCTCTCTCTCTCTGTGTGTGTGTGTGTGTGTGTGTGTGTGTTCCAATAATTATAATATATCTACCAGACATCATTGGTTTGCATTAATCTCCATTTAAGCTTCAGTTTTAATAAGTAATCCTCTAAGAAAGAAAAAAAAGGATAAGTTTTGTCGTTTATATTATTTCATTGGTTAGCTGGCGGTCGTAAATAACCCGGATGTATTACCTTCGTGATCTTAGCACAAGGGATGCACGTTTCTTATCTCAACAGCCCTTCTGCTATCAAGTTAATTAAAAGTCCCAACTAGTATAATTAATTTTTAGAAAACACAGTTTAAATCTAACGGATTTAGATTTATATGTAACGATAAATAAGGCAACTTACCTATCTCTGTGCGGGAAATTCTTTAAAATAGCTAATCTCTTTCGGGAGGCCTGAAATGTACATTAGGAGGCGTTGATGAAACGAGGGCTTAAAGCCGTGACACACACACACACACACACACACACACACACACACACACACACACACACACACACACACACACACACACACACACACACACACACACACACGAACATTGCAAGCGCAGAAACTCATAAAAAATTACAAATTGCTCTTTTCTGTTGCTCTTGGTCTACGCCAATGTTTATGGTCTCATCATTACGGAGTCTAGTGTGACTTTCGTTTTAATTATTTAAATAAAATTTTGACACGACTCTAATTTATAATATGGAAAGACACTATCGTCTATTTTGCAAAATGAAGAAGTTAGCAGTAGCAGCAAAAAAAAGAAAAAAGAAAAAACGAATCGTATCTGTAGTGAAGGAAGCAATGGAGACGAGAATGAAGAAAGAAATCAATGCACTTGCCTTTCATATTTATAACAGCGTCGTTTCATTATTTATTTATTAAAACTGTCATCGTGAGAGAAGATTGTGTGTGTGTGTTTATATGTGAGAAAAAGAGAGAGAAAGAATACGCTTTAGTTTTTTATTGCCAATATTATTTTAAACAGGACACATTAAATCCACATGCGTTAGAATAATTTTATGATCAGCGACCACAAACTTAATATTCTAATGAACTGAAATCTAATGAACTGAAATAAATACTTTTGGTTCTTTTCTTGTTCAGTACTGAGTTCGTCAGCATAACTTCGTTTTTTTTTTCTTTCACAAGTACTGACGTAGAGCAGAAGTGGAAACGCCACTGACAGGAAATAATAAAGTTTCAGTTAAATTTAGACATTTCAATTATAATTAAAAACTGTTGATTTCAACGTAATAGGAAGGACAAGATTGGGCTTTCGCAACTATACAAATGGATTTTATAAATTTTAACAACGGGGGGGTTATTATATTCATAAAAGAACTTATAAAAATTTCACTGCTTTACTCTAGTAAAGCCCTAAGTTTAAAATTAGTTTCTTTTATTTTTATTTTATTTTATCAGTAAAATTGTGGGAGAGAATATATATATATATATAAAGAGCACAAACTATGTTGGGTCTGTAAATGAACAGAGCCTTCGTAGCTCAGTCAGTATAGACGAAACCCTTTGGTCGGAATGACCTGGGTTCGATTCCCATCAGTGACGTGAAGAATCTTTATCTGTTTCTTTCGACGAAAGGTGAGTTAGCCGGTCTCATACGGAGGTAGGCGGTTTTTCATTGAAAAACTCGGATTTTTCGCTCCCCAGAACAGGCAAACCGGCCCAGTCAACACACACGAATACTTCCCAGCCATATGCCAGTCCCGAGCCCGGATAAAATTGGAGGGCTTGGGGAAAGCAATGGTGAACTACTCTGAAAAAATCTTAACAGGAATATTCTGTGGGCACTTCCTACAAAATCATCTACGGGCGGAAACGACTGAAAGGAAAAATCAGTTAGTCAGTCTGTAAATGAACGCCAGTTACGTTTTGTATATAAAAAGCTAAGTAAATAAACCAGTTCAATAAAATTGGTAATCTTGCCTTAAATTCGGGCAGGAACTATGTAAGATTAAATTAAGTTTCCGTTTCTTGTACTACAAAAGTTGCATAATCATGATATTCTTCTAAAAGGAGATAGTAAAGAAATACTGTCACTTTTGAGTTCCACTAAGTATCTCCGTTTTTGGGAATTAACCTCAACATGAAGCCCTCCCGCACTTTTACGTTTCAGACCTTCGATACTTGCTGATCATTACACATAACTCAGTACTTGCAAAAAGTGCAAAGAAAATGTTAATATCATAACGTGTTGTTTTTGTAAAAGATTATCAGACTATAGTCTATTAGTGCTGTGGATAGGGTAGCAGTCAGTTAATTCAGAAACTTTGCGCTATGAAACATTTTCAAACCACTTTGGGCGTCTAAATGCGATGGTCTCTCACAGGATGGTGAAATTCGTCTGTTATCTACAAACTTTTACTGTCTTAGTGGTGTTTGAACATCGTAACATATACTTTTGCTGAAATTAGTTTGTGTTCATTTTTCCTTCTGAAATTACTTGTGTGGTCGATTCTGATCAGCATGAAGAACGTATACCTATCTTACAAGTTTATTTATGAGATTTCTATATAATTACTACCTTCCGACTTCACTATTCTGATTCTGCTAACAATCAACATTTGCCATCAAAGATTTGGGGAAGAAAAACTGCACTGGTGGATTCAGTTACACTGATATCTTCAGCTCCGACAATCGTATGTTGCAAGTACGTTTTACCCAATCTGGGTTTTATTTTTGCTAAATGATATATCTGTCATTTTATGATTTATGACAAGTTTCTATACGCCTTATCTTGCATTTTCACAATGATAGAAAATTAAATAATTAGGTTTTCCATTCCCAACTCCAAGATCTAAAACACGTCTTTTAAGAAGAGCTTATTATGTTACGATTTAGGTGTAGAGTCAAAGTACAGATAAGTAATAAGAACAAAATGTCTCTGAAATCATGGAATATTAAACATAACTCCTAGCAAATCACAGGAGAAGCATTTCCTCTTCTTAGAAACAGAAGAAAAAAAAAGTCTTGCGAAACTCTACATGAGTTCTTGGAATGTATTTAGCTACGATATTCCATAATACGAGTATTAATTTTGAAACGTCCATAAATGGAAAGAGAAAAGATTGGCGGCTGGAAGAGATTAAATATTTACAATATTTGAGTTAGTGGCGCGATGGTTTCAGTCCTCATAAGCGGCAGATGGCGACGCTAAGAACGGACGATCAAACATGTCCTTCTTTATATCAAAAATTCCGCTCATTGCTCGTTGATTTTTATTCGAAAGACGGGTTGGTTCTACGTAACATCCGAAGACACCGTACAGGCCGTAACCTTCTGGGCGAATTGTTTTTTTCCCACACGTATTGAGTACTGATCGTTAAGGTGTGCTTGCATATTTTAACAACTTTTCTCCATCTCAAGTGTCCTGTCGCATACTTCAGCAACCTCGCAGCTTTCCTTTCCGTAGATTCCCGCCTTGGATACGACCCCCCGCTCCCTTTTATTTGAACCATCATCCGTTATAACGTGAGACAAGAGGATACCCGACTGTCACGCTACAGAAGTGAGCCAGGAAGCCGTGCAGAAGTAAAAGAGGGATAGCGTGACACTCACATATTAGTGTACCGTATTGGTGCCTGCGAGCTACGTTTCCGCTGGCACTCTGTTTTCCAAAACTGCGAGTCCTCATAGCATGTAAGAGAAGGGGAGAGTTAAGCTAACCTTCACTTCTCAGGTAGCTGAATATATTCGCAGAAATTGCAATAAGTTGCTCGCTGTTACAAGTGTAAAGTAATCTTTTCAAATATTGGATGACATTTTTTCGACTTGGATCGATACAGAATGGTAAAAGACTGGCGCAAGATTGTCTATTGATTTTATTCTAATGAATTGTTTTCGCCTAGATGCTTCTTTAGGGAACTCGCTTGAGGAAAAACTAATTTTTATTCTTAAATTCAACATTTGCATTGTACATTTTGATGTCCGAATTGTTGTTCTTGTGTGTGTGTGTGTGTGTGTGTGTGTGTGTGTGTGTGTGTGTGTGTGTGTGTGTGTGTGTGTGTGTGTGTGTGTGTGTGTGTGTGTGTGTGTGTGTGTGTGAAAGAGAGAGAGAGAGAGAGAGAGAATTAACAAAAAATCTGCGCAAAGTACGAAGTCAAACTGTAGTGTTTACAAGCATAAAAAAGCAAAATATTCTGTACCTTCTTAAAGAAGCAATATACTCTTATACGATGAAGCTAAAATACGATAACAAATAAATAAATAGATAAATAAGCAAACAAATAAACTAAATAAAATAAATAAACAAATAAATAAAATAAAATAAATAAAGTTATTTATTATTTAAATTATATTTATTTATTTATAGTTTATATTTATTTATTTTATATTTATATATATACTTATATTTTATAATTATAATTTATATAATAAATAATTACTACAAAGTAGTAAATTTTGCTGCTGTATTCATGGAACAAAACAGCAGCAAAATTTACTAGTTTGTAGACAACGAATCAACCACTTTAAAATCTACCGGTAGAGCTATAAGGAATCCGAAGTACTAAGAAATTATAAACTAGAAACCCTTCCAAATAATGGAAATCTATCTGTCACAGATTGCATTATAATTCATATGATCAGATACTAACATAAAAGAAAACAAATTTATCACAGATTGCATTTTTATTGAAAGAATATAAAATGAAATTCGGACAGAGAGAGAGAGAGAGTGAGAGAGAAAGAGAGAGAGAGAGAGAGAGAGATGAAAATAAAATTGCATATGTTTCTTTATCTGTGAACACATAATTCATGAGCGAAATCTTGTGAACAATATTAAATTTTATTCGAGTTTCCAACATCCAGCATACAAAGCATTTCTTCTGCCTTAAATTAATAGAGAGACTCTTTAAGTACATCTCAGAAAACAGAAGAAATGCAGAACTTGGCAGCAGTGATTGCATATGTCCATACAGTTATTTCTAACAAGGTAGGGTTTCGATTATTCAAACTAATTGCCATAAAAATATATAAACACAAATAAATAATAAAAACATAATTAAATGTTTAAAAATATTTGGATGTTTATTTTATTTATAGTTATAAATTAACAAGATTTTTATCTACCAACTAAAAAATTAAATATTATTCCGGAATATTGAAAAATCCAAAGTGAATGAAAACAAGAAATAAAAAATATTTCTCGATCCAAACTAAACAAGTTGCTAATAAAAATATGCTCAAAAAAGGATTATGGCAGCACATAAAATAAATGTAAGCTCAAAAAAGGATTATGGCAGTACATAAAATATATGCACCATTTTAAATTTTCGTTATCTGTAAATAGGCATCAAATAAAAATATATACAACATGAATCGATTATTATAAATATATAAACAAAAGATACATAAAACAAATATGCTCTCTTTATTTATAAAAAGTGAATAAAACTATGCCTATAAAATAGTTTATGTAAACAGTGAATAAATAAATAAATATATAAAACGATTTATTTATGTTTCGATTTTCTACAGTATAAATAGACAGTGAATAAAAATACGTATAAAATCTGTTATTATAAATGAATAAACAAAAACGTGCAATCGCATAACTGTTGCAGCAGAGACAACTTCGATCAGTATCACCATAATGCGATCAGCGAATTATTACTCAAAGCATATTTCTGTTTGAAAATCGCCAAAATGCCAGCGACACACAAGAATGACTTTCATGACTGATTCATTGTTGACACAAGTAACATTAGATATTGTAACGTATCCTGCTGTTGACAACACGACAACGCTATTCGCTAGTTCAATAATGTGACCTACTACACATGTTATGGCAACACAGTTATCACTTTAGTGAGAATTTTCCATTAAGTTCTATTCCTGACCGCTTGTTATTAATGCAACTGTTGTTGATTCAAAATGATTTCTAGGAAACCGCTGCGTTGAGATCAGCCAATCTAGGCAGACATTCTGAATATGTATATTTAAAAAATAAATCATTACATTTTGCATTTTAAGGGCATTTCTTTCATTAGAAATAATTGAGTTATAATTATTGACAGATTGGGTTTGTTATATATGTTAATTTATTGGAGAGGATGAAGAAATATTCAAAAGCTTCAAAATGCAGACGATACCACACGGACTGATTAATTTGCAAAACTTTTTAAAAATAAATAATGTAAATAAGTACAAATATAAAAATTAACATAAATTAAAAATATCTTCTATTAATTTTTTAATAAACTCTAGATGTGATAAAGTATAATTAAACACCTTAAGTTAAAATATATCCGAAATAATAAATAACAAAGTTTACATATCGAAAAGGACTAGGAGAAGGAAATCGACCGTAAGATGCGATATGAATACCCCTGGAGGGCAATGGATGGCAGTGCTGTAGCCAATGAAGTTTTAACTGAGGCTCGACTATTGCTGTTACCCTCCAGCCATGATCAGAGCTTTAATAGTTCAATAACACCTCATCCCTACACTATCTTCTACAGATAACGTAGAAGATGAAAAGCATTCTTGCTTCGCCCCTTTAAGCTAGTCCTTATAAGGATATAATAAATCGAAAAGAAGAAATTAAATTATATCTACTTATTTATGATATTTATGATATATGATATGTAATTAATATAAGATGGAACACAGAAATGAGTTTGAGGTTGGGAGCAAAATAAAAAGTTTAGAATCTTCGTTTTTAGAGAGCAAAACATATATACAAATATAAACGTTACCTCTGAGAAAGACGAATTATTTTACATATTTAAATACCTTAATTGTGTACGAAGCAAAAACGTAGTCTATGAACAAGTAAAATATTGTAAGTATTGAAACTTTCCAGATATGAGTATATAGAAAAATATTAAAAATACTAAATCCGCAAAAGAAATGAAAAAATGCAGGTTTTGATGGATAAAAAAATAAGATAACAAAAATATGCGGAAAAGAAAAATAACATAAATAGGTCATATCGTGAGACACGAATGTCTTCAAGAAGATTTATTACAGGGGAATAATAGGGAGAAAGACAACGGAATTCATACTTTGAAACATAAAGGGGTCGCAGGGTCTTAGCAAGCAAGCAGAGAACAAAACAAGTCCCTAATATAAGACACACGGGATCCATGAGTGTTAACGTGTTCAAACGGAAGTGAAACTTGATAAATAAATAGACAGGTAAGTTGTTAAAACCCAGTACAGTATGTTTTGTTTATTTCCAAAATAATTTTTGTTAAGTCAAGTGTATAATGGAGGAATAGCATACTTTGCTATCGAAGATGTTGGTTTGATTGTTCCGCCTGTTGAGAACTCAGGTTATGCGGATTAAGAATTTCAAAATTCTTCCACTATTTTATATTCACAGGAGAATTAAATTATGAATGTCTCTATTGATTTGTAAATCAATTAAAGTTTCTGACATGGTAGCTGTATTTTGCCTGGATTCAGCAATTTACGTTTTGTTGTATTTATTTATGTTAAGTGTTTACCAGTAAAGTCTTGATGTAAGCGATGTTTCTCTTTCCTGGTCACAGTCTATTGGAAAACATTTCGTCCTTTCATTCTTTTACAATAATCTCATCGATAAAGTGCTAAAATGTATAGCGCAGTGATAGGACGGAGGATCAGCATCACGAAATCATGTTCTTATAATCCAATGTTTTTTTTTTCGATGTTTGTTTTTCACCCAGTTCAGACCTTCAGTAATCAGGGTTGTGATATCGAACTAGGGATTAAAATACACCGAAATCTTTATAAAATAGTGAAGATTTACTCTTGTGCTTATGGAAGCAACCAAAACTACGAATAATGAAATGTTATTTTTCCATAATCCCTTGATTAGTCGATCAGACTACAAGCAGTAAGAACTGTTGAATTTATTTCAACTCATTTCAAATATAAATTAGCAAACTCATAAAAGATTCCTCGTGCTTTATTTCCCTACACTTATTTTACATCCTGTGCTGTTTATTAACTCTACTTGTTTGAGCAAGCCGTTTTTTGTGCTTTATTCAAAAGAAAAATGAACTTATTTTAAGATTCGCTCTGTGGTTTCTTGTTGCATCTATTGAGACTTTTTTTTTCCGGATCCTTTATTTATTCGAGGATGTTTATTAAATTCTGTTTGACTGTTCTGTTATGTTCACACATTGTGTTTTTTCCGGAAGTTTTTATCGTGATTAATTACAGAAAAGAACGTCAAAAAAAAAAAAAAAACTCAACGTGCACACACGAGATGAAAAGGAAAGATTCACAGGATCAAGTGGAAACATTTTAGTGCAAACCGTAGAAGCATCATTCGCATATTGCTAAAAAGAAAATCTGAAATCAAGTTATTTTCAGGCTGCATGCAAAGTTATTTTTTATGTACGTAATCTACTTCTTTTCATTAACTTTGATGAAAATCCTAGTGTATTGCCTCAAAGCCTCACTAAAACAAGATGGGTCGTGAAATAACGATCCGGATGCACACTTAACAAGGAAACGTTGGGATGGATTCTCTTAGACTGCGGTTTCCATGATAACTAGGTTGTTATTCTGTTATTCATTTTTTCTACGGATATGTATTTCGTCAACCTAATTAAATCAGAAAGAAATAATACATACAAAACGAAATATTTTAAACTTATATATATATATATATATATAAGCAAACTGACTGAAGGTCCTCTAAAAATTGGGGTACGTCTTAGCACGCTGCAATAATTTAATGAATGTTGAGAATATTTGACACCGTGTATCTTCAACCAAACAACTGATATTAATCTGTAAATGGTAGTCTGTTTCCTCCTCCCCTATTTGTCATTGAAGATTCCCCCAATTTCTTACAATGGGGTAATTCCAACAACTGCTTAACTACGGCCCTTGCTACTAAGTCTATGAGGACAACACATTCTAATTGTATCTGCATTTGTTCCCAGTCGGGTTTGTTACAATTTCAGAATTTACAGGAGAAAAACCCTACCACTTCCGTTTTAAACAACATTCAAAAATTCGTCCCATGCTGCAATACTATGAACTTTTAATTTAGATGATCAATAACAATGCAAATAAATTAGCCTAAATTGCATAATCCAACTCACACTTTCTCCAAGACCAGTATAGGCTTAACTTTGCCTCCTGCTTCTTAATACATAGAGAGAGAGAGAGAGAGAGAGAGAGAGAGAGATGATGATGAGATCGACTCCGAAAAAAAAGGCTATCTTTAAAATATTCAACAAATTCAAATCATTTTATCAAATAGCAAATACATTTATTTAACGTTACTTTCCAAATCCTTGCAAACGTTCACTATTTCAGTCCTTGTAAGATGAAATTCACAATCATGCATTTAATTTTCATCAAGATAAGAGCGATTAGAAATAATCTGAATAGCCAAGTGCAATCACGCTAAAATTTCATATTATTTCTTATGCTAAATACTTTTCCATCCTTTCTGAAATGACAGGCTGATGTAGATCCTGTAATGAAAACATGTTTTTAGATAATTTTGTAAAACAGAAACACTATTTAATAACGTCTAATCATATTAATAACGTACTTTACCGCTTTCTCCATATTTGCCCACTTCTTTTGAGAAATAACCCCTTGCATTTACATCTTCCCAAAGAAATATATTAATTCAGTGGTAGAATGATTTACTCTATAAAAGTAAAAATATTATTACTAATTTAATAAATAAAATAATTTACTCTATCATTAGAAAGAAAAGAAGCATTTATTATACTGCAACAATGTGCATGATACAGTACATGTAATACACATAAAAATATTATTAATATTAATCTATAGTGAACTATATTAACATTTTAATCACTAGTATACTACATTAATATTAATAGTAGTTCGCAATACATTATCTTAATATTAATTCGTAATTAATTACATTAATAATAATCCTGAGTCGGTATATATCATATAACATAAATAAATAAATATAAATAAAATAAATTTTCATATCCTATTTACGCATTAATAACCACAAAATGTTTTCAAGACACATTTTCATTACATATTCTTATAATAACCACTTTTTTAATAAATTCTGCATACTGCATTTTGCACAAAATGATATAAGTATAATATTAATAAAGAAAATGTGCATTTGAAAATTTAATTTTAAATTTTAAATTTTTAAAATCATTTTGAGGCATTTTTGTATTTATATTTATGGTAATTTTAATGTTTTATATATAATAATTAATTAATTTATTATATTATAATTAAATTGCAGAGATTGCAATTTACTGGGCATTTTCTTTTCTTTTATATGGTTCTCTCAGTACATAATCCGCTGTTATCCTGGTCATGCTATTAGAATGTACTAAAAGAATGACGGGGATCTTAATAAATACTGAAGTGCAGTACATGCACTCAGAAGCAAAACATTAATTTCATAGCAGATTAGGTAGTTGTGGTATCTCTTCTAACAACCTTAACTTCGTTTTCACAACACTGAAATTGCTCATCAACGGTTTCATTGGCATTCTATGCTCTGGTCATAGTGCAAGTGGGAGGTGTCTAAGGATCTCCTAAACGCTCATTATAGAGTGTTGTTGATATACGCTGTATATCTTATTTTTCTTTTATTTCATACCGTATATATCCTTTTGACGATCCGTAAAAGAGCCCAGTCGGTTAGCGGCGCGAAACATTCGAATTTTGGAAGCTTAGCGAGCGAATCAAGCTGGGGAGGAAACTTTCATCCTTTTATTAATATAAAATGCATTAGTTTGAATCCAGAACATCTGAGAATTTTTTTTAAGCAACTTCGTTTACCAATATCGAAATCATGATGATATGACCTTCACAAAACAAGTGAAATTTCTCAGTTATATTTTCCTCATAGAATTGGCAAATACATTTGCATATGATTATGGAATGCAGCTATTTCGTAGATTATCTAGAGAAAGATCAGGTAGGAAAATTGCTATCATAAACGTGAAAATTCTCCACATGATAACAAAAAGAAAAGTTTAACTGCCGAGTTTGAAAAACTTCTTATATCGGGAATTTATCTATAGCGGTCCCATTTAAGAATTCTTAGATTATTTCCTTGAAACACTGGAAAATACATTGGTTCGGTACTTATGCTATCTTTCTTGAGTCTACAACTCATCTATTACTTGTTTTTCTATTCGATCTTCAACAGACAAAATAATAAGAGTAAGTACTCGGATAATAAACCCAATCGAGCCCTTCTCTCTGCTGAACTTTTCCCGATTATAACAGCGCAGAGTATCCATTGAAAGTTGGAGTGAGGCAAATTATGAATGAGAGAAATCCACTAGCGTACATTGACTGCTCATATCCTCCGAACTGATATCACTGTTTGATTGAATTCAATTTAAAGAAATGTCTTCCTTGGAGCAAATCATGTGCCCGATGGGGAATTCTGCGAATAGAAATTGCGCAAAAAACGAGCCAAATCGATCCACTTAATCAACACGAAGCAGGCAAAGAAAAAAAC
Organism: Typopeltis vanoorti; assembly: GCF_054136105.1. NCBI lineage: Eukaryota > Metazoa > Arthropoda > Arachnida > Uropygi > Thelyphonidae > Typopeltis > Typopeltis vanoorti. The sequence goes on from NC_143571.1 coordinate 85,663,153, forward strand.
CAAAAGTAGCAAAGTTATTACAATGCCTAATCGTACAGAATCAATAAAGATATTTCGCTCTTGTTCTCCACTTTGGAGAGAGGATAAAACATCTAACTGAGGATTGAACATCGGAGAAAAATGATGGAATTTAAACATTGAAAATAATACTTAATATTTAAAAGGCACTCGCTCAACAGATCAAAACATTACTAATTATAATTAACACGCCCTGCTAATTATATTTGCAGATCGTTATTAGTTTTATTTCTTCAAATTTCTTTCTCGTGAGCAAAACTGACATTACAGATTGATACCCGAGTGCAAAAAGTCACCTTAATTAAAACAATGAAGATTTTTCTCAATGCTTCGGGATAAAAACTTTAAAAAAATTCACAGGATGAATGTGCTGAAAGTGAAAGTATTTTTTCCTGAGTTTTTTCCCTTCATCTCATTAAAAAAAATACGCCACGACGATGAGACAGACGCTAGTGAAAGATCGCTAAAATACCAATCTTTCCATACAAAGATAGCAGCGCTTTTTTTTTCTCTTTAGATCTGACATTCTTAGGTGACAAATAAGGAGGGAAAAAATCACGGATAGTATTTGTAAAAATGCATATTTTTCATCTTCTCTGTATTCTGCACAGCCCTCTGATGCTAAAAATATATTAGCATAAAGTAAGTAGTAATTGCAAAAGCTAATGAGGCATTATACTTAAATAAATTATATAAATAATGATGTCGTATATAATTAATATTATTTATTATATATTACATTGGTAATGAATTCCTAATTAACTAATATATCAGTCCATTAAGACTATAAATATGAAATTAAATAATTAAGCATGTAATGTGTGAAATTATTAATGATCTCTGGATAGGTCATATATGTATATAAATCTCCTCGGACGCGTTATCTCTGTTATTGTTAATCTTGGATTCCTACCCTAGTGTTCAAGTACACACACACACACACACACACACACACACACACACACACACACACACACACACACACACACACACACACACACACACACACACACACACACACACACACACACACACACACGTGCATTAATCACTCCCGTACATAAGCACAGAAAAAGAAAGATTATAAGTAACTACCGACTCATTTCCTATGTTACCCTGTTGAAGATTAACCAGATTACCAAGCGCTTTATATACATCCCAAACTCGATATATTCTGAATGATTCAACGTCATCCTGAAAACAAAAGAAAGAAGGAACAACATCCCACCTGAAAAACTTCCCAGATCTAATACACGTCTCATAAGATACAGATAAGATAATAATTATATTAACTGATCTCTTATTGCATCAAATGAATTGTAAAAATATTGGTTTTGCTTGAAACATTCGATTTCGTATTGTGTTAGATATTAATATACAATCATTCGTTTATTGTTGATTCATAGATGAGAGGTATGGATGGTGAACTGTATATATGTGATATAACAGTAATAAACGAATAATCTGTAGTTACAGGCCTTTAAATTCCACTTAAAGTTATGATTATGAAAGCCACAATCATAACTTTAGGATATTTGGCTTTCATAATAATAATTCAAGATATTTTAGTTAGTGTAGACCTAAATATATATGTTTGTGTGTAAATTGCGTGTATTCTCCTATCAAAGTTGTCTGTTTGAAGGATGAAACCCCCCCCCCCCCGCCCGTATGAGACTAGCTAACTCATCTTCCATTGAAATACACAGAAAAGGCTCCTTCCGACGGAATTCGAAGCCAGGTTTTTAACACCAATGGGTATCATCGAAACAGAATAAGTTACTGATGCTCTGAAGTACAATTAAAACAAGAATAACTCTTGAAGATAATGTTATTTTACATAAACGTACTCCTTGTCGATCTGATGTGTACCAACAGGGAAATATCTGTAACTTCATGAGTCTGTTCAAAAAAGATCTTTACCTATCTACATTTTTTTTGCATTCCTTTTTCTTTTGCTTCCATTTACTGGTCTGTCGAGAGCAAGAGTATTGAATATAGGTGAGGATGATGTATAACTATGTTTCTCAGCCACTTTAGTTGATTTTTCTGAATAGTTTCTGTTGGATGCCTTTGCTGGATTTTTTCAATAATTCACAGTATTGGAGATATGGTCATTCCACGTGTATGGTGGTATTGAATGAAGGGCGTTTCTCAAGAGCTGTTCAGATTTGCATCACGCATTGATCAGTAATGTTCCATGTCCGGGATCCATATACATTATCTAGATAATTTAGTAATCCGAATATTGCAATCGATTAGCACGACTATTTGCGAAGCTGAGAGACTGCTTATGTGGGTTTGAACTGCTGAATCTTCAAGTGTTATTATTTATCCATTTCCTGTGAATCGTAAAAAATAGTCAAATATAATAATAAAAGATATACTGTGACATTAATGGATTTAAAATCTTTGGTAGATGGGATTATAGTAAAAATAGGACAGGTATCGACTGGATTATCTTCTGTTACAACAAATAAATAATATTGTTTTGTATACCGAAAAAATACTACAGAGGAAAAAAAAAGTGTTATTTGGGAAGATGGAAGGATATAAGAATGCCATACATTGTATGCAATATTTGCATAAAAAGAAGTGAAAAAAATGGAGAGATTACATATATTCGGATACACTGCAACTAGAATCAACAATAATAATTTATATATATATAAAAAAAAAATCAGCTAACGGCTTTTTATTCCCCGTATACGGGGAGTAGGCGAGGCCATTTAGCCCTATCTAACTTTTTGGAGACTGAGTGGGCAGTTCAATCTCCACTGGTGCCAATCAGAGATAGATGGCCCAAGGCTATCACTAATTAAGCGGTACTCAGTGAAGAGAGACGGCTCAAATGTGCCGCCATCTCGTGGTCCCTAACCCTAACACAATATATTTAATGTCTGAAATAATGTGGGTTCTACGGTCGATTTTCTTTAGTTTACAGGACGAAAAACCCGAGTTTCCGGGAGGAAAAACCTGCTTGCCCGTGCCAGAGATCGACTAACTCGGGAACCGGTCGAAAAAAGGCTTAGAAAAATTTCCTCTAGTCGCCGACTAGACTCGAAACCAAGTCTTCCTTCGTGCGGTCAAGCGCCGTGGTTGGCAAACGCCACATCCACTGAGCTACACAGGCTCTAAATAATAAATTTATATGTATTTCAAAGATGGAAAATTAAATTCTAAATTGACTCTGGAATGTATTGAAATGCTTTGATAATAAAAATACTTCTGATATTTTAATTTTTGAAGATAACTTACTTATACTGACGACTAGCAAGAGTATATACGGAAAATCAAGAAGTAGAAGAACAGAGACGATCTAAAGAACGCTTCATTTACTTTTACTATCTGTTTTTCCTCGCTAAACTTGAAGAGGTTTAGACGATTGCCAGATGTACTGCAAATATCAGCGTGCAGTAGAATTTTTCCATCGCACATCATTTACCAAAGAAAGATAATGTGAGCGTATTTTTTACTTCGATTTGGCGTTTTCCAAAACCTGATATAAAGCTTGGAAGTGTGGGTTTAATTTCTTGTAAACAATATTTACCCGATGGCTGAATTCATATCCCATTTTCGTAGGTCGATATTTGCTGTGTTGCTGCTCCGTCCCATTTCCATTCACCATCTTGGTCTGTCCGCTACACATATCAGGATTCTCATGTAATCGACTACCATCATTGTCGTTGTTTGGGAGCCTCACCGTTTGCTGATCAATACCGAACACGGCTGACCTTAATAGCCCTTTAGAGCCTACATACCATTTAGATCCCACATCTGTTTGCAGTCAACACGGGACGAATATAAAATCGCAGCAAATTTTGTGAAAAAAGATACAGACGGCAGCAGTGCATCAGGCAGTAATTGACAGGTGATCATGACTCTGAAATGTACACCACCATCAAAGTTCTGATGATATAAATTGCTGCCTGGTGTACTGTTGCCGCCTGTAAAAAACACAACACAAAAAAAAATCCGTATTCGTTGGGAATTAAGAGCACTAATTAAAATTCCTATAAACGAAGAAGGAAATGATTTTACATTAAGTACGAAATGGATTGAGTTGTGTAAGAATGGTACGATCATCCATAATTTATTTTGCATAACAGTTATAAGTTTGGAAGCGTGTTATCGGACATATGCGGGCTGTTGAGAGAACTGAATAACTTAAATTTTCTGAAAAGAGAGTCTTAAGATGGTGTTCAGGAATGTTTCTCGTAAAATCAGGCTCAAGATTAGCAATTTTGCGAAGATGTTCAACAATTGAAAAGCAAGAACGATTTTATTACTGAATACGCAACTACTCAATATTGATAGTTATAGTTGCAAAGTATTTCTATGTGTTATTCTTTAAATTAGAATGAAAACGCTGCCAGTTTGAATCATGCTGTGGGCATCAGTGTTTGTGAACTGTCTTTAGTTAGGAGATGAATTTCATCACCCGGTGTGAGACTACCTCCCCCCCCGCTTGAAAAGTTCCACTTTGGTCACCAGAGCACGGTTTTTGGACATTGCAAAAATAAATAAACCAATATATATATATAATTAATTAATAAAAAAATAGAAAAAATACTTAACCCACCTACGGTACGTGTGCACTATACGTTTAAGAAAAATCCTTCGTGGATGGCAGCTTCCGTAGCTCATTCGATATAGATGAAGCCATTTGGTAGGAAAGACCTGGGTTCGATTCCAGTTAGTGACGTGAGGAACTTTTATCTGGTCTCTTTCGATTAAAGGTCACCTCAAAACAGGCAAACGGGTCCCATGAACACACACGACTTCAGTCATAAATATATTATGGCAAGGAAGGCAAGGGGAAACCACCTTGCTCATAATCATCTCCCTCGTATGGTGCATATAACTACCCCCACCAGCCGTATGGCTGAGGGAATAGGATAGGATAGATAACAAATGAGGAGATAACGAAATGTTACAGGTGTATAATCCCACACTTTTCCGATATTTTCATTTCCCAGTAAACGTACACAACATACTCTTTTTACTAAGTTTAAATTTTAATTAATAATGTTTTTATGGCCTTCCTCCCAAGAAAGGTTATTGTCCTAAAGTACACTAGTACCTTGGGATAAGGATGGTTTCTATTTCAATTAATTTTTTTAATATTTAAAATACTTTATTTTTCTATTTTTACCTGAGTCGAAAACCTGCTCTAAGACCAAGCATTCATTTTTTTTCAAGCCATTTCAGGACTGTGAATTCACCCGGTGTGGATGTAGTACGGAGCAGTAGCTTCGCGTACTCCGGGTACTATATCGAGCGATGAAATTCATCTAAAAGATGTAATAATTTATTTGAACTGAATGTTTTGTATTCAATTAATATAATTTTTCTTTCATCCTTTCACAGATTTAGGTGTTCTGGTTCGGTTTCTGTCCAAAGTTTACTCAACCTACCACTACGTCTTATTAGTTTTGACCTACAATATTCAGATTAGCCCATTACCTAACTGATTGCAAGTTCATTTGGATGCTTTATATAATCTGATTTTTTTTTTTTTTTTGAAAGAGGTGCGTTGCTGTGTGGGGAAATGTTTGAGCAATCCTTCTTCACTTTGCTTTCTTATAACATCTCCGTTGTTTTGTGGTTTAAGCTGGAGATTCTCTTCCTTCTTTGTGACAAAACCACGTGACATTAGGCGGCAATAGTAGATGAGATCGTTGTCTGCAGTCGTTATTTCAGCGAAAGCGGGTTGTCCGATGTCCATTAAGGAAGCTATTCGGCCTCGTAGAGGTCTTTTAGCCTTTTCCATCAGCCCTGCACGGTCGAGACGAAGGGAATATGTTTCCCTTTCGTGTTTACAATTCCCGGATGTTCGTTACACATGTAAGTTTACTGTTCTTGCGGCCCTCCGATGACCTTACGTCACGTGATTCGAACAGTAGAAAAAGCCACCGCAGCTGCTTCAAAATATCAACAAAAAACACACCACCAACGAAACTTAAGAGCTTCACTCCAAACAGATAGTGGGCAGGAAAAAAAAGCAACTGAAAACTTTCAGAACTCCCAAAATGGCAGCATAATCCAAATAACGATCCTCTGGGGGCTTTATTGCTCTCATGCACTCGTGTATATGAACCTCATCATTTGGATGTTCATAATCACATAAGTTAGGCTCAGAAATAACAGACGATGCCCTTTCATTGTGGAAAGATCTGGGTTCGAATCCTGTTTGAAACGCGTTTCCATTTTGCTTTGTTTCATGATTAGGACCTTCTATATATCAAGTTTCATTTAAGATAATAAAAATGCAACGCGGAATTATGACTTACCTGAAAAATCATCAGTTAACTTAGATAAACGAAAATATTTATTTAGGAAAGGATTTTAGTTATGAAGTACATACCAAAATGAACTAGAAACAAATAAGGACACCTTTCATCTAAATTAGAGGGGAAGACGTTTTTTAAAAAATGTTTTATGATATTTCTAAGACCTATGCGACTTTTAGTGCCAGAAAGAAAGAAAGAATTTCAAAGAATAATGTACTGTATCCGTCATATCAACTTTAAAGTATTGCAAAGTTATCGAAGATTTTAAACTTTCATTTTCTGCTGCAGAAAATGTGGGATTCAAGACCGAACTCAATATCAAGAACTCTCTAGCGAGGAATTTGAATTAAGCTGAAATTGGCTATTTAATCTGTTTACTAATTTCATCATCAGAAACATAAATATATAACTTCTGTTCTCAAACATCAAAAATGACTTCAACCTATTCTAATAATCATTGAATGGGAGCTCTACTCGCATGAGTTTGGCTTCGACGTAAGTCCCAGATAATCTAGCCCAGTATCAAGGACAAAGAGTAAATTATAAAATCTGTTCTAGGAAAAGAATAATTATGGCTTTTGCAAGGCACCTCTAGGTCACCACTAAGCAAAACAATACAATAACACTTCGCTTAACGCCACCCCGTTTAGCGCTGTTTCGTTACAACGCTCATGCTCGGAATTCTTGGCACCGGCCATTACTTGATCATCATCATCAGTAACATCCATTTAGCCATTCATTGCGCTTCACGTAGAAGTCAGCTGCTGGCATAACTACCGCCGCGGATGATTTGACATGACCAACACCTCCACACTGCAAATGAATGTCACAAGTAGAATACACTATATCCCTAAGTATGCTGAAAATGCTCAAAAATTAAATTGGTGAAATTAAAGTAGTGAAATGCATGACTTTTACCTTAAATACAATAATATAGCGTATAACAGCGTATAGTATACTGCCAAATATAAAAAAAATGCAAGAGCTTGGTTCATAATTCTAATAATAATACATTACTTTTGTTAAGTTCTTATTGAAATAATGCAAGTAGATTTTTATCCATAATATCTGTTGAACTGATCTCAAGTTTATGTAGATCCCATTGAAAAGTCGTAGACTTATAGCACATGAGCATCAAAATGGTGTAAATTGATACACATTCCGAAGACTTTGATCTAGACACCAGTCGTGTAAGTCTTTCAAGCCAGTGCAGGTTTATGATAAGTAGAGTGGTAGTGTCAATATCTGCTAACGAAATTCATCTACCACCTAGAGGTTCGTGTCCACGGTAGATTTCACCCTTAGCCTCTTTATTATAAGAAACGGAGAGACTGTTCATTCGACCATCAGGACATTTTTGATCAGTGGAGATGGGGAAAGGTGGGGTTCAATACTCAGAGATTCAAAACTTCTTCTAATGTGAAAATTCTAGTTTTGCCATCCTTAAATGAAATGTTATTCAAAGTAAATCACGTAGAAACTCTCTTAACTTGTTCAACTATTAATTCGGGACGCCTTTGTACACTTAGTGTACAAAGTGTGACTTTGTATACGACTACGCTTTGTACACGATGTGACTATTCTTGACTACCGCATAAAACATATTTATTGGTCCTATAAAATGAAGGTGTATTTCAAGAAATAAAAACAGAGGTAGGTAGGGAAATGAAATGTTTTTTTTTATTATGCTTAACAAATAAATAATTACTCAAAATACGAATTTATTGAAAAACAGTAATTATTATAATTATTTTTAATACCTAAGAGTATTAGAACATCTGAAGACCCGATGACTAGATTTAGAAAGATACTTTGAAGACGAAATAAATGTCGGCTAGGAGCCCGAGCTTAGTTCTTTACAAAGATCCTAACAAATCCTACAGAATGTGATGGATATCCGCATATTTTTTGATGTCAGTGTACATGTTATTAGATCACTAGCGCAGCTGTTTCTTAAGTGCAGAATAAACATAATTTATAAATATACCGAGCTTGAAGTAAAATTGAAGTAAAGCTGGAATTCATTCGTTGAGTTTCTCAAAATTCTTAATTCATTCCAGATATGTTAAGCTTCTATTTAGGCAACCAAGTCGAGCTTATGTAAGTTTAGTGTAAGTTTAAAATATTCTCGGTGTGTAGTGTTCGAAGAGAACGTTGAAAGTGAATTCAGAATTTTGAAAGAAACGAAGTGGGCTACGAATGATCAGAGAGAGCAATGACATGCTCGCTCTATGATGCCGTCTGTTATGGGGGAATTGGGTTACGGTAACACGCTTCGAAGAATCCAGCGTTTTTGCATTTCATACGCTCTGCATTTCTAGGAAGACGTGGTAAATTCGGGTCCTGTAGGCTGTGTTTTCTCATTTTTTTTGCTTTCTTCAAGCTTCCAGTTCCATGTAAGACGTTTAAAAAAATCGGGAAACCAATAACGGAGTCGGGGGGCAGTTCTTAAAAATGTTTGGCTTTTCTTTCGACAAAGTCGTTGAAGAACAAAACGTCAAGAGACATAATCCAGATAACAAAGAAGACAGCGAAGAAGAAAAAGAAGAAGATAAAAAAAAATAAAGGCGAAAAACCAAGAATCTGTACAAGAAAATGGATGGCTGTTTTTATCCATTCTTTTATGAACACAAATTATGAAATAAGCGCTTTGCCTTGTGAAGCTTCTGTCAAGGAAAAGAGGCTTAACACAAACTAATGATTTCAGTTAGGGAGATTCAAATACAAAACCATTTTACTAAAATGCATATTAAATAACCACACTTTTCATAGCTTCGGGGAAGTAAAAAAGGAAAAAAAAGCAGCCATTATCCACACCACTAAGTAATGGCTAAGAAGTGCTTCAAGATTCATGCATTACGGAAATAAGAGAGAGAAAAAGGGAATTTAATATCTCTGGAGCTTTCTACGTTCTGCCTTTATTCTGGTTACTTTATTTTTTTTTAAATTCTTTCTTTCTTTTTTTTTTTTCGTCACTGAAATCGGTGAAGAGGAAATAATTGCTTATACACTTAAGTACATTTAAAGAGCTATTTTAGAAATGTTCGACGCATTGTAAATGCACGCGCTGACCATCCTTCGCCATTATTTGCGGAAAATGGCTATCCGAAAAGTGACAGAATTAACCTTTCATCTGGGTGGAAACAATGCGGCCAAAAGCCTTAGTTATTACTGTAGCACATGCGCATTCGTTTCCCCTGTTAGTCATGCCACGAAAGGCTAGCACTCTGGCGTCACGAAGCGAGATATTTCATTTGGGTCTTCGTGGGCTTTAGCTTGCTACCGGCAGCTTCATGAAAATGTGTGCGGCAAGCCACAAAAATGTCCACATTAATAAATGATTTTGCATCATTGAAATGTTAGCTAATACACATTTTGTATTCAACACGGAAACGCCATTTCCTACCCACCTTAATGGTGAGAGACATGGAAAGGGGGCAAATATATTTAGTTGAGTTAACGTCATACCAGATTGTTATTTATTTAAACACATGGTCACCACTAATTTTAGAGAAAGCGTCTTTTTATTTTATAAACTGTTGTTGGATAACTTTCAAAGAATATTTCCTCCTTCTGACATATCCATATACACGCACGTAAGCTTCTATCGCTGTAAAATAGCAAGAATAAAACACTAGCCGTTTTAAGCTGATTATTAGTAGCACTTTCATTCATTCATTTTTAATTTATATGTATAATTTCCTATGGTTTATGAATGGAATGTTGGTGTCAAGATGAATAACTGGTTTTATAACTTTTCGAAAAGTAACACCGTCCATTTGTGTAATGGCGAAAATTCGTAAACTAATTAAGTGACCGGAAAAGAATTGGGGAAAAATTATTATTATTATTATTATTATTATTATTATTATTATTATTATCTTGTAAGCATTGTTTTGGGTTCGAGATGAAGTATAAGCAGAGATCGGTCCTGTAAAGATTGCAAGGAGCAATAAACTATCCAATAGAATTCTTATACCCAATTCATCTATTGAGTCACTGAAGCCAGCATAAAGTAACTGGATAGAGTAATGAAAGAATTAATTAGGAAACCTATTCAGAATATATTCTTAAATAGAATCGCTTGTCGAACGCAGCACTATAGGATTCAGTCTAAAGGGATGTTGGTTTATGACTTACTTTTTATGATGAATTCTCGAGTGAAAAAGACCAAGTAATTGTCTGCTTCCTTTGAAAGTATTACAACCACTGATCACAATGTGGCAATCATTTATTGAGTATCACTGCCGTAAGGGGTAAGAACTTGGTTGAGCGATAGGCACCGGTTTAGTGTTAAGAAGTGAGTTTTATAAAGATTAAATTGTTAGGAGTGGAATATCCCCAGGTTCGAATGATCGGGTATTCGTTATTTACTACATATGAAAAAAAAATTGAAAGGTTAAACACCTGAGAACAGTTTAAAAATATAATGTCAACAAATGTAAATCTACTTGATATTAGAGGGATATAAAATGAATGGATAAGCTTTAGAAAAAGTTAATGTTTTGATTTAGGTTTTTGAATTGGGTATTTTGATAGGAAGTTTAAGCTCAGAAATCATATTGGTATAACAATTCAAAGAAAAGCTCAGAAAATTGTAAAATAAATTAAAAGAGATTTCACTTGTAGACAAGGAAAGTTATGATTCATGTACACAAGTTTCTATTCAGGTCGGTGTTGGATTATAGCATCCAATCTTGTTCACAGAAGAATAACAAGGTGTTTATAGGGAGGGTATTATGATAATCATGAGAATCGGTTGGCTAATTGTAATCTAAAGGGTAGTTGTATAAACTCCACTTAAATCTACAAGAGCTGATTGAAGTGGAGTATATAAGTTAATTCAGAACAGTCACGGAAATGTCATTTTGACGAGTAGATGTAATCGAAGAATCCATGTGATATTGTGGGTTGATTTATCCCCTTGAAACTAATATGCAGAAGAAAAAGAGCAGTCCAGGGCTCTGAGGATATCTCTCACAGATTCATTCCAGTCAGTTTCTCACAGATGTTGCATCTAATATTTAATAATAGAGTTATTTGTACGGGGACTATTTTAGTATAATGGTTTTCATTATTCCTTCTCTTTTGAAAATGCGAGCAGTAGCAGTTGGTCAACAATCATTCATTTTTCGGCTTTGAACTTCTCCACCCAACGTTTCGTGGTCTTCTTCATTCAATAGCACAATCTTTTGCCAAGAATCACAAAATCACAGCTTGTGCAAGTGGTTAGCTTCTTTGCCAACCACTTGTTCTCTCTCTCTCTCTCTCTCTCTCTCTCTCTGTCACACACACACACACACACACACACACACACACACACACACACACACACACACACACACACACACACACACACACACACACACACACACACACACACATGAGCGAGCGCATGTGGTTTTGATGTGCCGTACATTTTGGAAAATCTCTTGTGTGATATTAATATGTATTTGAACTGAGTGCAAAAGAATAGGAAACAACGTCGAGAAGTTATGAAGTTTAGGGAGTTTTTCGAATTTTGAATGATGCAGGGACAAAAATTCATTGCAAATTTATAACAGTTAAAAGAAGCAAAAATATCATTGACGTTAAAAAAAGCGAACACCTTATTTATTTTTATTGCTTTTTTATTAAATACATTTCGAAATAATTTTCGAAACTCATAATTAATAAAAAATTGATAATTAAATCCTCCATTCTTTGGAATTTTATGGAACTATCATGTCACTGAGAATTATGGTCTGATTTTTGATGGTCAACCAAGCGCTTTTGTTTTAAAGAAAACTTTAATTTTACTTATAAAGTTTCCGACTATTTCTAATAGCATCAAGTGTTTTTATAATCTCATGATCTGCAACATCCTATATGCCTAAATCATCTTTTGTTACCCGAGGAGGAGGAGGAAATCTTGCCTTATGAGATTAGCACAGTGATCAACCTCCTGGAGCATGCCTTCCAACCCATTCATAAGTACTTCCTCGCTTCTATATCCTTTCTCAATTCTGAGCATCAAAGATCATAGCAAAATAAAACGTTCAGTTTTTTTATATGAACCGCCTGACTAAGAAAGGTTGTAAACTTAATGCACATTTAGTACGGTGGGTATGCTGTGCTCAGAGTCAAGCCAGCTCTCCTGCCCAAGAGATTAATTCACATCACCCTCAGAAATTAGGGCGATATTCAATCTATTGAACGCGATGAACGTGTACCACCTGAAGGCGATTACCAGCATTATCAGACAGACAGATTCAGAGTGGGAGGACGCTATCCATGCGCGAACAGGATGCGACAGATCTTGCTTTTTAGATGAATTGCTTTTATTTAACTACTAACCACTAATATTTATATTTGTTTAAGTACAAACTAAACTCAATTCATATTGACATTAAGAGTAACTAGATATGTTTATTTTATTTCGAATCGTCAAATTTTTCGATATGGGAAATTGGACACAATAGTACGTTTATAGTCGAAAATTTGTCATAATATTATAGTAATATTGCGATATGGAAGAATTTAAAGTGTATTTATTTTTTTCAAAATTTAAGAAAGAAATTATTTATATATTTTAAAATACTAAATTAAAATTTAAATACTATAAGTTGCATTACTATTTCTAAGAGAAAAAAAAATTAAAATAATATGGCCGTATGAAAGAGTACACCTGAGCTCCTTTGCTTCTCAAATGAAACAGTTGAAGATTTTTTCTTAACTTATACAATTGATATAAAACGTGCTTAATATTACGAAAATCAGTTCATGGATAAAAAGATGTTTGTAAGTGGATTTGATTCATTTTAACAGATCTATATTCTCAAACTTAGTTATCGACCAAGTATGTATACGTGAAATAATTTTAATAGCGCGTCACGTTATAAAATTGAGCTTAAAAATTTGTTAGACTCCAACTCATACATATATAAACTGAGGTCCATTTGTTTCGTGTTTTTTACTGGCTTGTTTGTGTTTCGATTCTGCTTTTAAATGAAAATTGCTACCCCATAAACCATTTCGAAAGTCAAAAAGACCATTTCGTATTTCTGATCTGTTTTGCCTAAACATGGAGGATGCAGCCGAGAGAAAATTAAACTCGGCACGATACACCATAAACAGTGGATCACGCGCGAACACTTCGGGATTTAATTTTATCTCCTCTTTCTCTCTCGTAAAGAAAGTGAAGGTCCAAACAGGATTCAAGTTTCAATTCAGCGATGCGCTCGTGTCTTCTTCCTCCCCCCCCCACCTTCAAGCGCACGTGCTAATATATATCTATATAGATATCTATCGTCCCGAAGTGTTAGCTAACACAAAGGCAAGTATAAAACTAGTAAGCAATTTTCTCCTGCACAGCAAGGAAGCCTTGTAATCAGGAGCTGGCTACATGGCTATTGCGGGTTAAGTCGAACTGCTCGATCAGAAGGAACAGCTCCATTTTATTGATAGTAAACTACGGCAGTAAACCGATCTCAGACTTGATATCAAGACGTAGCATTTACTTTAATGGGTGCATTGCAACTTTAACTTTTCCTGAAGGGTCTTAGCGAGCGAACAGCTAAAACAAAAGTTTAGCTTCTTATGCTAAAAGTTTTCGCCATTAAACAAATTGGAGATTTACGCCTGGCAAAGTGAAACTACATGTGATGTGGCATGATAGACAAACCGTTTTCAATGTATGAAAAATCCATTCCATTTTTACTTGGCAAATTTATTGTAAATCGTATGTATAGAAGTCGCAAAGAATCAATTTTTTTTTAAGTTTGCAGTCTGATAGAAAAGCGATTCAAATGTTTGGATTATTGTTCGTATACCAGAAAAGGGATGTGTGTGTGTGTGTGTGTGTGTGTGAGAGAGAGAGAGAGAGAGAGAGAGAATGGACATATAATGATGACAAACATTAAGATAAAAACAGAGACCAAAACGATAAATACGATCAATAAATATTTCTACTAAGAAAGAGAATACAAAGAAAGAAAATATGAAAAAAAAAAATAGAAAAAATATAGAAAAAATAATGTAAAGATAAAAGTGTGTTAAATCTGAAAACGAAAGACAGTTACACGAAAATCAGAAAATAGTATAAGATAAAGAATATAAGAATGGCGAGAAAAAGATAAGTTTAAGACAAAAAAAAATCATGAATGAATGAAAGAGAAAATACAATGAAAAAAATCGAAGAATCAAAATAAGGAATGTTAAGAGAAGAAAAGGTTCGGAGAGGGAATGAATGAAATGAGAGAATGAATGAATAACAAGACGAAGAGGCCGAAATGCAAGAGGAAACTCTTATGTTTCTTTAAGAGTTAGAAACACAGAACTGAAACAAAGACAACATGAATATAGAAGAAGAAAATGGAATTACTGTACACCCCCCCACACACACACAGAGAGAGAGAGAGAGAGAGAGAGAGAGGATTTCTAAGAGTTGAGTTACTTGCATTTTCTATATTATGCGTTGGATTTGCGCTTTGCTGACATTTCCCTCCATTTGGAAAGCCACCTGCTTTTCGAAACGTATCTTTGCATGTTGACTTAACAGCAGTTCTGTGTACCGTGGGAAAGAAGCAGTCTTTTACCCCGTGCAGCTACCACACCCATTATTCCTGTCTTTAGGATATAATGAATTTTGATTTATCGCCTAAAACGATTCCATTGCGATGCGTTTTAAAGCCTGTTACTACTCGCGCTTCTCTGAAAGTTCCCCCCCTCCTAGCAGACGGCGATGCACGTCTGTTTGTTTTCTAAACTCCGCCCCGTTTCGGAGAGAATTCCCGATGAGTGCGATGACACTTAAATCTGCTGTATGAGCACAAAATTGCCGGGAATGAATATTTGCGGCCCCCGAGGTTATCGGACTTTTCTGCGTGACACAAAGTTGGCTCTCTTTGAGGCAGAGTTACGTTAAAAACGATGGCAAATCTGGAAGTTCCGTGTCCGAGACGCATATGAAATTCCCCGTACGGTAATTCTCAGAGAAAGAGAAGAGTAACGGAACAAGGCAAGGATGGAGCAATCAGGAAAATGCTTGTTTAACGGGATCTTCCGTCACTGGCACACTCAAGCTAGATGACAGTGTGGACAAAATGGGCTCCTTAAATATCGCACAGAGACGACAGCGAAAGATATAGTTAACTGAAAAACGGAAGAAGAACGAAAAATAGATAAATGGATAGAAAGAAAGAAGAAGGTGATAAGACAATCTAGAAATAAATAGTGGCAGGAAGTGTGGAAAGAGGAATAGATCGAAAAATTGATAAATAGAGAGAGTGAGAAGAGAGAGAAAAATGTAAGCGATTTGATAGACAGATGGAATTATTAATAGAAAGGTAAAGAGAAAACAAGACCACACAAAGCTGGCATAGTTGGCCGAGTGGTTAGTGTACTCGCCTTCGATCCAACAGGTTCTGCGTATTCAAAACCCGTCATCATCATGGAGGTTTGTGACTGCCTTTAGGTTGAGGGTGAATATATATATATATATATATATAATTAATAGAAAAAAAATTCATATACTATACAGTCTACATTTGTACCGCGGATAGGCTGAGACTTATAATGTGTCAGCCTATCCACTTATAATTCACCTTAACAAAACTATCGTGAGTAGGGTAAGGTCGCATAAAAAGTAGAAAAACAGAAGAAAAGAATAAAGAGAGGAGTAAATTGACGGATAACCACAAAGTAAATAAATACTGAGACAAACGCGAAGATAAAATAAAGATAAAAAAATGTGAAGGAGAGAGAAAGAATAGTTTAAAAGTTGATTGAAAAACCTTCTTTCCACATTGAGGAATGTTATATGAAGAAAAAAATAAAACCAAAAAAATAAAGTAAGAGAAACAAGTGTCCAAATAAAATCATTGCCGAAATATGTCGACTGAGTATAATTCTGATCATAGAAAGCACAAGAAAAATAAAGATCATTCTGAAGCAATTCCCATTAAACTATTTATTGCTGCAGCATTTGTGAGCTTTCGTGCTGTGCTGTGGAAGTTTCTTTCGGCAACACAGATTGACGGTCACGTGAACAAAAGAGATTTTTTCCCCCAAAGCAATTTCTTCCATTACCAGGTCATGTGACTATGAGTCGGTAAGAATGCATCGGCGAGATCTGTAAATAAATAACCGTTTTGCATGTACGGAAAAACCCAGAGGAGTATCTAATCAAAGTATTCCATTCTTCTGATTATTCGATATTTTATTCACACTCGGTAATGGAACCATTAAGGTCTTTCACACCGACATCACGCCAACGAAGCTTTCTTAAGAATTCTGCCTTACCATCAGTCACGTGATATACGTCACTAAAGAGGAAATTCCCGCTTAACTAATTTACAAAAATGGATCAAGTCTTTTTCGCAAAATAGTAATCATCACTCAAATAGTCCTGTTGACTAGCTACATGAATTTCTTCGATCCTTCATAGATGGCGCTTTATCATTACATTTGTTCGCAATAAGTATTGCAAACCTTCGTGTGCAAGGAATTTCTCGGGACTTTATATCATCCTGCGTCTTCAAATTTGCAACCTCACCTCATAGAACAAATATGAGTTAGGATAACGTAATTAGGAAAATATTCCCCACTACCAAACTTGTACAGTTTTCACTTTATACAACAACAACAACCACAATAATATCGTTTTACAAAATGTTGTTGGATTTTCATATTTAGTTTTAAAACGCATGCCAGGAATATACCAGAAAACATATCAGTTTAACTCACGGTTATTCTAATCTCAAACCAACAATTAATAATACTATTAATAACAATAACTAATGCCTGTAGGAATTTATATGGGCTATATTTAAACGTGCATTAAAATAATAATATAACTTTTATATATTTTAAAATTCCGATATTTAAAATATAAGAGAGTATTTTATATATAGAGATTTGATTCGTTTATTGAAATTAATTAAACTGAAATATTTATAAATTTTAGCTAAATATATTAATATTTTTTTGTATGTAAAATAATATAATAAATTTATTGATTTCATTAAAATCTTTCAACCCCGTGTGGTGGCCGATAAGAATAGCCTCGCTCATGCATGTCGTACGAGGCGACTAAAATGGGTACACAGGGAGGATAATGGATGGCAATGCTGTAGCCAATGAAGTTTTAACTGAGGCTTGGCTATTGCCTTTACCCAGCCATGACTAGAGCTTCTAGCTCAATAACACTCCATCCACTCATTTTCTTCAATCAGGTGAAGGGATAAAGAGTCAAGGACTCAGTCCATCTCCCCCCCCCCTCCAAAAAACACCCGTAAAGCTTTTGTTACAGTATATATTATTACATTACTTTATAATGTATTATATGGGTTTAGTAGAGTATATAAATTATACATTATTACTAATCTATTAATCATTATACATCATTAATATCATAGTTAATTGATACTACTCTACATAGGATAAAGTGGTTATATAAATTATATATTATTAGTATCATACTTGATACCGCTTTACATGTGATAAAGTGGTTATATTCAAGTAAATATGCGCAGTATTAAATTGTATTACTTATATACTCGCTCTCCAACATACATAATATATAAATATAACCAAATAGTTAACAAAAACATGCAGTGTTCGGTTGTCACTTTATACATTTCACAAAAATCGATGAACTTTAATATAATTATATTTTCAAAAAATGCGGCATTTGAGTATTGTGCAAATTATCAATTATTCGTAAGCTAACTATTCTGGGTAACTGGAGCTACCGGTCGTTGATGAGCGTTTTAATTAGTAATCTACATAACTGTAAGTTTAATGAGGCATTCTATTGCTGACTGTATGGTTCCCTCGTAACAAATACATTACGAACTGGAATTTATGAACAGGAATTAGGAAGATTATGATAAATTGATTAAAGAAGTCAGGAATCAGTTTTTTCTTGCGTTGATTTGATATTTTTATAAAAATTAAATACATAAAGCATTCTTTTGAATTAAAAAAACCAATGAAAACAAGAAGGATTAAAGTAACATGAAATTATATTTCCATTAATTGAAGAACGAAGGAAATTAATGAGATAACAATGGTAGTAACTTGTAAAATCAAGAGTTAATACTTTTATGATAATGTGGAATGCCACAAAATGTTAGTCAATTCTTCCATACAAATAACAAGTTTTTGTTTCAGGTTATTATTATTATTAATTGTAATTATCATTATTATTTTTAAATGACTGTTTCCCTCAAGATAGGCTCTAGATGGCTTCAGCAACATTATCATATTAATAATAAAATAACAAAAATATAATGGTGATGACGGATATCAAAATTTAAAATTATATATTATCATATTATTTTTGCCATCGAATTTATTTCGGCGATAAAAATAATTTTATGTGGATATTTTCTTGATTTCCCAATGGTGATTTTTACTTGTCATTTTTGTCTTTGTACAATAGTTATTGGCGCAAAGTCTAGAATAACCACATTAACAATCATAAATGCTTACCAATATTATTGCGTTACAACTGGAGTTATGATCTGTATGTTGCTACTTGAACCAAAATTTGATTTGCATATTATGCAGCTGTTGTCAGTTGGATTAGATGTTTAGAAACATGTTATCAGTAGACAAGCCAATGTGATAAACAAAAGACAACTTTATGTAACAATAACCTTGTATATCTGTACAGAGACGAAATCTTGCATATTAGGCATAACATTACCTAAGAAGAATACTCATTTATTCTGCATTTTTCTCCTAATAACGGTAGCTAACACACACTTATTCGAAAGTGTAAAATATATTTTTTTTCGTTTTGCTTAAAAAGCACGTTCAGAAAAAGATGGTTTGTATTTGTGCAATGCATTTTTTTCTTAAGTCTCTCGCAGAAAAAAAAAAAAAAAAAAAGAGGAAAAATCAATTTTGCTTAAGCAGGATTTGAATATGTTAAAAATAGCATCGTTCTCCGGGCGATGTTTTAATCCCCGAAGGAAAATATAGTTCATTAATTTTCTTTATCGAGCTACACTGACGTTCACTACCATATATATGGAAGGATATTGACGGAGTTGTTTACCGAAATTAGACACGTGATACGAAAGTAAACTAGGCAAAGTGCAGTAAAATGTAGGAGCGCCATTTCTGTGGAGAAAACACTGCATGCCATGCCTGGCCAAGAAACCATTTATTTGTGGTTTTCTGATTGCATCCATTCCTCTCTGAACAAAAGTCTAAACTATTTCAGAATATAAACATTTTCCATTGATTTGTCATTCTCTGAAATAGTCTACTACAAGTATTCAGAGCAAATTCTAGAGTTACGGATGAAAGATATGAAAGATACACTAATAGGAATTTAATGCTGAAGATAAATTGGTCTTTTTTTTTTTAAATTTACCTCTCAGGTAGTCCTCTCAAAATGGACATTTGTTACTCACTTAATTAAGCAACCTCGCGTGCTATCTTTCTGTCTGTAGACGAGTTCCATCCGGATTCTCATGTGGTATTATTTTGAAGTAGACTTCGTCAATACTCAGTTCCAATTTAATCTGTTGTCCTGATCGTGAAGCAGAGAACCGATTCTCTGAAACCGCCCTAGAGACCGTTGCTGAGAGACAACAACGGATTTGATTTTAAATGCTAATTCTCAGCGGATTATATTGGCGTTCGCTCATCGAAGGAGCAATAACACAGCTATTTCGATGGAAGATCATCCAATTTTTCAACGACGTATGCCTTCAGATAGTTTGATGCCTAAATAATTTGCTTTTCACTCTCTACGAATTACGATGCCGACTAACTTTGCCGTTTCATTCTAATTTGAATCTGAAGCCTTTTTTGTGTGCATCCTAAATATTCTCCGATTAACAAAATGAAACCAGTATATTATATTCTTCGCATAAAACACCTTTGCGCTTTGTATAAGATCGCTTAACTCATCTTCATTTAAAAGTTCTTCTAGTGGTTCTTCATGCCTTAGGCTGGATTCGAACCCAGGTAATGAAATAGAAGGGCAAATGTCACGACGCCCTCACAATTGCGATACGGAGCTTGGGCTCCTATTGGTAATTTAGGTGGTCTGTAAATGTAAAATTTTCCTTTCTCATTAATTTCCGGAACTTTAAAATCAATCAAAAATTTCCGTATTGTAATACTCAGGTCTCAACGGGAGATGCTAAAGTTCCAGAATTGATAAAAGCCTATGAGACTCGAATACTGTTTGTTTTCGTTCTTAATCCATAGCTGAGGATTTTCTCATCGACTTTCAAAAACAGCTCAGATGCATTTGAAAAGAAAAGAATATCAATGAGGTCAAGTCCTCATAGCCACTCACAGTTGTAGAAGAATTGAGAATCGATTAGAAAACTGTTGATAACAAAATGTTTTAGATGTATTCTCGTGTTCAAAGCCATTTAGGCATTGCACAATAAAATATTATTATTTGTTTTATAACAAGGACACTATATATAGAACTTTAAAGTGTATAAAAGCTAGTAACAGAATAACCAGCTCGCTTCATGATCAGGTGTATAGAAACGGCTTGTCCTGGACTCCTCACACTCTATTCAGGTAAGGACTGCTTCAGGATTCAGAGTAGAGAAACATTTGTAGGAGACAAACATGAAAAGCTAACTCATTAATACCAAAGCAGACAGTGTATGGTAATTCTATCATGCTTGGTTCGGCTAAATGGTACGTTGCACTTAAAGCAACTCTCTAAATTGCCCCTCCAGTTTCTCATCGAGATGCATCATGATGTAGCCAACAACATCGGAACGAGGACTTCTAACTGACCTACAGGTAATTAAATACGCTTTATTACATCTGTGCTCTGCATCTTCGTACACTCGCATCTCCACAAAGAGCTGTAATAAACGTTAATGTTCCTTAACCTGAAGCACTGCAGTAGCTGGCTATTCTACAACGATCCCCTAGCGACATATTGTCCTTGGTGCTCATAAATACGATTTTTTTTTCTGCTCTTGGGTTATTCATAGATCCAGTGCGAAAGATGACACCCAGCGAAACACGATTTGTTAACAAGAATACGCTTCCGGTTTCCTCATTGGCCGAGAAAGGTCCAGTTACAGCCATTGTGACGGCTAATGTTTCTTTCTTGAGTTTTATGGACACAATTAAATTGTAGTTACATTCATGAATTTAGATTTTAATACGCAGTATGCATTAGGAAGGTAGTCTCATAAATGCTTTTATCTGTCGTAAAATATGTACTTCAGATATGCTGTTTTAGAAGAGCACTTTTCAATTAAGAGCCTGTTATTTGGATAAACAGAATGAACTATTAACTGAGTTAAGCCCATTTTATTCACCAGATAACGCTGATGATTTATTGTACTTCCAAATTTCCACTGTTGAATATCCTGAATACGGAGAGTGAGCAGTAATTTACTGAATCTAAATTTGGATTATAAGGAAGTACAACTCCTTTAAGAATGATTTTGATATGTGATTTTATACTGTTTGGTCACTTTATTAGTTCTTGGATTATTAGGTAATTCAATTCTAAGCGGATAACTTTATGTGATACGTACGGCGTATCACCAGGAGACTACATTCTGCCAGAAGTGGGAAAAGTAGTCATATACTAACCTCTACGATAGTCTGTTTTCTCTCCAAAAGCATCTGTTATTAGCCTATTTTAGTGTTGTAAAAAATGAAAACAGATATCTCAAAAATAATAAAAATGCACACTTTATCAAAACCAAACCTGATGAGACTGAACATGACAAGAGAGGATTTTGACGTGTGACAAATGACAAACCAATTGATAGCAGAATTTATTGCAGCAACAGCAAAGACAGTGAAAAATCTTGCTGATATCGATCAGATCTGAAAGATTGTTTTGCTTATCTCTTCAAGATTGTTTTGCTTATCTCTTCAAGATTTACAACTATTTTAAAAGTCTGTTTTCAGTACTCTAAGACTTAGACTGCAGATGTATTGCAGATTATGTTCAGATTTGCAAAATCCCAATCTAGGACAAGAAGATCACTTATAAAGATTTTTTTCATCCCAAGGCGAGTTAGCCGGTCTCAGATAGAGGTAGTGATGTTTCTTATCCGGAAATAAGCATTTTTATTTTCGTTAAATAAAACGAAAAAAATGGCCAGAGATCACAGGTAACTATCATAAATTATATATACAGTTCCTTGTTGACGGTATTGTTTTGATGTCAACCTAAACAATCATCCTCTGTCCAAAAAGAAACCGAACTTTTCGAAAATAGAAGAAACTAGTGGCGTTACCTGTTGTATCTTTTTGTTGTCGAAAGCGGCAACCTTCATTAGTATTGTATCAACTGTTTATGATATTTGTTTCATTAGAAGCCAAGTTATAGTGCCAAGAGTGACAGTATGTTTTGATGAACGGTCGGTTGTCACGATATTCAGGCCAACGCGACGAATTCTCGCTATCAATCGCTTCAAAACTTCGAGATAAAACTCACCATTGACCCTTTGTCCAAGCGGAACGAATTCTTTGTCGATAATGCCCTTGGAATCGTAGAAACAAATCAGCTTTGTCTTTAATTTAACTTCTCCAAGCGACTTTTTTTCGGATGCCCCACTTCTGGTGGTCTCCACTCAGCACTCTGTTTCGGGCTCATACTCAAATCACCACGTTTCGTCACCAGTAACGATCGTTTCAAGGAAGTTTAAGTGCTTACAAGCGGTTTTAATGAGGTCCTTACAATAGTCAATTCGATACATCTTTTGGTCGTCGGTCAACTTATGGGGAACAAATCGCGAATTCAATTTACGAAGGCCCAAACTCTCGGCCAAAATGTTGTGCACAGTTATTTCGGAATGTCATATTCATCTTCAATCAATCTCAAGGACGATTTCGGGTTTTCTTTGATAAAATCACGCACTTTTTGGAAAAACAAAGTTTTTGGAAAACTTTGTGTTTCCAAACATATTTTTCCAACATAGTGTTTGGAAAACAAAGTGCGTGATTTTTTTCCAGGGACCAAAAATCACGCACTTTTTGCCCCTCTTTTCATTGTGATCAAGTGTCTCACGACCATTTTGAAATCACTTAAACCACTCGTAAACTTGAGTACGGGATATAAGCATTCATCACCGTATGCTTATGAAGCATTTGATGCGTTTCGCTGAAACTTTTATCAAGTTTAACACAAAAGTCAATCGCAGATCTCTGTTTGAAACTCATTTTCTTACCGTTCGTCAAAACACACTGTCACTATAATTCGGCTTCTAATGAAACAAATGTCATAAACAATTGACACAATACTAATGAAGGTTGCCACTTTCGACAACAAAAAGATACAACAAGTGGCGCAACTGGTTTCTTCTATTTTCGAAACGTTCGGTTTCTTTTTGGACAGAGGGTGTAAGAATTCATAAGACACATCTTGATCTTCTGATGTAATTATCCGATATGTATGCCAAGAACATGATATGTGAATTAACCGGAAGGAAACAACATAAATATGCCGCTGTATACTTATATAAACACGACTCGTTTCTTTTTTATATAGCATTTTTTCAGGAATATAAAATTATACGGTATAAATAGCTGGGTATATTAATATATTAATAGTATATTAATCGCAGAAACAGTATATTAATATCACTTGTGTTATTATGATATTCGATATCTAGTTCTTTAAACTAACAGTTTCAGGCATGATCTCATTATATTTTGTGTGTAGTAGATAAAAAGATTAAAAGTTGGATTTATGTCAGTTGCATTCATCGAACATGTTCTGTGTGGATTCTCTAAGAATGATGTAGAATTTCTTAAGCACATGAGAATACTTGGTGCATTGATAGAACTCTAGCCTCGAATACTGGTGGGTCTGTCTCTGACATGCGTATTTATAGGCTGGTCAGCAGATTTCACACACACACACACACACACACACACACACACACACACACACACACACACACACACACACACACACACACACACACACACACACAGAGTAGCGAATAAGTTAATCCGAACATTCACAATTAAAATATATTTTAATTTCACAAGAAAATAATTACAAAATTTAAACTCCAACTTTACCTAATAATTTATACGTGCTCCTTTGTTCTTAATAAGTTCGTTAATTCGCTTAGGCATGGACTTTACCAATGTAGAACACGTTTTCTTATTTCTGCATCTCGAACCATACTTTTTATAATGGATGGTATTACGTTATCCTTTATATCACAATTTAATTTCCAAATCTTTTTTTCATTATGGTCCACATATTTTCTATTGGGAGAGTTACTTTGATCACTTAAAATTAAGGGACTGTTTAAATATTTAAATGTTTTCATCAGCAACATCCTATGACAAAAACATAAACTGATCAAGCAACATCGATAGGAGGATATAACAATTGAAAAATTTCCCGAATAAATCTGACTGAAAACTAGACTATTACATTACTTACTGCTTTTCTCTCAAACATATTTTAAAATGCCATTTTATGATAGTGAAATGGCAATTGTCCAAAACCTCTTGAACTACCGAACTACCGTAATGAATAATAAAGAATAATCAATGCCTGCTTTGCTCGTATTGTATTTATTGATTTCCTTTTGAGACCAATAATGTAGGTATATGTTTCCTCTGACCTGTACATCGGTAAGTCGATATTGTGCCACGAGTTTCAATCGACTACACCGTCATTTAGGAGGTATTTGCAGTTTTATAAAAGTATATTTGATTCTGTTATTAGACATTTCACAACCATCCTTGTGAAGAATTCATTTCGATTCATTATTTTCAGATATCGAAAGGATTACTTTTTTGCACGTGCTTCAACATTCAGCCGAGCTCATTCTGCTGCTCACACAATGTCAAAACGTTTCATTTTCTATAAAATACAGAAGAATTCCATTTATATCGTGTAGCTTAGGGTAATATACTTTCAGTGATTAATATATATGTACATACACGAGGGGGGGGGGTTGAAATGATGGTATATATATATATATATATATAATTTTTATCTTCGTATTATCATAGATAAGTGCAGATCTATTCTATAATTAATTTTTAAATCATTGAAAATCTAAAGGAAGTTTTAAACAAAATGTCTCTTGGCATGTATCGACTGATCCTGTTGGGGTCGGGTTTGGTTGACGTCAACATCTTGTTCCAGCTGTGGTTTCGACTGTTCCATTAAGAGTTAAAAACATAAACAGTTAAAATCACGCGATCGGAACGCTCCACTAAATTTCGTTGCATATCTCCATTAAATGTACTGTATGTATGTATGTATGATTTATTCGTATCTACTGTATGTATATTGGAAACATGGTTTCACATATTTGTATTACAAGAAGTACTTCAATGAAATATTATATAACTTTTCTGCAATTTGTTTTTGCTTGAGAGGGGTATGGTGTTACGAAATCTTTAAAGGGGTGACCTGGTACCGAAATTTTGAGAAACACTCTTGTAGACAATCGCTTACATACATTTCCATATTCCAGCTTGAATCTTTTGATAATTATTAGATATTCTTGACATTAGTATATATATATATATATACTAATGTTCGTAACTGAGTTAATGAGGTCACATCGTCAGTGAATTTATTTATAATTTAATTAGTCCTTAAATGTTTTCCATTCTTTAGTCTTTCGTGGTGATTTTGGCAACTGTTGTCCATCAATATTATGCACTCATTATTTAACTGTCGAGTCTATTTCTGACTATGATTTTAATTGGGAGATGTACCCTATGTCACCACATATTTATGGCTATCTCTCATATCGAAATATAGTATATTATTACCTCTGATGAGCAGAGCGTTTAGTTAATTACACAGCCTACTTACACTCTCATAGTTCCCCCCCCCCCCGCAACACTCTATTTAGAATTTGGATTAGTTAATTGGGACAGGTCCAAAATATACAGTTAAAACGGAATATGAAAGAAAAACAGTACAAAATGTGTTCATTTCGTATTGCGTTATAAAGTGTGTTTAATTCAATCAAAATGATGTGCATATATTATATCAGACTCTATTAGTAAAAATGTTTAAAAGTGAAAAGTTTCAATATGACTTTGATTGAGATTTACTTTTCCAGCTTTATTTCTGTCAGGGAGGAGGTGCCAAAATTTCAGAAGTAGAACATCTGTGCAGGTGGCATTCCTTTGCTGCTCCTTGCAAACAAAAGGGACTTTATTTCCTTATTCACATCCATTCTTTCATGAATTTTTCACGTCCGTTAAAAAGAAGTGTCACTTAACCAAATACCGGTTGACTATTCGCGATATATTTATTCTTCAAAGATGACCATCTCTACGTCAAAGAGGAATTTTTTTTCTTTTGCCAAAATAAATCAAGCTACAAACTCTTTTGATAGATCTAATTCTATCAGCTGTGGTTATCCAGTGCTGCGTTAGTTGGCAGTGTATCGGTTGATAAGTGCTAAAAAAATAAACTGTATTTTAAAAAGTCATCAAGAATCTAAATGTATTTTCATATTAAAGGAATATTTTACTATTGAAATATTCGTTTGTAACTGTTGAAAGAAAAACACCATTTCTAATCTGCTATTACTTCTATGAACAGATTTTTGTTATAATCTGGAATAAAAACTGTGCGTTTTTGACTTTTAATAATTAGTTTCACCAATATGCAAGTTTCATTAGCACATAAAATCAAATAACTTCACTAAATTAAATCAAGTTTAATGAGAATGCATCAAATCATATATATATATATATAAATATTTTTTTTTACAATGCATCATCATCTCGAACCATCGGCTCACTGCCCGTTGGTGTCTGATGCCTTCTTCACTATCTTCTTCCACCTTTCTTTGTCCAGCGCACAGTGTTTCAGTTTCTGCACACCGATTCCACACCAGTCTCTCTGTATGGTCTAAATCTTCTGTTTACACCATCCATAATATCAAACATAAATGTCTTTATCTTCCGGTTCTCACTCCTTCAACAGATGTGTCCAAATAATTACGGCTTCCATTTTATAATCTTCTGCATTAGATTCTTCTTGGATTGTATCTTCCGATAGAGCTCTTTTGTGATTTTCAGTACCCATCCTATTCTTAGAATCTTTCTGAAACATGTTCTTTCCAATGCCAAAAGTTTTTTTCTTGATTCTTTATTTATCTCCCACGTTTCAGATCCATACAGTACACTGCTAAAGATGTATGTTTCCAGCACTCTTAGTTGTGTTTGCTGGCTGATCACTTTACTTTTACAGATGTTATCTATGCCTTTCAGATTTGTTCTTCCCTTTGCAATCCTGATCTTTATTTCTTTTTTAAAGTCCAAATCATATGCCATTTTACTTCCCAAATACGTGAATTGTTCTAAATTTTCTATATCAATTTCATCCACTTGTATCTTCTGTTTCATGTTCTTCTCACCAAATACGATTGTGTTTGATTTTTCCAAGTTCATAACAAGTTCAAATTGCTTTTCTTCCTCATTTAACAGTTTCAATGTTTTTTGTAGTTCTCTTTCGTCTTCTCCAATAATAACAATGTCATCTGCAAATCTCAGATTGTTAATTCTCATCCCATATACTGATAATCCTTTTGCATCTTCCTTCAGTTTGTCCATTGCTCTTTCTAAATGTGAGATGAAAATGCTTGGTGATATTGGTCTAGTATGTTGTTGTAAACCATTTCCCCAAATAACTGCTGCAACCGAATTCTTATACATATCTTTTAATATAGCTATTAGTTTCCTATCAATTCCATAGGATTCTAGCAGTGCTAATGTCCCTTTGTGGTCGATACTGTCAAATGCCATCTGAAAATCAACAAAGCAAGTATATTTTTCATCCTAGCATTCTCTTTTTTACAATGCAGCAAGATGTAAATTCCGGATTTTAGAAGTAATGGCCTACCAGTAATGCCAGAACAATAAATACACGACTTTCACACAGCTAATTTATATTATTAAAATAAAAGCAAAATTTGCATTAAGTTAATTTCGATAACATTAAGTGAAATTGACTTCCGTATGGTATATCTGAAAATTTAAGTAGTCTAATCGGTGTTTTCATTTCGCTGTTTAATTACTAAAATGTGTTCTTCGCAGCTTAAAATACGTTTTTGTCTTTTCGTAGTTGTTTTTAATCCCCACTCTAACTGATAAATGCTGAGTGCTTTTGAATTATTGCAATGGTGCATTTTCACTTGTCCCCATGGAGCAATTACTCAAGTCGTCCAATTGTATAATTCTAGATTAAAAAAAAAAAACCACCGCTAATTTGCTACACAAGCGTCTTGGCTTCCCCTGCTAATTTTTTAATTTTTTTTAAAAATTTCTATTGTTCGGTACGAGTTCTTTATTAAAAGTAAAAAAATAATAATAATAAATTAGGACTACTAAAAAATAACTATTATGAGGTTCATAAAAGTAAACAGAGCATCTTTTTGCCTTCATATGAATAAACAAGAGTGAATATTCTATTAATTAACCACGTATCTTTATTTTTATTTTCTTATTTTCTAAGAATTCTCCAAAGAAAATGCATGAAAAGCCTATGTAATACAATATTCAATTTACACTCCCTCGAAATTTGTTTGCGTTGGGCCTGGTGGGCATAAACATAACTAATATGCAATATAACCAGTGAACGAAGTAAATGAACGTAGATTCTGAAGTTTTTATACTTATCCTCTTAAAATGTAAATTAATTTAATTAATTATTCAGCGAAACAAGGCAAACATTTAACCAACGTGTAAAAGTTTAAAGAAAAGAGACTGGCACAGATCTAAATTTGAAACGAACGAATTCAATAATAATGAGTGATTTATTAGGTTAATTAAAATAATCGTTAATAGCCATGGAAATAAAATTAAAAAAGAAAACATTACGCTGAAAGTAATTTATGCCTTTATCTTCTGTTTGCTCAATCTGTCACATTTCTTTGTCGTGGATACCCATCTCTAAAATCTGACAGTCTTGTATCCCCATGTTCATTACTCCAAACAGCTTTCATTTTACAAGGCAGGGATATAGGAGGTAGAATGCCACAGCATTCATAATCAAACGATCGGCTTACCTATCAGAACGATCATCTCCATTCTTGATTTCTTTTTCCTTCCTCAATGAACCAAACACATTGATTGTTCTGTAGGATATTGGGATTACGACTTGGTGTAGATTACCTTTCTTTCAAGAACCATTCTCATTATCGTTTTCAACCACCTGCTTATTTAGAAGTATACTAAATGCATTACGACGATCTACTTATGAATTCGAAAGAATTGTTATTTTCAGTCTCCGAAAATGCTGAGATAATGGAATGAACTCAAACGCTTGCAGTACACTTGGTTTTCTACAAAATATGCCAACATTAGAATAAAGCAAAACTAATTTTTATTGTAAATCCTACTCACGAAAGGTTGTAAACCATTCTTATCTAGTCTTAATATAGTGAGCGTGCGATGGAACAGATCCGGGAATCCTGCTCTGAGATCTAACATGGAACATTTTAATTTTTCGAGCCTCCAGTAGATAGCTTGGCTAGTCTGGTACTAGACTATGCACTTGTCTACAACAAGAAGACACTCACAAACATCCATGCCTACGGATGTTCTGCTTAAAATAAAGCAGTAAATAACTGCAATCATATTCTTAGCAAATCTGGAATATTGCACGGTGCTGTACGAGGGTGGTCTGAAAAGTACTCGACTTAACAATGAAACAACGAATTTATAATTTCAAATTATTTTTATTTTTCAACATAATCTCCCTTAAGACTATTCCAGTGATGCTCCAGCACCATTAAGCCGTCCCTGTAGTGGTTCTCAGTAAGATCTGCAAAATATCCCTCTACAGCTGCAATCACCTCTTGATTCGAAGAAAAACCGACCAGCGAGAAAGCGTTTTAGTTTTGAAGAGATAGAAATCAGAGGGAGCCAAACCTGGAGAATAGGATGGATGTTCCAACAATTCATAGTGTAGATCCCTTAATTTTCCCATTCCCAAAATAACTTTTGTGGCCAGGTGCGTTGTCCTAATGAAAGATGATTTTTTTCTTCTGCAAACCGGGACTTTTCTCACGAATGTTTTCATCTAGTCTGGTTAAGAGATCGGAATGATATTACTCGGTCATTGTTTTATCATTTTCAACATAATTAACAAACAAAATGCCTTTAGCATCCCAAAACACCGATGCCATGACCTTTCCTGCGGATAGGACCGACTTTGTCTTCTTTGGCGCTGAACAACCGGCTTCTGTCCACTGTTTTGATTGCTGTTTGGATTCCGGTGTGTAATGGTGAATCCAAGTATCATCCATAGTAGTAAATCAACGCACAAAATCAGTTTTATTCTTGTTAAACCGCTCCAAGCACTGTTCAGAGATTTTCGTGCGAGTGCGTTTTTGATCTGCTGTGAGCAAGCGCAGCAACCATCTTGCGCGAAGCTTTTTCATGTGCAATTCTTCATACAAAATATATCCTACACGTTCTTTTGAAATGCCTATAGTCTCAGCAATTTCACGCACTTTGACTCGCCAGTCATCCAATACCACATTGTACACTTGATCAATGATTTCTGGTGTTGTTACACTTTTTTTTTTTTTTTGGACGTTCTTCGTGGATCATCTTCAAGGCTATCCCACCACGTTTAACCTCGGCAGTCCGTTTCTTAATTGTCGAAAACGAAGGAGAAGGGTGCCCATAAACTTTTATCAACTTCGAATGAATTTCTTTTGGCGTTAAACCTTTTACAAGATACTCAATTTTATCTATTTCAAGGGATACAGACAACACTTTTGCCTTCAAACAGCTGTATAAAACAATCTACTTGATAGAATGACTTCCAGCTTATGATAGATGTACCAACTTAGAAAAAAAATTCTTGCCGATAGTGTTGCCATCTATGGTCGAGGCCGAGAACTTTTCAGACCACCCTTGTACTGCTATTAGCACTCTAATGTTATAACTAGTACGATATATGCATAACAGGCTGCCTCTTGCACCAGATTATGAAAATTATAGCACGTGTTATAGTGGATAGCTTCCTCTCGAAGAGAGGAAGCTATTCACCACTAATCATATTCACAGCTTTGCAGATGATAGTACTCTCCACTTCCCCTACTCATTTGACCAACCATGGAGTACTCTGATATCCCTGGCTACAACATCATCTACAACTAGTGCCTTAAACATTATCTACATACTATCCTTCAACGGGGAAAAGATTCAATGCCACTAAAATACCTTCCAGACACATAGTATTTTTGGAAAAGGACAGTTTCAGTTACTGAAATATTAATACATTTATTTCACTTCGTCTTTTCTTCTCCCATAATATTATACTATAGGTTGCACACTCCTTTCCTGTTTAGGATCAACATAAAAAGTAAATTAAAAATCCAAACACAAAACAATTTAGTGGTTCATCATACTGTAGCACGTTGCATTTTTTAAAGGAGAAAAACAAACTTGAAGAGTAGCATTCGAATTAATTAAAAACTGCTATAAATTTAGAATGCTTGATATAATTTTATTGAACTTAAATTAAAGCATCAATAAAATTATTATTTAAAATAGTATTAATAAGAGAATAGTTATATAAAAGTATTTCACAGATATGGAGGGGGGGGGGGAAGCTACTTTGCCGATTTTTTTTTTAAAATTCAGTTTTTATTCAATAATTTAATCGATATAGAGATTTATAACAATTCTGTGTTTTTTTTTTTATTAAATGTATTAGTTAACAGTGTTTAATTAAAATATATCTGAATATTAGACATTATTTAACAGTTTTAGAAAGATCAGCATCACTCCATGCAACCGCTCACACAAAAGCCGTGAAAAAAAAAAAAAAAAAAGACCGACACCTTCTATTATCCCGCCAGAAGAGGGCGTTTATATATTTGTCTGCCTCCGACATTGTGCTAAAAAACTTTCCCGTCAATTCCAAGCCGAGTGTCAAGAGCCGTCGTAGTACAAGTCATTCCGCCCACTTACTGTAGGTCTTTGGGCTGCTAAGTGACATCCGCCGACCTAATCTTCAGAGGAGCGTTGATGGCTATGGTCGACCAAAGAAAAAAAAAAGGAAAAAAAAAAAAAGGGCGGAGTAGCCCGTTGACGAATAGCACAAGAAGGTCATGTGATGTTATCCAGCTCGGTTACTGTGCGTGCAGTCTTTCTCAGTGAATGCGTTCGCTTTAAATGTAAGCGTCTCATTTGAAGATTTGTAACAGATTGGAAGATCGTCGTAATTGCAATATAGCATATCCAAACAAAATGACGAGATCGAAACTTTTTCTTTTAACAACAATCTATCAGAATTATGCACATTGCCTCACCACGAAGTTCCAAAGGGTGCAGTACAAACTAGCCGCTGACCCTGATACAAATTAAAGCCGATGCTGTTAACCAAAATTTTTCATTAAAAATGGTTTCTCAACTGGATAAATAAATAGAAATATTTAGTCATTTAAATAGTCCTTATAAGGACTGGCTTAAAGGGGCGAAGCAAGAATGCTTTTCATCTTCCCCGTTATCTGTAGAGAACAGTTTAGGGATAAGATGTTATTGAGCTATTAAAGCTCTGATCATGGCAGGAGGGTAACAGCAATAGCCGAGCCTAAGTTAGAACTTCATTGGCTACAGCATTGCCATCCATTACCCTCCAAGGGCATCTCACGGTCTCACCGTTTTTCCATCCACCCAGTCATTTAAATCCTTATAAGGACTGGCTTAAAGGGGTGAAGCAAGAATGCTTTTCATATTCCCCGTTATCTGTAGAGGACAGTGTAGGGATAAGGTGTTATTGAGCTATTAAAGCTCTGATCATGGCAGGAGGGTAACAGCAATAGCCGAGCCTCAGTTAGAACTTCATTGGCTACAGCATCGCAATCCGTTACCCTCCAAGGGTATTGGATTGAATGAATCAATCACCGCATCTCACGGTCGATTGATCCCCTTCTTCCAGTCATTTAAATATTCAATTGTCAAAAATTTAGAAATACATCATATATAAATAAAAATGGTGTCTTAATAGCTTCTAATTAAGCAATGAAAATAACTCAGTTATGAAAGATCTTTAAGACAATCTGAAATTATATTATACGTTTAAAAAGTTTATTAAAAGATATTTAATAATATGTGTTATGCACTCTTAAAATTCTTCCACTGTTTCAGTAATTCTATTTTAAGTGATTATTAAAAATTACAATCGAAATTATATTTCGGTAAGGATTCGAACCCAGATCTACAAGAATTGATAAATGATTGCAGAGATTATATTTTGGTAATCATTTACTACTGTAAGGAGGTGGATTAAATGCTGGCCGAGAAAAATTAAGGCCGTATGAACAGAATATTTTGCTAATAAAATATGCATTATCGCTTAATTAGTTTATTTTGTTGAATATAAAATCTGGGTTTCCGGAAGTAAGGATACCTAACCACCTCGGTATGAAATTCTGCCTTCATCGAAGAAGTTCTTATAAAATTCCTTGCGTTCTAGACAGGATTGGAACCCAGAACTTTCAAAAATAATCAAATCGTGTCTATTCTACTGAAGTGTGTTTGTGATTAAGGATTAAATATCACGAATTGATGCGTGATAAAATTTTGTGTATTATTATGGCTTGAAGTGGCAACTACAAAGCTGGATTGAAACCAGCTATGGAGTTGCCCCTTTATGCCATAATAGCTGGATTGAAACCATTAAAATTCAATATAGCATTCAATTCAATATATTCAATATATAAATGTATATATATATATATATATATATATATGTGTGTGTGTGTGTGTGTGTGTGTGTGTGTGTGTGTGTATGTGTGCATTAAAATATTACATTGGAGTTTCTAACCTGATGCAACTTTTTTTTTCCCATTTACGATTCTAAGACAATTCTTTCCAAACTACGTGAAAGAAGCTCCCTCCTATCTAAAGAGGAAATAGAGCGAGTGTGTCGTGTACACATAATTACTTCAGTCATATAATTCATTACGCAGTAATGAACATTAGTAACAGCACAATAACGATCCTTACTTACAGCACAATAACGACCCTTACTTACAGCTCTGACATTTATAATATTTATTCTTAATTTGATTTAAATTAAACAGGTATGTAAATTCAAATATTAGCTACGGGATATAATACAAGAATGGAAAGTTCCCTAAATTGCGAGTTGTAAATATATTATTTCACACTTCAGACAATTTTATGTATCAAAATTAGTGCAAATAACCATTTTTATAAAATTAAATATTTAAATTCGAACAGTTAATATTTTATTCAGTGTAATCCGAAACTTTTGAATGATAACATTGTGTGTGAACCTGTATGAATTATGGACTAAAAACAAGCCAAAAACATGAATATATTTTAGTGACGATACTAATCAAAACTGTAATTTGTATTGCAATTAATACCTCACGAAGTATATAATATATTACTCTTATGCGTTATTCTTCCTTATATATGCCATTAACTTATATATCCTCTATTTGTTTCATTTACCCACTTAGTGGGTAGATGCAGCTGTGTCAAGCTTGGAAATCATTGCTGTAACACAAGTGACTTGCACAATGACATCTAATTCAAGTTCATCCATTACAAGATAAAGGGTGATCATAAACTCTTTGTGTAAATATAAGTTTTGCTAACTTCGGAGGTACACAGGATAGAAATATACTACAGTATAAACGAAGCTTGATTATAGTTTTTAAATTCAAATTCAAATTGTTAACCTTCAGTGAATTCGCTTTCTTTCGTGACACATCTTGCAAGTCGGTGTTTGCAAACTAGTTGAAAACATTCATGAATTGCTTCTGTGATCCCGATCTTAAGTTCATCTAGAGAATATGGGTTTTGATGAATAGATAACTGCTGTAACAAGACGCCATAAAATAGTCCAATGGGGATGATATCAGGTGAACAAGATGGCCTATCAATCAATCCACCTCTTCCGATCCACTTCTCTAGAAAGAGGTCATTCAAAAACTGTTCCACATCCGAGCATGGTGCTACTATGCACCGTGTTGCGTGCAAGAAGGGACTGTCTAAAAGATTTAATCGTAGTTCAGGAATGAGGAAATTCTGTACCAATTCAAGGTAACTATTGACAGTGACCATTGATTCTTAAAAAAGAGAATAAAAGAAAAACAGGGATGTCCGATAATGCAAGACTTTCTGAAAGTACACTAGACATTGATTTTGGAGAATCTCTTTCATGGCTGTCATAAAGACAAACCTCATATTGAGGTTTCTCTTTATCTCAAGTGAGGCATCTGTGATAATGGACTTTACGCTAAGAACACTAAAAACGTCCA
Organism: Typopeltis vanoorti; assembly: GCF_054136105.1. Lineage (NCBI taxonomy): Eukaryota > Metazoa > Arthropoda > Arachnida > Uropygi > Thelyphonidae > Typopeltis > Typopeltis vanoorti. The sequence continues at coordinate 85,698,713 of NC_143571.1, forward strand.
CTCGTGTAAAATATCAAGAGAATTGACGATGTTTCTCTTATCTGATGACCAAAATCCAGTGTTGCATGATAAATTTCTTTCTGGAACACTGACACTACCTGAATGTTGTAAGCATGTTCACACACTTACAATTTCAAAATTTACCACACTGATGATAGCGGAACTGTTTAGTTCAGAAGAAACGAAACACCAGTTTTCTTGGACTCCTTTCAATACTTCCTGCATTACGACCATGGTCTACTTGGTGATTAGTAAACTCCCGGATCGTAGTTCATTCATTGCATTAATTTTTATGAAAATGTTCATCCAGTTGTTAATTCAGTTCCTATGCGGCGTAACGTTCATAATCTCAGTATCTTCTTCTTACAACTGTTTTGGATTAACTTCAGTTCTACGAGTCATAACACACAACTATCTGTTCCTCCACTGTTGCATTTTGAATCCTTAAAGGATCGAAAATAAATTTAATTTAATTAACGAAAATGGATAACACTAACTCTTAAACGTGTAAGAATTAATCTTTTATATTCCTACAGTGCATTTCTAACATGAATACATTCAAAGTTATAAAGTATAAATTTGCGGAGGGTTTTATATATATATATACTAGGGGGCTCTGCCCCCCCTGGCGCCTACGACGTCCAACCTCCCGAGTTTAGGGCTGGTAAGCCGGTAAGCAGGGCTGGTAAGCCAGACAAAAAATGTGACATAAAAACGTTTCAAATTTCGACTTATCTTTTTATATATATAGAGTATATATATATATATATATATATATACTAGAATGTACTACAGGCTGACGGAAAACCTTTCTTGAATGGAAGCTAAATAAAACAAAAATAACAAGGATTTGCTGGAATTTGATAGTCCGTTTTTTAACTGAGGTTTATCAGACTGATTTAATCCCTTTCGGCAGAATAGTGTGTTTTCTAAGCGCTTTGCATACCATGTAATGATATACACTTCCAGCTTAAAATGAATATGAAATGGTAGCATGTTTATTAAGACATATTGTATACACGGAGATCTATTGAAAGGCTTCATTGATATGTAGTGTTATGAACGGTTTCAGAATGCATAAATGAATGCCAAATCCTTAATCCAAAGGTTTTCCATATTTTTGGACAGGAGGCGACAGTGCGATGGCTGTTACAGCATTTCGAAAACAGCGTCTGTCCTGTTTCTCTATTTAAGAGGAACAGCATTTTGTTACTTTTGTGGTGTTAGAATATCCTGCTAACTGACGTTTATGGATAGAGATTCTATCCTCTGGGAGAAAGGTTTTATACACCAGACAATAAATAACTGTTGATACCAGCAATTAAACTGTCTGATCTGCCTAGAATGTTTACTTAGTCCACACCACTTTGCTTCCTTGGATTTTGTCACTCAAATAAGAGGAAGTGAAAATTCAGGACAATGTCAATGATTTTGCATGTCGTATGCAACCGTTTACAATATCAACCACGAATGTCTGCATTACAAGTGACAGTATTACGTACCAAACAACATGAAGAAGTAGTAAATGGATCTCGAGCTGAATGCACATCGCATTCAGCTCGAGATATTTGCAGTGTTATCAGCCTGATGGCGATGAACAATTCCAATGAATCGTCTCAAGAGGTACGATTTGACGACTTATAATAGTGAAATTATTTCTGCATCATGACAACTCCCCTTGCACCTAATCCCATTTAATATGAGAATACTTCAATCGCTAGGTGTCCTAGGACTTCTGTGTGGTCCTTCCTATGAACTCAAGCAATTTCATATCTTTAGAGACGGATTTTGGCAACGTTGCACGAGAGATGACGCCTTAAAAGCATTCATTGCTGCCATGGTTCGGTGGGCAGTCATTCACATTCTTCCACATGGGCATTGAAAACTTGTGCAAAGATGGGACAATGTTTTCACAGGTTTGAAGGTTAAGACGAACTGCAATTTATGGATCGTTTTTCATTTGAATCCTTTGACATGTTCATAAAAATAAAATAAAATACATTCTTGGAAAATACTTTCCAATTTCTTTAACTTCTTCAAATCAGATCATAATTATCGTAACACGAATACAATAAGCCCGCTAAGTGCTGTCCAAGAACACATACTATTCAATGAAGTCGTTTCATCCGACAGCAAGTACTAAAATATACCGTTTTCTACTAAATATGTTTATTGAGTCAAATGCTTCTAATAGCTGGTCTCCTTTGAAGAATAAGGATGTTAGAAATCCATTGTATAAGGCTTTGATAGGACCGCATATGGATTAATGTGCACAGATTTGGTCACCGCGTTTTCAAAAGGATGAAGGGATGCTGGAAGGAGTTGGAGAGAGTTGAGGGAATGCATTTTGCAGAGCCTATTGGAGAGAAGGAACATGATTGAGACATATAAGTTGGTAGGGGTGAAGAATGTTTTTTTTTTTTTTTTTTGCGTGGAGAGTGGTGGGTGATTGGAATGCATTGCCTGAAAGTGTGATGAGTGTGGAGACAGTGAATGCATTGAAGTTATCATATGATGAGCTGTGTGTGTGTGTGTGTGTGTGTGTGTGTGTGTGTGTGTGTGTGTGTGTGTGTGTGATAGTGAACTTCCCGCGAAGAGTCCTTTGACTGCAAGTAGGTGTGATAATAATAATAATAATAATAATAATAATAATAATAATAGCGCACTTCAAAGACATAACATGACTTTATATCATTCCGCGTATCTAAAGAAGTATATGTCATCACACATGCGAGTAAAAATCATCTACTACCTTTGTTTTGCTTTATTTTGAAAAACTCTAATACATTTCCAAAGCTGAAAACAGTTCAGGGATTATAATAAAACCTTTTCCAGTCGGAAATCGAACTTTGATATTTTTTCGGAATGATTATCTTCGACATGAAATGATATTTTATTATTACGTTGAATCCAAACTGCATTTTTGTACCAAAATGTATTTTGCATATACAAAAATATTTATTTGCCCATCTTTTTATTTTTTAAAAAATATTTAGAATGTAGAGGTTACGAGATTTATTTCCGGTTAACAATTCTTTTGCATGTCAATGCACTAAACAAATAAAAAAAAGTTACAATGAATGAAGAGGAAGCATCTCTTTCGCATAGTTAAAGCGGATGAATATCTCCTTTGACTCATGCTATTAATAATAATAAGCTACTGATATGTGGGGAAGATGACTGAATGCGTGTCCAAATTTATTAGAGAGTCTATATCTCAACATTATCGCGTTTATTATTATAGGAAACAGACTTGCCAAAATCTGGCTTGTATCAGGAAGTGTGCGTGTTATTTAGATGGCAGCTATCTTAAAAAAAGTAATAAAAAACGCCCAACTAATTTATAAATTCTTATCGGAAGATGGTTGTATACGTGTTATCTCTCTCTCTGTGGCTCGTAGCTGAAATCAATGTTTCCATTAAGACATTAATTATTCAAAACGAAAATGAGACATAAAATTAAAAATGAAATCTGAGCGTGTCTAAAAACTGTAAATCAACTGTTTAAGTGAAACAAAAAAAGGTATTTTTATATTCTTATCTTTGTGTCCACAGAACAAATTAACCTTAAGATATAAAAGGAAGGTAAACTTGGCTTCGACACAATAAATGCACTCAGCATCGTTTGGTTGCAGAGGGTTTAACTTTTTTTTTCTTCACTTTTTCCAATGTGAGGAGAAATTCATATCGGTATTTAGCGCAATTATTTGTCTTTCGCGGATTTTAATAAGATACCCTTGATAGAATTTATAGAATAATTAGACTCAAGTGTCCTGAAAAAGAGATTGTTAAAACGATTAGCAATTACTATTATTTTTGTAATTATTTCAATAATGACATTTTTTGTACGTAGTAATAAAGCAAAAATTATCGTTGAAGCTGTTCATACAAATGTAATCGTCCGGAATTATAGTTTGTAGCAATTACAGCTCCACATATTTTTGTATCATCTTAACAGGGATCCTCAAGGGCGAATATTCTTTCGAAGTACCTTCATAATATTAAATCCCCCAATGTATTTTACCAAAATGTGTATTTTTTTTTAGCGCTAACTTTTGGAAACGGGTCGACAGTGTAATAAGAATGATATTATAAGATTTACAATGTAATAAAAAGTTATTATAATTTTTAGAGTATAATAAGAATGATATCATAATAATAGTGCAAATAAAAGCATTAAAATAACCGAAATGCATAAATTCGAAAATAAGTCTTTACGGTTGATATGGTTATGTAAACTACTCGTATATTCATTAGGACGTTCTAAGGGAATGTGAGATGGTCCATTGTTATCTAACATAATTCTATTTCTATAAAACTTTTATTTCAAAATCTATATAAATATTTAGGCCAGCTTGGTTGGCTGAGTGGTTAGCATATGTGATCTCCAGCCAAAAGGCTGCGGGTTCGAATCCCCCCGTGGGCATGGATGTTTGTGATTGTAGATGGCTCTAAAATACCCAGTATTCTACGAAAATGGTAGATGTCGTTGGTGTAGATGATGATGGTATGGTATTTGCGGTTCGTTATAGTTGGTGGAGTGGCGGAGACAGAGAGTTGGAGAGTAGGTACCCTCTCTCGATGAGCCATTGGACACCCTGGAGGTGTCACGTAATAGTAAACGTAAAATATTATTATTTTATAATAAAATTTAACTTTAACTCTCTATTTAAAAAAATAAAATAGCTTGTTTACTATAGAATTTCGCACACCTTTTTCTTTAAAAATTAATACGATTATTATTTCTATTTATTATTTTTAATGATGGGATCACGTAATCTGATTGGTGAAGTAGAGTTGCGTTTTTTTATGAGAATCTTTGAGAGTGAGGAATTGTTTTTACATTTCACTATCTGCGATAGTTTACATTGTTTTATGATAGATTAAATATCGTGTAATACAAAGGTGATAGCGTAGTAGTGAGAACCATTTTATTGAAAAAAAATGTTGAGTGTTAGTTAGTATAGGATAACCGTAGAATTAGAAATGATTAGAGAACGAAGTAATTTTTATTTTATTTTTACTAACTGTTGACTGGCATAAGATAGTGTGTTTAAAAAAGTCAGACAGTTAAACGTTTTTTTTTTTTAAATTTTTTTATCTTCAGGTTGATCTCACTTATAGACATGGATAGCAATACATGAGGCATGATGAGGAGATTTTCAAGTTCCTTTCAAGATTTTCAAGTTTTAATTTTGCCCCGAAAATTAATTAATTAGTTTCGCATTGGATTTTTAATTTAACGTACTTGCGCAATAGGATAACTTCAGTTTGTCAGGAAAAAATTACAACAATATACTTCTTTTGCCGCTCATAAATTGCTTTCTATATATCATATAAAGCGTTTGACACCATTCTTCTTTCTGTCTTAGACACCGAAGTCCTTTGCAATGAAAGGCGAAGTCTTCGAATTCAGAATTAAGTGTCTTTAAGAAATTTTTAAAACGGACAAAACTTCTGATGGATCTGATTCCGTTTAAATAAATATCTGAAAGAAACAAGGTATGGGTGGCTTTCTCTTTGATAACAGTTTGTTATCATGGAGGAATTAAAGATATTTAGAAGATCATTCTTGGATTAAATCAGGTCAGAGCATTGCATGTCCAATATGCAATTTTTTGAAACGTATGACAGCCATTTTCGTAATTGACAACTGAAATTCCAGCGTCTGGTTTAACAACTGGCCAGAGAAGGGGAGTAACCCGAGTTCAAATCCAGTCTAGAATGCCAATTTTTAAAAGAGAACAGGATATTTGATAAAAACTCAAGTGTTCCACATAATCCTGTCTGAGAAAAAAATATTCACAACTTGTAACTCGAAAACAAGAATGGCGATTATGACGATGGCATCGGAAGGAAAGTTTTTCCCATAACGTCTACATCGTTTGCATATCCTTCTCTAACGTTAGCACAGCAGAGGAGTGTGAAGGAAAATGATTCTGTCTTCACCATTTAGTCTTCACCAAACTTCCTGGAAGGAACTCATGTTTCGATGTACAGTCTGAGTGCAGAGACAAACAAATAAGGCGCATGGCAGTAAAACATGTTGCATTCTTCAGCTCTCTGGAATGTCGTAAAGTAGCACCTTCTCCGTTCCTGTGATTTTACGGCAATATTATTCACCAGCGGAACCCACCGAAATTCCATGGCAAAGCACTGACTATGCAAAACTTGCTAGCAACTTTATCTGAACGGATGAAAGGGCACGACATGTGAAACTGGAAGTACTTTTAGCGCGTGTCTTTTTCATACAACTCATGCTCGATGCAGAATTATAATCAAACAAATGCGTATAAGATACCCATTTACAGAATTCTTGAAAAATAAAAATATAAATATGGATTGCTAGGATTTTCAGATAAAATCAAGAATTTCCCCCGAAAACTAGTTACGAAGCGGAAGGGCTAGTTTTATAAAAGAATCCCATTTACAGATTTTGAACTGTGCACGAGAGCTTTGGCTAGTTCACCAAACTCTCATGGACCTACCCTGTCTAGTTTCTCAGTATGGAATTCTCAGTATTCCTAAGAAAAAAATCACGTCGTTACGGTTAACAGCCCTTTAGCAAGATGGTTCTAAGAAGCGATGCAGGTACTTTATCCAAACTTCCTATGGAGGATGAGATCTTGTATAGAAGCTTAGAGAGATCCTAAAAGGCAGTGGAGCAGAAAGCACAAAAGCGTAGTCACACTGCTGGTCCTTTCGGTACTAACATGCTCTTATTAGTGAAGGTGATTTTTTATGTAAATCCCATCAATGCAATATTGTAAGCATGTCACACGTTAGTGTGCCGTGAGTGTGCTAATAGATATTCTGGAAATCTTGCTCGGTAGACCAAAACATGAAGCTTTCTCAATCCACCCAGACTTCCTATAAGAAGGGTAGTGGTGGTGGTTTCCCACGTTAAGACAAACGCAGTGTGATTCGAAATCGATAGGCTATTGGCTGGAGACCGTAAGTACTATCCACACTTCCAAATAATCCGGCTATTTCGTAACTGAAGAAAGCATTAAAAAAGTTCACAAATTCGGAAATCTTTCTCTCTCTCTCCCCTTCAGACGACTTCACTCTCTTCTGAATTCATAAACATTTCAAGAAAGACCTAGCTGCCAAAGTATATTACTTCTTACCAGTAAAATAACACTACCTATAAACACTGAAAGAACGGTACTACAAAACCATTTTCTCCCATATCACTCGTTCACGTGCGCGCACATACACCCCTCTTTATTGCTGCGTAATGTAAGCAAGAGACGTGGATTTATTGAAGCAGGCAGAACCGACTTTGAAACTTTTTTTAAAAAAATAAATAAATAAAGGAAGAAGTTTTCAGTTTAAAACTAGAGTAGCACTAGATTTTTAAATTTACACGTTATACGTTATGTAATTATGTGTGAACTCAGTTCAGAAACGTACACTTCCTTGTTCTTTACGAGGGTTCATGTGGCCTCTATTAAAAGTAACAACACAAAAATGTTTCATCAAGTGAAGAAAATAGCATAAAAACAGTATGATCTAATGGCGATGAAAACACAGCTGATGATTTAAAGTTGTTGTATGTAAATTCTACTTTTTAATAACTTAGTAATGGTTTCTATAATAGTGATAGTAATAATAAAAATGATAGTATTTTATGCTTTAGAATTTTCTATTTTGAATTCATTATTATAAGATTTATCGTTCGTTCACTTTTCTAAAAAAAGTATGTCAGAATGGATTTTGAAATGAAATAAAAAAAGTAAATGGATCCTTTTTAATTTCATGAAAGAACTACAGTGTTGCAACATTTTATTTATTTCATTGAATTTAACTAATTTGTATTTAATAATAATAATTATTATATGACACCTGCAAGGAGTCAAAGAACTCAAAGCGGAAGTGCACACTCATCCACCTACATACTACATAATCCATTATCCGCACTGTGTTATCTACTTTCCACTAATACACTACATAGCCCACGATCACAAAACATTTCGTCTACCAACTACTAGTGGTATTTCTGTCTGTTAACTGTGTGTAATCTCTGGTCGAGTTTGTTCCACAGAGTGCTGAGAATATGATATAATGTAAACATTATATCATTATATAATGTAAACAATAATAGTTGATCATGTATAACTGGATAAACTGTCGCGAAAGAACGGTGACAATGTTTGAGGTTGTTTCTTACAAATTCTTACAGAATGTTAATCAAAGTAAACATTGTAATGCTCAATGGGAATTCAATTAACAGTTATTCTGAAGTAAAAAAAATCTCCGATTGTTACAAATTATTTGCTACACACGTGTATTGTTCTTAAATAAAATTAAGCTGAATAATTTGCAAATAAAGTGAAATTACTCCGAAACACCCAATAGTGTTTTTAATTTTCATTGAATGCGTATATTGTCTTTGTTCAAAAAGTCGCTATGTTAGTCTAATTAAATTTCATTCCTCTCTGACTTGTATTTGAATAGTGGGAAAAAATTAGTTTTCGGTGAGGGTTGTATGTTTAGCTTTCGTATATTTTCAGGAACTTTTGTGCAATACGGGATTCCGCTCAACTAATTTGACCCCTGCAGGCATCATTTTTCCCCTACTTGTCATCTCAGACGCAGTAAGAATCTGGGACTCTCTTATTTGAATATTTAATTGAGTTTATCTCTGTATCATAAACGTGACATCCTCGTGGTACGGTGTGTCTCCTACAGTATACACAGCTACAAACTGCTGCAAATGTGGCCTGTCAAAGTGAAGACTGTTAGCTGCAGGCTACTAAAATCAAATTAAGAAAAGAGTTTTAGTCGAAATATTAAGCTAAGATATACAAAAGGACCATTCACAATTTGTTTAGCATTTGTTGAAATTTCAAAGCAAAATAAGAAAAAAAAAATTATTTTCCATATAAACGCTAAAGATTAAACTGATTGCTTGTGTGTAACATGTTCAAGTGGAATATTTGATTTATGCACTTTTACTACTTACGATGAAAGTAACGGATGAGAACGGATTAAGAAAAATATCAACGAACGGTTTCTCCGTCTCGTAGAAATGTCTTATTTAATTATAGAACTTCGGTCGTGATCTGTACTTTAATTAAGAATAAACATCTTTGGCATAGCGGGGAATCTTTTACGAAAAACAGAAAGAAAAGAGAGCAACAAGTTTATGGATGTTGTTTTATGCTAGTTGAAACAGTACGTTATTTTTTTTTTATTCTTTTAACTCATTTCTGAAGGTTTGTCTGTTTACGTATTCAAACGAAGTAAACAGTGAAGACGAATTTTGCATTCCTGTTATTAGAAAAAGAAATTAGAAGTGCTGAATTTGTAAATTAAAATGAAATTACAATTTTTTGAGATTGCTAACGGCATGAATATTTTAGAAAACCAAATAGAAGGAATAAGATTTGTAAAATGCATAAATTTATAAATATCTAATAAAAGAAATTATAGAATTTCAAACTAGATTCATTGTCATCATTTCTAATATTTTTCAAAAAGATTGCTGGTGTTTTAAATACATGTATTTGACAAACGGAATAGTTGAATAGGTGCACGAAAATGTAGCTAACATTTTCTTGCCCCTTTGCAAGCATTTCTCATTTTAATTAGTAGATGTGAAGATGAATACAATGTAACTAAAAGAAAACAACTTTTATTTATAGTACGCAAAATTTTGTATCTTCAATTGAAAATTTGAATTTCCAATTTCTAGAAGTTGTTCATCTGGTAAGAAACTGAGCTGGAAGCCTCCTAGAACTTCTTTGGATGGCTGATCTTCCGAATAATTAGCTGGATAAAAAAGGATCAGTTCTTGTCCACCTTGAAGTCTCGATGTTATATCTTTAAATATTTGTCCCCTCTGGATGAACTAAATTATTAGACAAAGCTTACGTTTGAAAAGTGACTTCACCACATATTCTCTTTTACAGAATCTGTAGAAGCTTCTGAAGGTATTTATGCACCTCTGAAGGCTTAGAATCTCATGTATGATAGCTGTAATCGCGGTGAAAACCGACTGGCCAACTATCAGTCGTTTTCTGTAATTATCTGATTATTAGAGGATGAGTGTATTGATTTACCTCTAAATACAACTTTTAGTGTCTAAATAATGCCAAGTTTCGAGATTATAAAATAGACGAGTCTATCAGAAGTCACAGTTGCTCCTAATCTGACTGTAGTGGCCAAATTGAAGGCAATATGCAAATTTCGTGGCCAGTAAAGATTACCTTATTTGATTCTATTTTCGCCATGACAGATCAGCTCGTTCTTGCATGTCCAACGATGAGTATATAGAAGGAATTAAAGGCATTTTAAGTGGCGAGAGGAATAAGAGTTTAGTAGGATGTCATTTGAGGAAAATGTTAGTATGTGCTTTGGGTATAAAGTAAACATTCTTAATTCCATACCTGGCAATATACTGAAGAAATGGTAGGTATAGGTCACGCTAAAACCCAAGACTACCGCGGACTAAAACACTGACCGGTAGGACAGAGTAATCTTCTAGAAAGCTGACACCCAAAAGCAATTTCATCATTGTTTTTACACACGTAGGTAGTTACATGCAAAGAATTACCAAAAAAAGAGCTATAATTCACAATCTTTTGCTAATGATAACTAACATACACACCGTCGATTGTACGGTCAATGCCCACAGGATGTATTATGGAACAAAGGAAATCAATCGTGTGGAGGTTTACCAATGTTAAAACCTCTTTAGAACTTTGGACGTGTTTGGATAGTGATAATGTTGTTTGAATATTATTTTTATCTTTACTTATTGATTTATTTATTTTTACTTCGGTGTGATAGTTCACCGATAAAGTTTAAAAGGAATAATGTCATGTGATATGTACGATTGTTTTCAAATGATATCGATTAGTTCTACTTAATAGATGAATGTAATTATGACTGCTAGGTTGGTGCCTACGTTGAAGTCCTAGACGTGTTCACTTCCTTCCTACATTGTCGCAGTTTTATGATAAGGTTCCTCCAATCTTCCGTCGCAGGCCGGAATTGCGTTCCATATCAATAATTGCAACCATGGTTTGAAAATATAAATTTGGAAGAATACAGTGGACAGAAAGCAAAGAGCTCACTAGAGCTCTTTTCTCTAAAATAAAATAAAATAAATAAATGCAGTATGATAATATTTCATTGCTTCTACCATCTTTCTTAGTGATAAATTTTATTAGTTACCAGTTGCTTTGCATTCTCTCAAAATATTGCTGAGTAGCACTGCGACTACTCGCTCCTCAACTTTTAACATCCAAGTGCAGTCCGAAATTTTGTTCCTGAGCAATTCTTTATGCTATAAAGATAATTATGGTATTGTATACTTCGAATTTTCCCACCCAGTGCTACAAATCATATCGAACTCCAGCTTGTCAGTTTATATTTGGTATTGTTTCCTCCTGCTTTAGATATCATAGCAAATTCTTCAAAAGAACGTGTTTGAGTCTGGTTTCATCACGTAACTTTGTTTACATATTAAATTTCAAAGTACTGTATAATAGTGCAATTAACCGTTTTACCTACGAAGGTAATTTCGTCTTCCTCCCTCAATACACTTAATTTGTTATAGATTCTGAAAATTGTCACGAGTGGATTTGATTTTTAAAAAACTCGAAACTCTTTGCTGACATTTTATTTAAAATACATTATCGTGGATCATGTCAAAATGTTCAAATAAAAGTGGAATAATTCGAACCAGTTTTCCCACCAAGAATTCTTTGATGTCTATCTCGGAATGCGATTTGATTGTCCATGAAGCTATCAGCGTCGAGTGATTTTTACATCGTTTCACTTGTGAATGGTTGTAAAGCAATGTCCCTTTTCAACGGTCTGAAAAGGATGGAAATGCCTGAAAATTTGGCCAGGACTATAAATATGAACGTTCTGAAGGAACCCTCATCCCAAAGGAAAGGTATGTTGTCGAATCGAGTGATGGGCAAAACCGGATCTTAACTTTGCAGGCAGTAAATGCAGGTGTTTTGGAATAGTGAAACGTTACCACATGTTGCGATCTCATTAAGGATTGACAGCGCCCATACAGACCGCTCCACCACTTCTGAAAACACACCAAGAATTATCTCATATTATACACATTCTGAAACGTCCACAGACTAAATATGTATAATTTACGTAGATATTTTTAAAATTTACTCTAGCATATAATATATATTAATTAACTATTATATATATATTGATAGATATATTTAAATTTATTAATTATTATTTTGGAGCGTCCGTAGCTCAATCGTTATAGACGAAGTCCTTTGGTTGGTAATCCGTTGGTTGGAATCTCCTGTAGGACACGAAGAATCTTTCTCAGGGCTTTTCAACTGAAAGTCAGTTAACAGGTCTCCTAGGGAGATGGGTTTTTCATCCGCAAAGGCAGACCGGTTTCACGTACCTGCAGACATACCTTTCGTATGCAATTAAGCAGAGGAATGGCAAGCAGAAAGCATTAAATTGCCTGAAACTCCGATATTTTATTTCCAATGTCATCTGTTTGCTAATCGCTAATTCCCTGAGAACTCGATATTATCCTTTCAGCGATGTCACATTGTCAGTTTTTCTATATCAAATATTGTGCGAAATATTGGTTACAACACAACTATTGGAAGAGAAAAAAAACCTGAATTAACAAATTTTTAATGAGTATGGCAATAACAATGACAGCAAGTATCCGCGTTAAGCAAACAACTAACTTGTTACGAATTGTTCATAAATAGCAAAAAAAAAAAAAAAACTGCGAAACACGTGGCTGGACTAAATAAGCTGGAAGTAAAGAAAATTGCTCTATAGAACATTCACTGTCGCAATGACCTAAAATAACGTCTCATAACTAGCAACAACATAACAGAACGGACTGAACTATGCGGCTTACTTTTGTTATAAACAGCAAATGATTCCGTCGAGCACTATTTCTGTCAGCATAAACCAGAAATATGCGCCTACAGTGAACCAAAAAAGACCAAATTGGGCATGTGAAGATGAGGAAAAAAGGTATTTTAGCCGAATGATTTCAGATATTGTTTCCCTCATGCTAATGCAAGAATCAGGATATGGAAACGCAATACGAATCTGTGTGAGCCATCGCAAATAGTCATTCGTAACATTGCAGGCTTGCAAAGATCTCGGTATTGTCCGATACATATTCTTCTGGAATAGTTTTGGTCCCTTGGTACTGGTAGACGTGCGACTGAAGGAATATTCTGGCAATCATTGTTACTTCACCAATGACTTCTCTGGTTATAATTTTAGGGGGAAAACCATTTTATACTACTTGGCTCGTTAACTTATGTGTTATGAGTAAACGATGTTATATTATTTCCTAAAGAAATCAAATAAAGTACATTGTTGAAGAAAATAAAGCAGTAGACACACACACAGACACACACACACACACACACAAAAAAAACAGACGTAAAAAATCTCATAAGCATCAACATAAATATTTTTCATATTTACCACGAGAAGGTGTAGGAGACTATGACTGACGTATATTGTAGATTTACATTATTATTTTATTATTTATCGAAAATAAATATTATAATTATAGTTATAATAAATTATATAAGTAAGATATGAATTTTCCACAGCAGCTTACATTTATGATTAAAGTTATTTCAATTTGAAAGAAAAGAATCTAGCCTTATATATTTCACTTGTATCTTTTAATTTTCATTTCCTATTCAAGATTTGAAACGATGACGTTAGTAGTTACAAACAATTGGTACATTAAAAGACAGTTCATTTATTCAAACGCGTATTTTAAACAGATCTAAAATAAACTGCATTGTGTTTCGTGTAGAAGTCATTTCATCTTGAGAGAATTTCATTGTTTCGGTTTAAATATTAGCTAAGATATTTTTCTTTTTGGGTTTGTGGATACACTTTTGTTACAGTGAAGCAAATATTTCACTTATCATAAGTGCGATTATTTGGGTCTCATTTCCTAGAAAACAACCGTCTGAAATGGGCAAATGTTTCAGTGTGTGCTCTAGAAACCACTACACTTACATAATACTATCTGCTACCTTCTGACAGGTCAGCCCATTAGTTGAAAAGCCCTGTTTCCTCTGAGCTTGCTCAAGTGGAAAACAAACTTACAAGTGATAGATGCTCGTGCCAAGACACAAAGAGGTGTAATTATTGTACTTTGTGAGCGAAAATTAGCTACTTTGGACAAAAAGTATTTGATATTAGAAGATGCACTTAAAGTTTACAGATTCGTTCCATTCTTAAGCGCAAGAATCAGTTACACAATTCACGACGTGTCGGAAGACAACCCAACGTCATTTCCGTTCTTCCGTTTGTTGATTCGGTCAGTTATTGGGATTAATTTTGATTTATGAGGAAGATGCCGCGGTCTTTAGTGTCATGGTCAGAGGATTCTGCGCATCTTTACAGTTCAATTGTTCACTAACCGTGACGGCCAGTAGCACAGAATGTGGTGCGGTGTGTAATGCGGAAAGCTGGGCGTGTCTTGTTTCAGCAGGTGAATAGATTATATCGCCAACGGACCGTCATGATATGTAGAGTTGTGAGTTGATAAAGTGCATATTTTAACGTTGCACATTCCATGCCCAGAATAGCTCCCACCCTAAAAATTCGCCGTTCGTTCCTCTCATTTAGAGCTTATCAGGCCTTATAGGCTGTGTGTACTTATTTCTTCTGTCAGGAAGATTAATAACAAAAAGAATCCATTCATTTCTAAATGAGGATTTGTTTGAAAAATTACCCACTTAATTGGCGTGAAATAATAAAGAGACGCTCTACTGAAGAAGCGTTTATTAAAATAACGTAGAATAGTAATCCAGTTTTAATAATACAAATTAACGGAATCCATCATAAGGGCAAGTTCGCAAAATAAACTTCTGCAAAGGGTAAAAACCCGGTAACAAATTAACTAATAGCGCAGTGGTCACTGAGGGCTGCATGACCTCTTCCTTATCAATAGCGATTTGTCAAACGCTTTAATGATACGCCATTATGTATATTTATTCTCTTTTCCTGAAAATACATTTAATTAAAATTGTTAATATCCACTACGTAGAATTGCGAGGGTTCTAATTTTCGTGTTAAATCTGTTTAAATAACGTACTACTAATTATTATTAAGGCAAATTATATTTGTTAATAACATCTGTCTTTCTGCTTTTCTTTAGGGAGTTGGGACAATTATGATATTTTATTCTTTATATTTTTATAATAGCAAGAATATATTGCACAAAATAGATGGAATATATTTGTTATAAATGAAGACAAAAAGGATATTGGTTATCGTAGTCAAGAATCCAAATACAAGGCCAAAGTAGTCTTCTCGTAGGTGTTCGTGTGAAGTGTAGTCATAAACAAATTTATATTAACATTTATTACTTTATAATGTTTAATGTTTTTACATGTTTAAGTCGTAAATCTGTAATTCAAAAATTATGAAATCATGAACTTATCAGTTTATACGTTAAAACCAGAAAGAGATTTTACATCAATTCCCATTATATTAATCAGAATCTACAAAATTTTATATAATTTCATGGATATCTTTAATAATGTATTACACAAATTATTTATCTTATTGTAATTAATTGGAATTCTAAAGTTTTCTATAAAAATATTAGTACACTATTTTTATTTTTGAATAAATTTATATATATTGGCTGTTCATGTACTAGCTCTTTTGAGGGGCGTAGATTTTGAATTCGGTGGTGATAGACAGTGAATACCCTTGGAGAGTAATGGATGGCAATGCTGTAGCCAATGAAGTTCTAACCGAGGCTCAGCTAAGCTATTGCTGTCACCCTCCTGCCATGATCAGAGCTTTAATAGCTATTTAATAGCTAAATAGCACCTTATCCCTACACTGTCCTGTACAGATACAGATAACGGGGAAGATGAAAAGCATTCTTGCTTCGCCCCTTTAAGCTATTTTCATAGCTCTTTTTATTTTATATTTCATAGCTCTTTTGAATGGAAGAAGGAGAATCGACCGTGAGATGCGGTGATTAAAACCCTTGGAGAGTAATGGATGGCAATGCTGTATCAATGAAGTTTAACTGAGGTTCGGCTGTTGCTGTTACCCCCTTGGGCGCAGAGTTTCGAGAGTTTGAGTTCACTCTCTTAAGGTTTTTGCCTTAAGGGAGCAATATGAGTTTCCGGGGAAAGTGTTTTTCGGCACAGCCCGGTGATGAGCTTTGTCGGTGAATGCTTTTCTTCGGAATAAGAGCGGTTCTGCTCGGTGGTGGGGAAGCCTCACTGAGTGGAACCAACGCTGAGATATGGACGGTCTTTCGCCCACTATGGAGTGGCCTAGAGATCGTCCGAATTTTTTTGAGTTCACCTTTACTTAAACAGTCGGTGATTAATACTCTTGGAGGGTAATGGATGGCAATGCTGTAGCCAATGAAGTTCTAACTGAGGCTCGGCTATTGCTGTTATCCTCTTGCCATGATCAGAGATTTAATAGCTCAACAACATTTTATCCCTACACTCTACAGATAACGGAGAAGATGAAAAGCATTCTTGCTTCGCCCCTTTAAGCCAGTCCTTTTAAGGACTAATAGCTCTTCATTGGCTGTCAGCAGCAACAGCTGATCTTTGTGGATAAAGCACAATTGTTCGGTAAAACCTAGAACAAATTTCGGATCATCGTAGACGAGGCTGAGTGCATTTCCAATTCGATAAGAAGAGGTGTTCCTAATCCTAACTAGTATTTATTTGTACATACTTATGGTTGTCGTATAGTCAATCCCAATTCCACAATTAACCAAACATCGTTTAACTCTGGAATTGTATGGAGTAAGAAAGAGTCTAGAAAATCGTTCTTTACCGAATTTATAAAAACAGGACGTATAATTATCTTTCCTTCCGTGGATTAACAATAGTAGTTATTACTTCTGTTACAAGCCTACAGAAATATGAATGAAACGGGCGTGTAACTCATGCATAACATTATTATATGCGTAACATGCGTGCAGAAACCACCACACCAGAAAGGAAATAAAAATTATTCTGCACACAATTTTGCAAACGAAAAAAGACGTTTTTCAGCTTATCAATATTCTATTCGTTATGGTCAGATGATTCGGATTCCATAGGCTTAATAACAGAGCAATGATTTATATTTCCAGTCGGTTTCTTCCATATGCTTTGGTTGCAACGATCTTTGTTCGAATACCGTTCAGAATGCGAAGAACCTTTATTTAAATTGAAAGTGAGTTAGCCAGTCTAATGTAGTGGGCAGGGTTTTTGTCCAGCAAACCGACTAGAAGAATACACGTAATTTACATGGTTAGGATTCTAAGAGAATAGCGATTAAACACCCTATTCGGTCAGATGTGGTTTCGAAAGCCTGCATGGTCTATGTATAAGCGTAAAACAGGAAGAAAGAAGTTCAATTTTCCTGAAGCGTGTGTTCACTGGCCGATTTATCTATTTTTTGGGAAAAAAAAGTTCTTATCACTTCTTTATCAGACTGAATAATTCATCGTCCATTGAAATACCCTGATAATAACGATTTCGTTCCTCCAAGACTGCATTTGATCCTCTTCTTTGAACCAAATGACGTCTTTGTCACAGAGTGGGTTTACGATACTTCTGTTTCAACGTTGACGTCATTTATGCTTTTGGATCTTTTATATAGATAAATACCATAATAACGTAAATGATGTCTGCGATCAATGCTGGGTGAATATTTTTGGCATAGTGAATTCTGAGAACGAGACTATTTCATATATGAGAGCTTCTCTTGTATTGTCTAAAATTAGGCATTCAAAATTAAATGTAAACGAAAATATAATTCGATATTAATCCAGGGATAACTGAGAATATTGTGGAATAATTATAAAACAAATCTTGAGAAACACCTAAAAGTTATTGGTCGTTTATTAATTATTTTACATATAAATAGCAACACATTTGAAAAATACTTTCAGATATTTCCACTGACTTTTGGTTCTCACCTGAAATTGATTTCATCAGAGTGATTCTCAAAGTAATGCATTATATAAGTACTGAAAGACACTCTAAACCAACTTCAAGAAGAAATATTGAGCCTCATGATTTTTATAAAGAGAATTTTCTTTCTATTATTAGAGAATTTATTAAATACGCGGCACATAAGCGAGTATAGCAGAAGCCATTTTATGTGTTAATGTGGCTATCATTGACAGTCGCGTCACGCGCAAGGATTTCCAGTGGCGTTCCCAATTGTTAATAGAATAAACTGGAACGAAATCTGCATAAATTTTGTCTGTTGTCAAACTTCCAATGACTTCCCTTCTTTGTATGCATAACACCACCGCGTTTTTACTTTTTTTTTTTATTTTTTTTCGCTTGCTGAACACAAAAGTTCTTCACATTGTGGATACCAGTTAAGGTTTCTTCGCGTTGTGTAAGGTGAAGTAAATTTACGGCAGCGTACGGATACGCTGGGGATTCACTTCTATCACTACTTCATTCCCTCTATTTTATCCTTGCCACCTCACGATGCTCACAGTCTTATTCTTGATAAGCGGATTCAATTTACATTGACAGCCTCATCCACATAAGAAAACTAAATAAGATCGGAACGCCCAGTAGAGTCAGATTTCTCTGGACGCAACATTTCTTGGTTTTTCCCTAAACTTGGAAGACGTTTTTCTTCCTTTTTTGCCGAATTCCAGGCGACTGGTTGATTAAGAAAATTAATCAGAGAGTGTCTATGATCAAAGGGAAATACAGACGGGAGAAGGGAATGCAGATGGATTTTTCTGAGTACAAAAAAAAAAAAAAAAAAAAAAAAAAGACAAAGAAGATACACAATTGCTCACGTAAAGAGTTCTCAATCTATAGCGGAGGCCAACTAGTGCAAATGCTGTATTTTATGAGCATATAAAGTTTCCAGTTGATGACATAGCAGACGAACAGGTATTGAACAAAAGCTGTAGAGAAGAAGTAGGGATCAGTGAGGAAGAAACAGCTCAAGATTTAATGCCGTACCAAAATAAGTCTTTTTTTTTTTTTTTTTTTACTTTCCAAAACTTCTTCAGCTCGCTTTGTTCAAATGGAAGTAGAAAAACATCCAAAGATAAAGTTGCAATAAATTTTGTCCCGAAGTTGTATCTGTTGTGGGAGATTTGCTTTGAGTGGTGTGTAATACTTGGAAAGTAAGTGGAAGAAAAAAAAATCTAAATGGAGATAAATCCATCAATGGTGGATGTCCTATGGAGATGATTACTTTTAAAACATAGAAATGCAAAATGATCTTAATGTAATTAAGGATGTCAACTCCTTGCATGAGAAACAAAATAACTCAGCCATTATCATGCAAAAAAAATTTATAATAATAAAAAAATAGGACCGATATATAGTCAGATGCAAATAGTAACAAATGGTGTGATATAAGTAGTATAGAGGCTATGATAGAGTCGTGTCTTCCATTTTGGAAGCTTTTGAAGACTTATATATCATTATCATGCATTATTTTAATGCTTATTTCAATTTTGTTTTCATGTGTTCTAATTTTTGCCGACGTAGTTAGCCCAGTGGTTAACATATCACTCTCCCACAAACAAGACACGGGTTCGAATCCAGTGGGCATATCTATTTATGGTTATCTTTATTGTATGTGTATAGTGAGGGAATGAATGTCATTAACTGATAGGAGACTACCACTTCGTTTATTGAAGGTCTGAATTGAATTGAAAACGTTCCACGCTTCGTATCTAGATCAGGATTTCTGTATTATGTAAAAAATAAATATAAAAAAAATTTTAAAGAGCCCAGGGCACTAATGGCTTTTAATCTTTCGCATGTCAGTATCAATAAAATGTAGAACTACTCAGTAATTTTTTTGTCTACTTTTAATGTCTCATATTTTCTCATCGGGATACTTAGTTTACTTCTAATATTTTGCAAGAGAAGGCAAAAGCTTCTGCTGAATTAAAATGGAAATTTTAAAATGCTGAATTAAAATCTCACCAGTCATGACGATGATGGGTTGAATTCCATTTGGTTATTTTTATATGTGGTAACCTTTCATGAGATTCAAGAGCATCACATATTTATTTACCTTCTGATTTCTTGAGGACAGATATTTATAACCATCGTGTTCAGTTTTACAGATTAATTTATAAATATTCACTACTAAAAATAATGTTTCTTCAGCAGTAGTGATAATTTTTCGATATGATAATTTTCAAATATATCCGTTATATATCCTTATACATTACTATTAGTTTATCAGGAACGCATCCCGACTAATACATTATTATTTTATTAATTTTAATCGCTAATGACACGTTCAAAAGTATATGCTTTTATAGTATGTATAACGCATAGTATATATATATATATATATATGTTAAAAATACCAAGCAATTTTAAACCTGGTTTTACTCCATTTCCCAAGTAAGCAAACAGACAAAAGTCAAGTTTGCGCATGCAAGTGATGCAAGTCTAGCTGATCCTACAGGTAGTGCAACACCAAGGCAACTCGTGGTAAAGGTGGCATAAGCTCTGATCACTAATCTTAATATTTACCCTTAATGCCAAAACACATCTTCAAGAAGGGGATGTATGATGTTTTGTATTAAAGGCAAGGGGCCACTACCCCGACCGGTTTCGACCTTATGAATAAGTAAAGCCGTCTCTAAAAATTCGGACGATCCCTAGGCCACTCAATCGTGGGCGAAAGACCGTCCATCTCAGCATTGGCTCCACTCAGTGATGGCCTTCCACCCACACGCCACCACCGAGCAGAACCGCTCAAATTCCGAAGAAAAGCATTCACCGACAAAACCCCTCAGCGGGCCGTGCCTGAGAACACTTTCCCCGGAGACTCAAATTGCTCCCTTAAGGCAAAAACCTTAAGAGAGCGAACTCATAATAGCCCCCACCGGTTTCAGCCTTTTTTTGAGGCTTCATCAGTGAGTAGCTAGACCTTTATTGAGGTCTCATCAGTGGGAGCCAGGCTAGAAATACTAAGATTTAGTAATACAGAGCTTATAAGTATTTTACCAGACAAGTTACGATAAGGTGTTTTAACCTTATAAAATAAAAATCTCTGGAGGAGATATATATATATATATATATATATATATATATATATATATATATATATATATATATATATATATATATATATATATATATATATATATATATATATATTTATATATTTTTTTTTTACTTGCAACACTTGCAAGTGTTGCAAGTAAAAAATCCAGGTTTATATTTAAAATAGCTTGGTATCTTTGACATATATTATACCCAAAGTAAAAAACTTTCTACATCTATCTCTCATCCTGAGATTTTTATTTAATAAGGTCAAAGCACCTTTCCGTAACTTGTGTTGGTAAAATATTTATAAGCTCTGTATTACTTAAAACTTAGTATCGAGAAATGAATGAATCAATCGACCGTGAAATGCGGTCGATTGATTCATTCAATCGAATACCCTTGGAGGGTAACGGATGGCAATGCTGTAGCCAGTGAAGTTCTAACTGAGGCTTGGCTATTGCTGTTACCCTCCTGCCATGATCAGATCTTTAATAGCGCAATAACACCTTATCCATACACTGTCCTCTACAGATAACGGGGAAGATGAAAACATTCTTGCTTCGTCCCTTTAAGCCAGTCCTTATAAGGATAAGGACTAAAACTTAGTATTTCTTAGCCTGGCTCCCACTGATGAGACCTCGATAGGGGTCGGAACTGGTGGGGACTGACTTTGAGAGGCTCTGCTTCGGGATAGGTTTTTGCCTGTCTCTGAGTAGGGCCACCGCTGAGATTATGGCTCTGGCTGGTGGCGGGGTGAGCCTGCCACTGGGTAGAGCCAACGCTGAGAAGTTTTTCCTCGGTGACGAGGTGAGCCTGTCACTGAGTGGCACAACGCTGAGTTGGACGGTCTTTCGGCCACTATGGAGTGGTCTAGGGACCGTCCTAATTTTTAGAGAGGTCTTTACTTAAATACACCTCAATAAAGGTCGAAACCGGTCTGGGTAGTGGTCCTTTGCCTTTAATACACAGCATCATACATCTCCTCCAGGAGATGTGCTTTGCATTAAGGGAAAATATTAAGAATAGTGATCAGAGCCTATTCTACCTTTACCACGAGTTGCCTTGGACTTGCACTACGTGCAGGGTCAGCTAGATTTGCAACTTGTAGGCGCAAACTTGACTAACTTGTCTGTTTGCTTACTTGGGAAATGGAGTAAAAAACCATGTTTATATTTAAAATAACTTGGTATCTTTAACATATATTATACCCAAGGTAAAAAACTTTCTATACATATATATATATTTACTCCATTTCCCAAGTAAGCAAACAGACAAACAAGTCAAGTTTGCGCCTGCACGTATTGCGAGTCTAGCTGACCCTCAAAGTAGTGCAAGTCAAGGCAACTATTATTAACAAGGCAAAAAATATTAAGAATAGTGATCAGAGCTTATTCTACCTTTACCACGAGTTGGCTTGACTTGCACTACTCTGAGGGTCAGCTAGACTCGCAATACGTGCAGGCGCAAACTTGACTTGTTTGTCTGTTTGCTTACTTGGGGAATGGAGTAAAACCAGGTTTAAAATAGGTATCTTTAACATTTATTATACCCAAGGTAAAAACCTTTCCACATTTATAACTTATCCGGAGATTTTTATTTAATAAGATTAAAACACCTTATGGTAACTTGTTCTGGTGAAATACTTATATGCTCTGTATTACTAAAATACTTTAATATTTTAGTAATACTCTGTATTACTAAAAAAAGCTTTAATACCCTTGGAGGGTAATGGATGGCAATGCTGTAGCTAATGAAGTTCTAACTGAGTCCCGGCTATTGCTGTTATTACCCTCCTGCCATGATCAGAGCTTTAATAGCCCAATAACACGTTATTCGTACACTGTCCTCTACAGATAACGGGGAAGATGAAAAGCATTCTTGCTTCGCCCCTTTAAGCCAGTCCTTATAAGGACTATAAATATATATTTTATTGGTTCAATATACTAAAATCTTGGTATGGCCGTAATGGGGAGGAATCAATCGACCGTGAGATGCGGTGATTGATTCATTCAATCCAATACCCTTGGAGGTTAATGGATGGCAATGCTGTACCAGTGAAGTTTAAGTGAGGCTCGGCTGTTGCTCTTACCCCCTGGGGCGCTGAGATTCGAGAGTTTTGAGTTCGCTCTCTTAAGGTTTTTGCCTTATTCGAGTCTCCGGGGAAAGTGTTTTCCGGCACGGCCCGGTGAGGGGCTTTGTCGGTGAATGCTTTTTTTCGGAATATGAGCGGTTCTGCTCGGTGGTGGTGGGTGGAAGGCCATCACTAAGTGGAGCCAACGCTGAGATGGATGATCTTTCGCCGACAATTGAGTGGCCTAGGGATCGTCCGAATTTTTAGGGACGACTTTACTTATTCATAAGGTCGAAACCGGTCTGGGTAGTGGCCCCTTTCCTTTAATACATAGCATGATACATCTCCTCAAGGAGATGGGCTGTGCATTAAGGGTAAATATTAAGAATAGTGATCAGAGCTTAATCTACCTTTACCATGAGTTGCCTTGACTTGCACTACTTTGAGGGTCAGCTAAACTCGCAATACGTGCAGGCGCAAACTTGGGAAATGGAGTGAAACCAGGTTTAAAATAGCTTGGTATCTTTAACATTTATTATACCCAAGGTAAAAACTTTCTACATATATATAGGTTCAAAGCGTCTAATACAGGCAAACTCGATCAAAAATACACTTGAAGATGTAAAGTTCTATTGTTACCACATTTAGATTTCTATACGTGAAGTTTAATGGCTGTAACCCTTGATGAGCTTAATATATTATTATTAAACGACGGGTAGGAATGTAGGCAACCGTGTTTCACTGCCTAGTCTCTACTGTAGACAGGGACGAGTTACGTAGATATTATATACCAATCTACATCAGGATTTCTACCAATCTACATTAATATTAACAGATTCATATTAATGGCGCAGTTGGGGGAACCCTAATACTGAGAGACAGCTTTATCAGCAGCAGAACTCATCATGTGATCATTAGACGTTACTATATGGTTTATTACACTTGTCTTTATGCGGTATCATTGCAATAACACATGGCAAGCTGCACAATGTGATTTTCGTGATTTTCATCAATGATAAAGAAAGTAAAGGCAACTCAGAGTAGTAAACTAGACAATCTCTTTTGCGTAAAGAATTCATGATTTCTTTCGTAAGATTGTGTATAGGATTGTGAATAAATAAACAATTATTTTTATTGTCGGAAAAGGAATTTCAATATCTAGTTATTTTTAAAGATAAAATCATCCTGATATTTTGTCTCTACAAAAAAGCACAGCTCTTATACATTTTCAGACAATAACTTTCGAAGATACCTAATCGATTTAAACGATACGTTAAAGATCAGACTACAGTTGCAGAACTGTATTTGTGAACAAACTCTCGAAGCAGTTGCATTTACTTGTTTTTCTCTGCACACAGTATCGGTTGATTTCAAAACTTATTTTCGACTATTTTTAAAATAAATATTAAATAAATAAATCTAACAAAAAAGATGTACGTTTTAAGTTACGATTTTAAAAATAAAATAATTTTAATTTTTTAAAAATATCAGATATAATTTAAAGTATATCATAACGCATTTCTTTTTTTATATAAATTTTATCATCATCATCATCAATTTCTGACATGTCCCCTCAAGGGGTGTACAGGATATGATAGTACTACATGAAAAATTTACATCATTACTAACTTCCTATCTACAATTTTCCTCCAAATCAGTCTGTTACTTGTCAAGACTCCAACATTATTAGATTTTATATTTCTCTCTTTTAAGGCACTTTTTACTGTATCAATCCACTTATATCTTGGTCTTCCTCTGGGTCTTTTTCCTGCCAACCTGGCAGAGAACACTTGTTTTGCTAATCTTTCCTCGCCCATTCTGTTTAAGTGACCATACCACCTGAGATTAGCTCTGCTAACGCATTCCTGAATAAGTTCTTTCCTAATATCCTCGTTTTTAATATGATATTGCCATTGATGCCATCTGTTCACACCTATTATCTTTCTCAGGACTCTCATATCTGCGGTCTCTAGTCTTTGGTCAAGTGTTTTACTTCTGACCCATCTCTCAGATCCATAAGTTAAAACTGGTTTGAACACTGTCTTGTATACAGCTAATTTAGTGTTCCGACTAATTTCTGTCTTATTCTATATGAATATATTCAGTTGACTTCCTGTCAACTGAATATATTCATATAGAATATATTCACAGATTTCACAGGTTCCCCGTTCATAACACAGTTGACATTTTCAACGATTCTACCTATTTTAATTGTCTTTGTCTTTTAAATGCTGACCTACATACTATATCTATTACAACAGCTATTCATTTTAGTCAGGGAATCTTGCAGATTTGTAGCGGATTTATTTAGAGGTATAACATCGTCCGCATAAAGCAAAGGGCTGACATTAACATCTCCAATTCTGATATCAGGTTTAATACCACTTTCCTTCATAATGTGATCCATATAGATAATAAATATCAGAGGGGATAATGTACGCCTTGTCTCACACCAGATTTAACATTAAATCATCTTCCTGTTCTTCCTTCAATTCTAACTGCTGACTTACATCTCAAATAAAGACTAAGTATTGCTTGATAAAATGTCCCATTGGCACCATATAACTGTAGCGCATTGAATAGCTTCGCTCTTGGCACCTTGTCATGTGCCTTTTCCAGATTGACAAAACTTAAATACAGATCTTTGTTATATTCCCATCTGATCCTGACAGCCTCTATTTGGCCTGAATCCAGTTTGTTTTTCACCAAGCTTTTCTTCCACAATTCTTCTCAACTGTTTCTCAAGTATACTTGCATAGATCTTGCCAGGAACACTCAGTAGGGAAATACCTTTGTAATTCTCACATTCAGCTTTATTTCCATTTTTATATATGGGTACAATTAGAGCTCTACTCTAATCATTAGGAATTCGTCCCTGTAACCAGGCTTTCTGAACGATGCAGTGCAGCCACTGTAAGACTTTTATACCACCATACATCAGTATTTCTGGTCGAATATCATCTACTCCTGCTGCCTTTCCACATTTCAAACCTTTGATGGCTTTTTCTACTTCACGTGTTGATATATATTCCTGACTGTATGCCTGTTGAGTGTTTTTTACCACTTTACTATCACAGCTTGTTTCATTTAGCAAATGTTCGAAGTAATTACTCCATACCTCAAGGATATCCCTTTCTCCCATCTCCATATCACCTTTATCATCTCTAACTTCCTTCACAGCACTCTTTCCTCCATTTCTAAGCTTCTTCAACAACCTCCAGAATATCTTACCACCCTCTTGATATTTATTTTCTATGTTCTTGTCAAAGTCCTCCCATGATTTAGCTAGTTTTACACAGTGTTTAGCTTTCTTAAATTTGTCTCTGTATTCTCTCAGAGCACAAGCTGACTTATTTGCCAGGAACTTTTGATATGGTTTCTTCTTTTCCTTCACTGCCGCTTTAACTTCCTGTGTCCACCATGGAGTTCTGATTTTTCTATCCTTGCAGACAACCTCATCACATGCCTCTCTGGCTGAATCAATCAGGGTTTTCTTCAATGCTTGCCACTGAATCTCCAAGATTTGGTTCCTGTTCTCAAACGCTTTCATTTTTCTTCAATAATCTTTGTGTATTTTAGTCTACACTTCACATATGAGAGCTATCCAACTTTTATTCGCTTTAAACCTTTCTTACATGTTATTCTTTTCAATATGAAATTCAATTTTATCCTGCTCAAGACTAAATAGTGATCACTTCCAATTTCAAATCCTCTCTACACTCTGGTGTTCTGCACCAAGGAGAAAACATCACTATGAACAATAACATAGTCAAAGAGACTTTTGTTATTCCTTGTCTCTTCTCTCCATGTGAATTTGTGCACATTTTTATGTTGGAACATGGTGTTAGTAATAACGAGTCCATGTCCTGAGCAGAAATCCAATAGGTATTTTCCATTATTATTAACTTTGCTCGTTTTTCCAAATTTTCCCAAAATATTTTTGTATGTCTCTGACAATCATTTCCTACTCTGCTATTTAGATCCCCAACAAGGACCAACGTTTCCTTTTTCACTGTGTCAGTTGTTTTCTCTAAAGCATCAAAAAATTCCTCCACTTCTACCTTAGTAGAGCCTTCTATGGGACCATAGGCACAAATAACTCTCATTGTCCAATTCCCCATTCTGATATTTGTCCACATCACTTTACTTAAGACTGCCTGTCATTCAAGAAGATTAGCCTCGTATTTTGTGTTGAATACTATGGATATTCCTTCTTTTCCATGATTGTCAATGCCTGAATATAACATTTTGTATTTATTGCTCAGAAAGATCTCACCAGTTTTTGTCTTTTTTGTTTCAGTCACCCCTATTATGTCGATCTGATACTTATCTAATTCCTCGGCTAGCTCCATTTCTTTACCATTCAGGCTTCTTATGTTGATAGTACCGATCTTTAACTCTGGTGATGTTGAGTTGGGATGTGCTTTCAGATTTGTTCCAGTAGCTGACTTTTCGCTGTTCTCCCTGGTTCCCTGGCGAAAACAACGGGGGGCCCTTGTTTAACCGGGCGACGCTCCAGCCAGCATGAAATTTTGTCATGTTGTACCGTCATTTTCTATATTGGTTTAAGCCAATAAGAATACAATTTGATCGACTAAATCCCAAATTGCCAGCCCATTCCCATTCGTTCAGTATCCAGGTAGATACCCAACAGGGTGCACCACGAGAAGGTGAGGATTAGACATTAGGTCAGAAGTCCTGGTCGGTTCTCCGCATTTCTTTAAAGTTTATGTGGAGGTCTCTTCTCAGTTATGCAGCTTTGACCCTTAAGCACCCCATATAAATTTTATGATAAATGAAATGCTGTTTTTCAAAAGATGGTCTTTTTTAAGCTTATTTTCGAAGCACTTATGAATCACTAAAATGAAGCGTTTTTGTTTTCACTTTTCTATGAATAACAATGTTTATTTATGCGTTAATGTATTAATTATAATTAAGTAATACATTATTTTAATTTGAATAAAATGATACTGATATTTATATTTTCTTATTCTATATATTTGATCAAACAGAAAGAATTGTTTTCGAATTTCTTCTTTCTGTAGTTCATTTGTAACACCATAGATTGATGTACTTTACATTCTAAGCTCTGGACTGATCGGCTATGACATATTTATTTTAATCCACGTGGCGTTACACACACACACACACACACACACACACACACACACACACACACACACACACACACACACACACACACACACACACACACACACACACACACATAGGGTGTATATACAGGGTGTTCGGGATAAATTTGACAGTTTCGTAAGGAAAAAGAAAATCTTCTTTGTATCTATTAAATTTAATGAATTGACAAAAAAACATTACAGGCAGAGTTAATTACAATACTATCAACAAGATTTACTCAAAATAACCACCATTAGCATCGATCACAGCTTCAATTCTGCTTCGGAACCTCGAACAAGCTGATGCTACAGTCTCCCTGGGAAGGGC
The DNA here is from genome assembly GCF_054136105.1 of Typopeltis vanoorti. Classification (NCBI taxonomy): domain Eukaryota; kingdom Metazoa; phylum Arthropoda; class Arachnida; order Uropygi; family Thelyphonidae; genus Typopeltis; species Typopeltis vanoorti. The sequence continues at coordinate 85,727,276 of NC_143571.1, forward strand.
CGCAAAAACTGTTTTAATTTTATCCATTAACTGGGCTTTTGTATTACTGGAAGTGCGATTGGTGTCTTTTTCAACTGCGCCCCATACAAAATAATCCATGGGGTTAAGGTCTGGGGAGTTTGGAGGCCAAACATTTGGACTGGTGAAGTCGTAGAAATTTTCAGACAACCATTTTTGACTTTTCCCAGAGGTGTGGCAAGGGGCCGAATCCTGCTGCCATACATACGGCCTACCATTGGCTACCCTTGTTATCCAGGGCTTGACTACAGTTAGCAACTAAACGAACAAAGCCCGAATTCCAATGCCAGGGTTCTTCAACACCTGTTCCTGCAGATTTGCGAGGAATTCTGCTGTACGAACGCAATCAGATCGTCTGCTAGGGATCTTTCTTCTTGCTACATCCTCGTAGTCACCATTGCAAGTCTCTAGTTCATGCCTGATTGTTTTTACTGTATTCAGGGAGCATTGGGCAGCAGTCGTAATATCCTTATTTTGATGGCGGGCACGAATCATCATGATACAAGTTATTCTCTTCCATGATTCAGGTGGGTTTCAGCTATCCATCCTTTCTGACATCTTGTATATGAATGAAGAAGGGTCCAAACTTTTAAATGAAGAGAAGTGTGTGTTAATACATGTAACTTACGGAAAAATATAATTAATTATAAATATGTCAAATTTATCCCGAACACCCTGTATATACTTATTATGATACGACGAGGGTCTGAAAACGAGTGAATGCCAGAGTCGGCCTTAAACTGATTAGTCCCAACATTGCCCAGAAGCAACACAATCAAAACTAAAAAAAATTTGGAAGATTTTGCTAAACTAAGGGTGGCCAACTTTCACGTACCATGCGCCAATTTTTTCACGTACGAATTCATATGCGCATTACAACTCTTGTACCCTTAAACATTCCTAGTAAAAATAAGTTAATATACACATATTTAACATAAACATGATATTTTGATTTAATATAAAAACAAGATTCTGTCTTCGTAACTCAGACCCAATCACTAGCTTCAGTTTTTCTTCTATTTCAATCTGATGTTTTGTATTATAGTGAGGACTTTACTGCCAACTTCAGTTTTTCTTTTGCTCATTTTATCTTGCACTGTGATGGGTAACTGAATGCAAACACAAAGCTTAATTTTCGAAAAAGTACAAAACTGTAAATGTTCACAGAGGACGACAAAAACATACGACCCACCGCTAATGTTTGGCGCTTCAGGATCTAACAAGTGAATGTGCAAAGATGTGCAGGAAACAATAAAATCGCTAAAAATAATTACTAAGTTTTAGCTTTTTTTCTAGAAATCAGTTCTTGTTTAATACTAACTAAGCATAAATAGGCTTACTTATTATTATTATTATTATCATCATCATCATCATCATCATCGTTATCATCATTGGGATCCAATGCGCCACTTCTAATCATCCAATGTCACTTTTGGCGCATGCACCATTTGTTGGCCATCCCTGTGTTAAACAAAAGGCACTATATATTTCTTTATAACTGGATTTTTGTTTTCCCAAGTATAATCAATAAACATATTATATAATTTATACTGATACCTAATTATCTTCAGTTAACTTCCCCACCAAAATTATTCCAATTGGGCTCCAGATTTGTTACGAGTAGGAGGTTTATTTGTTCGATTAATAAAACTAAGAATCTGTCTTATTAAAACATAACACCAACCTCAAGACATTTGCAAATTTCTTAATAGAGTTACGTGCACATCCGGATATAAAAATTGAATTTGGATAAACATGACATCCTAGATGAACTTATATCTCCTAGTTCTAGTAGAAGTCCGTAATAATAATAATAATAATAATAATAATAATAATAATAATAATAATAATAATAATAATAATAATAATAACGGCTTAAACACACTAAAGTCATCCCAATTGTTATCGGTGCACTTGGTGCAACTTCATAGAAGCCATCCAACTATTTACAGCAATTAAACATCAACGAAGTGACCCCACATGACCTACAAAAAACAGCATTACTTGGAACAGTCCACATTTTACGACGCTACGTGACGGACTATTCTTAGATCTTGGGTAGAATCTGAATTGTTCTGTATCACCAGTCAAATTTTTATTTATATGATAACTTGTTTTGAATGTGTATCAATTATGTGAATAAAATAATAATAATAATAAACATATCGAATAAGTACGACATTATTTTTTGCGTCGTGATAATTATTTTTACATTTCAGTTACAGGCATCTGTGATCCGTTTATCATAGTTCGTTGATTTGAATGTTCTGATACGAAATAGTACTGCACGTTTGAAGCAGGTTCTCAAACACTGCGTGTTTCCTGAAGTAAAAAAAGAACAAAATTCTCCGTCTAAGACAGGTTAATTTAGTCTCGCTTGATAAACACAAAAATGTCTCTTATCCCAAATAGGACTTAAATCTACCCTAATCCCACTCCAAATATGATTAGGATATTGACATGGAGATACCTAGGAGATATAAAGATGATGATTTAAGCAGTGTTGTATATTCAAATATATAAGGAAATATTTTAGCCTGAGTTATAAACATTTGGTTAAATAAATTCTTCCCAATAGGTTTTAAATATAGTAACAGATTTGTATTTTAATAAAATTAGACCACACTAAGCAAACTGACAGCCAGTGATGTTTCTTTGTCCGGATTGCAGGCTGCGCAATGGACAATTTACTCTGTCCTGTGTACTGCTTCTCTTTCTTCGAAATGTTCCCCATGGGAGAAGGTTTGAGGCTTCTGAGCGATTGGTTGGTAGAACAGATCAGTTGTTGCTTTATTGGCTAGCCCTACGGTATCGCGTATTTACTTTGCTGCTTTGTTAGAATCTGTTTTTGAGTAGGCCGAGATTATCGCATTGAGCACCAAGAAGATTGTTTTTCTCCATGGGAAAACAGAATGCTGCGAGCGTTTAATTTTGTTTTTCGGAAGAAGCAGCTAGGAAAGAAATCAATTTGTAATGCAAAAATTCTATTAAAGTGACACGAAAATATTTAATTTATGTGAGTTTACTAGTCAACAGACAATGCTGACTGTTTCAGATATTCTCGTGGTATTAAAGATGATAAAATGAACAGAATACATTCTCATGAATTTTCATTTATTTCACAAACAGAAGGATACTGTAGCAATATGCGTACTCATTTTTTCACAGAAGAATAAAATCTCGAAATCTCGGGGCTTTCAATACTAGTATATCCCTTTTAAAATTTCAGTAACACCAGTGTATCCTCTTCTCAGGAAAAGGCAGTTTGGGAGAAGTTATAATTCAAATTATGATATATTAATAAATTATTCAAATACGAATAATTATAAAGATATTTATTTTAACATTTGCGTTATAATAATTTAAAACACATTTAATTATAGGAATTCAATATGCATACAGTAGAAATAAAAACTATGAAATTAAAATTTTAATAATAATAATAATAATAATAATAATAATGAATGAAACTGGTTTTGTTAGAAAGAGGTCAGCTAATAAATTCAGTTTATGTTAGCCGTAGATGAGACGTAGATGGATAGCGAAACAATTGCCGTGGATTGCTACAGTTCAAAATATCAATAATTCCAAAATTTAACGAAAGGTACCGGCCACGTGATTCGAACTAGGCTGTTCGAACTAGGTTCGAGCTAGGCTGTTGGAACGCGATCATCTCCTCAATCAGACTAACAAAGGTCAGTAGATAAATGCCAAGAGATACATTTCTTTAAAACTTCCTTTATTTTATTTTAAGCTTTTGAAAAATTAATTTATAGAATAGATTGACACTTATGTGCGACAAAAGGGCACCAAAATAATAATAATAACAATAAAAATAATAATGCAGGAATTATGGTTTCCCAACTTTCAAAACTTCTTGGGAAGAACACACAATAAAAAACATAATTTAAAATGAAAATGCCAAGATGTTATGGGACTTTCAAATTCAGACAGAGGTACATCTGGAACGTAATATACCAGACCTCAATGTAGTCGAACAACAACAACATCGCAGTTTATTGGTGTGTCAATACCAAGGGATAGTAGAGTAGAAGATAAAGTGCATGAAAAACTGCCCAAGTATAGGGACTGGTTCCAATTGTCAATTCCAATTGTTATAGGAGTGCTGGGAACAATTCCAAAGACATTTATGAAACATTTGGAAAAGTTGAGCTTCTCAGATATAACACCATCTCAACTCTAGAAAACGGCACTTTTAGGGATATTTTATGACGATATCTAGTCGGATCCTAAACCTTTAGATAAGGCGCCAATTGGATTCATTTGCCAGTTAAAGATTTCATTATTCTATTTCATGTTTATTGATACTTTTTGATTGTGAATTCTGTTAACTGAATATAATAATAATAATAATAATAATAATTTTTATTTATTTATTTTTTTATTTTTAAAGGTTGAGAAAGAGTGATTATACATACAAATTTCTGCATTTCCTTATAAGGATTACTTGTAGATGAGTGAGGCAAGTTAATCCCATCTACTTTGAAGCTTGGGTTAGCTTTTATGAAGAGAGTGGGATTTAGCCTTCACTGTTTGTGTTGTTGCTACTGTTTGGTATGGGATGTAGGCATTGGATGCTAGTGATTTGTGATGTGTATATTAGTATTAATGGTTTCTTAACTTTGTCGGTATTCCAGAGCTCGTTTTTTAATTTTCTGTAGTTATCTACATAACTACATAATTTTAACTTTCTTGCTAGGTTGTTGAGTTGCGTGGGTATCGGATGTGATCTCACAAAAGAATAATAATAATAATAATAATAATAATAATAATAATAATAATAATAATAATAATAATAATAATAATAATAATATCTGCGAATTACCCGATTCAAAGGCTTTTTGTGCATAAGATAACTGGGATATGACGTCAAGACACTCTAAAAATAAAAATGCCAGTGAATAACTGACTGTGATACCTCTAATGTGTTATGTTGTATATCTAATATGTTATCATAGCACAGCTATGATACCTCTAATGACAATACGATGACTATCACATAAGCAACCTCCTGTTGCCATAGAAACATTACGTCACATCCATCTCAAACAAAACTATAGTATATATTACGTGTAAAGAGATAAGTTAGGAACTTCGCTCCTGTTCTCTGAGGCTTGCGAACATCCCCGATGACATAGGATTTTCTTTCTGATTATTAAAGTCAAGGAACTCTGTTCCGTGTATTACATTTATAGAGTATATTTTTCCATCTTATTTATGACTTACGAATATATGTCATGATAAGCTTCAAACTTCGACCTTCAGTAATGAAAGGTTTACAATTTTTTTTTCATAAACTGTAATAGTCATTTTTAAAATAATAAAAAAAGGAGTTTTCGGCGTCGTACGAACGTTGTCCTTTTCTAGAAAAAACACTTTAAAATTTATAAATCACCATCCTTAGGAAAATTTCTCTTCACACATATCCTCGTCCGACAGGTCTATTAAGTGCTTCAGTACTAAGTCATGGCTACAGGCCATCAACAATTTGTCACCGGCTAACTTGCTACGCCAAATTCATAGCATGCGCGACCCCCGAATTACTGTTCGAATGAAAAATTGGTTTATTACGTAAAAGCTCCATGTGTGGATGGTGCATTATGACTGGCGAAAGAACCCCAAAAAAAATGTTTCATTACGTTAAGGGTCTCTTGGAACATTTCAACAGACTGCATGTGTATTCATTTTTGATGAGACCAATGCAATCAGCGCGCTTCCCAAACAAAGTAATTATTAATGACAAAAAATTAAAGCTATAAAGAAAGACCATCGTTTTTTTCCTGCCTTTTGGGGATTAATTTTGCACAATTCACAACATAAAAATGACTTATCTCATCATCTTTATCTGTACATCTCACGCAATTCCACAATATTTCTTTTCTTTTTTTGCGAAATTACGATAATTGTCCCATGGGAAATATCGGAGGAAATTTCTTCTCCAAAATTCAAATTTCTTAACGTGTGAATTTACTTAATAATGCCGAAATATATTTCGTAGTAGAAAAAGCAAAACATAATCATTTAAGATAAAAAAAAACGTACGCAATAAGGATTAAAAGGTTTTCTTGTAAATTCTGTCTAGCAATTTTTCTTGTCTTTTTTGTACATGAAATGTGGAAAACAACTACAAAGAATTTCTTATAAGTTTTTAATCCATTATTCTTGAAGACCGTATTTTTTTTTCTTTAGTCGATTACTTTCTTCCCCATAGAATGGAGCGGCGATGTTGCAATATATGTAATGATGTGTTCGCCACAGTAAAAAATAAATATTTTTACCAAAGAGCGTGTTTATTTTCTATTATTAAATCCTTCTTTTAATTCTAACAAGTTGATAACCCGTGTTGGCTTGGCTATTGTTCCTGGCTATTTATTCAGGAACAATTTAATCAGTGGGAGAATTTTGAACTGTCACTATCAACGATGTTCTGACTGAACGGATTTTTTGTTCGTTATTTCTGAAGACCATCGATTATTATTTCATACGTTTACCTCGAAAAGTGAACATTTATTTATTTTTTTTTTGTCATTAAACTTAGTTATTATCATACAGAATAAATTTAAACGCCTTATCCTTATAAGGACCGGCTTAAAGGGGCGAAGCAAGAATGCATTTGATCTTCCCCGTTATCTGTAGAGGACAGTGTAGGGATAAGGTGTTATTGAGCTATTAAAGCTCTGATCATGACAGGAGGGTAACAGCAATAGCTAAGCCTCAGTTAAAACTTCATTGGCTACAGCATTGCTATCCATTACCCTCCAAGGGTATTAATCACCGCATCTCACGGTCGATTCACCTGTGAATTCAAAATTGAAACGCCCTTATAAGGAACTGACTTAAAGGGGCCGAGCAAGAATGCTTTTCATCTTCCCCGTTATCTGTAGAGGACAGTGTAGGGATAAGGTGTTATTGAGCTATTAAAGCTCTGATCATGGCAGGAGGGTAACAGCAATAGCCGAGCCTCAGTTAAAACTTCATTGGCTACAGCATTGCCATCCATTACCCTCCAAGGGTATTAATCACCGCATCTCACGGTCGATTTACATCCTCCCTCCTCCTCTAAATTTAAATTTAATCACGTCACTACAATCTGCTATTTGTAGCTATAATATGCAGAAATATTAGTGGTTTGCTTTCTTCTTTTCTTTTTTCTGATCACTACAATTAATAATAATAGTTTCTCCTAATATGTATAATCAAGATTTTTTTTTATTCCTTAAGAAATTATAGGTAAATTTTGATTAACAGAAAAGTAAAAGAATAATTGAAAAAAATAACAAATATATACATGTACAACAAAATCTCAGTAGCAAATTCCTCAAGATCATTGAATGTTGTCTTGAAGACGCTTTGACATGTGGCAAACGTTCTACACAATACATTCACTTCTGAAAGGGGTGTATATAGCAGCATTCTTTATGCTCATTTTTTACGCGAATCGGTTTGAATTCGTTGGGATATCTGCCTATTGGATAAGAAAACTCACGAAAATATTTTCATATATTTTTCACGTCCACGTAACTGTGAAAATGACACACAACCCTGCAGGTCTTCTGTTGTTTGTGTCATCAAATTCGGCCTTTATATAGCTCAAAGTCAAGTGCTTGAAGACACGGCCTATTGGGCTTTTTCATGCTCTACACATCGCTCAACTGTTTTGTAAAAGTAGATCCGATCATGTTTTTTAAAACATTTCTTTTGTGTGGCGTTACATTTGTTTTATGTGGTGTCTCCATATGTGCTGGCTCTTGTCTCCACCTACTCATTTATCATCACCTTCTCCCATCCATTGTATCGGGCAAGTAAGTACTGTTAACGCATACATTCCATCTCTTCTTTTCTCTTTTTCTCTCTGAAATCCTCAGAGAACTTAGAAAACACATATCTCATTGTCTGCGGATCGATCCACAAAGACATAGCAGGCTGACATGAATATAGGAATCCAGACCTGTAAAATCCATGATGAAGGCTGAAGTCATCTTTTCTCCAATCACGCGAAATATTTAATGCCACAGACTAAGAAGGGAAAATATATATCACGATGATTCTTCTTTTGCCGTACGATTCGCAAGGATTATCAAGTGAATTTCAACCAACCCAACCCTATGCGCAATTTACAATATATAAATTAAGTAATATTTTAATAAAATATTTTATTCAGATTTTCAGATTGTTTAATTAGTACTGAAGTACTACATTAGTACTATAGCATTAGATCTATGCTGTCTCACAAAGGCTCATTTATTTAATAAAATGAATGAATTAGAATATAAAGGATGTAGTTGTTAAATTTCTAAAATAAAATAAATAATAAATTTTATAAAAAAATAATAAAAGCATTACATCAATCATTAAGTGTTTTAATGATTGATGTAATGCTTTATGATTAATCATAAAGTAATTTAGTTTTAAATTTCACACCCAAATGATGTTTATTAATGCTAGTCTTATGGGAATGCTAGTTTTATATTCTTTCATCCTGTGACTGATACGAATATGAACCATTCTTACACTTAGTTTCATACGTCACTAAGAATCGTGCCTCACTGCATGCTTTTACTTTTTCTATTTTTTTAAAATCTGCTCTTCGAGTCAAGCAGGATGTTTTCTCGCAACATTGGATTAAATTCATTCACCATCTCGGACCGTTCATAAACCGCCATCAACAATGCGATTCGAACCCGTGATCTATTGGTTGGAATTTCACAAAAAAGGTATATTTCTATACCCACAAAACTAACAACAAATGGGTCAGGACTTCGCATTTCCGAGATACAGCCCTTTGTTTTGGCAGGAAGAACTCTGACAAACTGCAATGTAGAGAGAAGCAAAAAAATCAAGAAATTAGCATAAATACCTTGATAAGTGGCAACGAAACACTGTAGAGTTAGTGTACCTCAAAGCAATTATTGAAAATGACTTACATGCCTAGCCATTATTAAACCGTTGAATTGTCTTACCGTTTACAGTCTCGTGCGCTAGAAAATGTTTGACTTGCGACCGATTGCGATGCATGCATGTTCAACGCCTTTCTACAGTTCATCAACATTTCCCACAGTTTACACCAATAACTTCAAAAATAAAAATTTAATAACTGTATGGCTCTATAAATAAAACTCCACAGGATTTAGGTAAGTGAACCGAGGAAGGCATGTCATTTGCTCATCTGTACCGATCTATCTTTCCAGAAACCTTTGATCAAAATATCGTTGAGACTTCGGAGTGATGTGTGGTAGACCTCTATCATGCATGAACCATATGTTCCTCTTTCCACACCAAGAGAAAGAAATCGAGAACAGCATGGAACATGCTTTCTCCCAGGTTTTGCAAAAAGTTGCAAATGTCCTCTCAGCCATTTTGTAAACCATACAGACCTTATTAATCTCTCTCTCTCTCTCTCTCTCTCTCTCTGTGTGTGTGTGTCTCGGAAGATTCCTGCCTATGAATTGCCGCTGTTATGTTGATTGAATAACTGTATGCCAATTTTGATTGCTGTTGTCGTAATTGCAAATGATGTCTCCAGCGACTATTGCTTTATCTTTGAAAAGCATACGCCTTGTTATTTTTTGAGTGATTTAGAAACCTCTAACAAACTACCAATGATGATGGTTTCCATAATCTGGAAATTACCAGATGATCGTCATCTGGTAATTTCCAGCTGTGTGACCAGCTAGAAATGGTACTACTAAGCCGATTTTGACCTCTTTATACAACTCCTTGGAAGACAACTGGTTCCATTGCAATCCTGACTGTGCTAGAGCGTGAATTACCTGCTACCAAATGATGTTTACCTTAGTTTCGAATACCTTCATGGTTCTTTTTCCTCCACTTTCATTTCGTAACGCAGAAACGGTAATAATATCACAAAGGTAGTGTGAGAATTCGAGAGCATAGAATTCGACGATCAGAGAAGGTTTCTTAATTAAGCTGACATAGTGTCACGTGCATTTCCTTTGCATGCTCATAATAAAAGTGCATGTTAACTAAATTAGTAAACGGGAATCAGTTAATATTGCAAAACACGGTATATTATTTATGAACACCGAAGCAAATGACAATTTCCAGTTGATTGAGGCGAACATCTTAGACTGCACGCAACTAAAGGCACAACTTGCATGCATGAATCTGTTGTTTATAATCAGGGGATTCATCAGGTTGTGTCTTTATTGTGAGCTTTATTGTGTCGTGAAAATGCGAGACTTTAGTACTCGTTTACTGGGACCGTTTTCATTATTTCTGAGGTGTAGAATACGCCTTTAAAGTTTATGACGGGGGGAGTATGGAATTAACCTGCATATATGTACACACGCAGTTCGAATATTTTAATGAATAGATTATATTAAAAAGCCCAAACTGAAAAGCTTCCCTTCTGTTGAAACTGATTTATTATCCTTTGAAAAATCAGTTTGTCAAAAACAACAGATTAAGTAGATTATATATTTTGTGTTTGTAATTATAGCATGTTTGCTGTGTAGAAAATGTGGAAGGAATGCCTTAGTGCTCTGCATTACGCTTTGGGAAAAAAAGGAGACATTTCAAAAATTACGCTGGCTCTTTCTGCGCCGTCTAGACCTGTTAATGGATCTGCTGATAGTTTCAAATGCATTTTCTTTGTTCAGTTTACAATCGTTAGAACGTGACCAAATCTAAAGTAGCACAAATGTCGATGAAGAAAAATATTATGCTGCGATCTGAACATTCCCCATCAAATGAAAACCCTTCTCTCTTTCTCTCTCGCCATCTCATTCGCTTGAATTTCTATCTATCTGTCTATCTATAGTTCACTGGGCATCTACAGATGCCGTATAGTCACTCCGATGCTCAGCGATGTTCCACACCAGGCCTCGCCATGTAGTCCTGTTGTTTGCTTTTCTGGCAGCCTCAACTCTCTGAAGATCAGTCACTCCACACACACACACACACACACACCATCCATTCATCTCATTGATAGTCTACCCCTTCCTCTTTTACCAGGAACTTTACCTTCTATTACTGTTCTGAAAAGTCCCCCTTCCATCCTTTCTATGTGTCCAAAATATTTTACTTTCTTCTGTCAATATCCTTAAGGAGCCTTAAAGTTCTATTGATCTTTTCTAATACCCATTCATTTGTACGCCTTTCAGTATATGATATCCTTAACAGCCTTCTGTAACACCACATCTCAAAAGCAGATAACTGTTTCTTATCTGACTTCTTTAGGTTCCAAATCTCACATCCATAATTCGCTGTTGGAAAAACAACTGCATCCAAAATCCTCAACTTTGTTCCCATGGAGATAGATCCATCCCTCCAGATTTTAGACGGGTTCCTGTATGTTTTAACCATTCCTAACCTTCTTCTGACGTCTTCTGAAGAGCAATTCTTTAGATTAATAATGGATCCCAAGTACTCAAACTTGCTGACTTTCTCCATTCTTTCTTCATTAAGACACACTTGTTTCTCAAGAGCTTCTATGTTTGAATTTCAAGAATAAAATATCAAATCAAAGTGTATTTTTCTTATCACGAAGGTATTTTCACATCATTCATTAGCACCGAAAAACAATAATTTTTTAAATATTTTATTTGGCGTGTTTATAATGATGATATAAGAAGAATTATAAGATTTTATATCACTTAATACACAACTATGCTTATTCAAATAAGGCGTTGTATATATACTTTTATTTTTATTTTCTTTATTAATCTAAGGATTTGTTCTTTATTGATGTGATACTGCAAGACTTTGGAAAGGAATTTGACACAATACCACATGGAAAAGTATTACCAGTGGAACAAATGGGAATTTATATGAGGTTGATGGCTGATAAACAGACATCACAGGGTGATGTATGATGGAGTGGAATCAATGCGAATGAGGGTGAATAGGGGGTGCCTCAGAACTCTGTACTAGGACCGCTACTCTTTAATTTGCACTTTAATGATATAGCAAAACATTTCAAGGGGGATATTCAGTTGTTTACCGATGATGCAAAACTGATGGAGGGCAATAGTTGATAAAGGTGATGTGGATATCTTGCAGGATGACTTAAATAAATCGGCAGCGTGGGAAAAGGACAGTGGTTATCATTTTTTTTCTTCTGTAAAATGCACTTTGGAATTAAAGGCTTACATCCTTCGTATCATATTAATGGTACTAGTTTACAAGAAATTGCCTAGGGTAGAGATCTGGAGGTGATGGTAGATAGAGATCTGAAATTCAGAAAACATATTGCAAGAGTTGGCAAAATAGCCCAGAAGATTACTTGGATGTTAAAGAAACCATTGACAAGTAAAGATAAGGAGGTTATTATCCCTCTTTATAAGGCTATGATTTGGTTACCTGCGTTTCTGGTGGATGGAGAGGCAGTTCTAGAGACCAATCGCTAAATCTTTTCACGTCATTTCAGTCCACCATTAAGCAGAATCCCCTATATCGTTGCAATCCATATCCCATTTAAAACTTCTGTTTTTCTATTTATTAAATATATATTTATGCAACTGTAATACCGAATTAGACTATGTTAATGGTTAGGGAATATGTTAATTAGATATTAAGTAATAATGATTATCTAGAGAAATTAGATTATTTGTCTAATTTAACATGCAGGTATATTGTGATATAACTGGGCGATAAATATGTACATACATGTAAAAAAAAAGCGAAGAGAATGATTGGGAAAAGTGGATAAGATGAGTGCTTCTGAAGAGCAATTCTTTACATTAATAATGGATCCCAAGTACTCAAACTTGCTGACTTTCTCCATTCTATCCACCAGTGCTGAAATTTATGGTAATGCGTATTGGTTTGGACGCAATTGTGATCAAGCAGTATATGGTTCACCTCTTCTTCATTTTTTTTTCTTACCTAATATAAAGTTATTCAGTTTCAAAATTGAGTTGAAAATAAATTTATATATCTATATTTATATATACTATATATATCTATATATCTAAATTTATAAATTTATAATAATAATAATTTTATATATTTATAATAGAAGAGCTATGCTTAGAGAAATTCCGTTATGTTGTTCTTTATTTACAACAACGTGCACAGACATGTTATGAAAAAAAAAATACAAATTTCATAAGCCTTGTTTTAATCTATCTTCCATAATTTCTTCTTGCTACTTTTTTTTTACGCGTGCTTTGCGTCGATAGATGGGTAGTGTCCTAAGTGACTACAGATGCATTATCAGTCCATCATTCAGAGATGGAGGAAAAATGGGATATCGCAAAGGGACGAGACTGATAAATGAACAGGAAACCATTCAACTAAGCCGAGGTGTTAAAACAAGCTATTAATAACGGTACTGTATGAGGAGTGATAAATTCTACGGTATTTATTTTTACTTCCTGTAAATGTATTTCTCGCAGGTAATATCCGACCTAAGACATGACCGGAAAGTTCCCTTGCGGACGTTGCAGTAACCGCGGGGGAGGCCATGAATATGAAAGTTTGGCTTGGCGATGATCTGATCGATGTCCTACTCTCTATGCCGAGCTTATCCACATGCTGCTGAGGCAGTTTATCCTGAGAAAAGTGTTAAAGAGAATTAGGAGAACGAAAAAAAAAAGAAACTAAAAAAAAAAAAAACAGAGCAAGATTCCCATCGAGCTCACGTCAAGGTGGGTGTGTGGTTAATCGTTCAAGCTGCGATTCTCACCTGAGAGAGATTAGTGGAGATGGAAGGAGTGGGAGAAAATTACGCACACTTTTGTGACAAGCACGCGAAGAGCAGCGTTTGCATCTCCATCTTTACCTTGCAGATCTTTCCTCCTTCGCTCAGCGCATCCTTTCACAGCCGGTAAATAGAACCTGTTTCATTTCAACGCCGGCGATGAGCTTGTAACGAGATTTTGTTGTTCCAGTAATCATGCCTGTCTCATCAATCATGAGATTCAGCAGTTAAGAAATTTTCCTCAGCCCGTCTGGTCCCCTTTACGGAAACTGAATATTTGGCATCCCTCGAAGAGATGAAAGACAGACGCTGTCCGACCATTTTCAGCAAATTCAATCAAATAAATCGCGTTATCACAGCAGAATAAATTTCCCGAGATTTAAAATTTTATTTTCGCCTCAAGAACGATTCATTGTTTTCCTGGATGGAGTGAAAAATGCCTTTAATAAATAAATGTAGTCATGGAAACTATGACGGCAATGCGCACTGGGAGATCCTTACAATAGGCAGGTGTACCTGCATTATAACGGTGAGAAGAAGGTCCTATTATAGATCAACCTTCTTTCTGCGTATGCGAATTAGAACGCATAAAATCGAACCAGAAAATATATTAGAATATATCGTTAATCATCATTGGTTAATAAAACTTTTAATTACTTTAAGAGAGATCGGGAATTTTATAAACGTGAACTGATTATGGTTTTCATTTCAGAGTTTGGTCTGTTTTTAATCGCAGAAGAAGCAGTTTAGGGTATAATACTAAGGTCACGAGGAAGCCAGTGTGTCACGTTTATTAATTGAATGTATTTTTCGCCTCTTTTGCGAGACGAAAAACTCGAGTCTCTAGTATCAGCCTAGATCATTAACCTCCACTTGAAAAGTCCTATAAATGTTCTTCGCATCCTATACGGGATTCGAACCAAGGTGTAACCTACAGAAGGTGACAAAAAAGTCGATGTCCAATACCTGCTTAAGAGGTAGAACTGTAAATCCAAATGACATGCAATCTGAGATTTTCTGACACACCAACCCATGAAAGTGGAATGGAATAATAACTCTCTACTCTTCGACCTAAATTTCATTAGATTACCCATATTATGATATCTAGATTAGATAATCAATGTTATAATATATAGCACTTGTAATTTTTTTTTCAAAAAAATGAAATGAAAAAACTAAAATTATTTTTATTTTCAAGAAGAAGTATGATAGCTGGTCCATGTAGAATGTAGTCTCTCTCGATGAGTCCCTGACTCCTTGGAGGTCTCTCTTAATAATAATAAGTAGGATGGTGGTCTCAAACTTGGCGATGAAATTCGACAGTCGCTTAAACACATTCATACACATATATTATGTATTGGAATTCGAACTACACTCTGTTCGTTTTAAAATGAAGCGCTGTCCGTTTGACAGTATAGAAAAAATGGATGATTGAAGAAGTTGATGGATAACTGATTTGGTGATGACAAAATGTGAGACATTTGCAGAAAACATTACGAAAGAACATTGGACAAAATATCCTGAAAACTGCATAGATTAAGGGAAACTTCCATATTATATTCATAGATTTAGAGAAGAAATATGACAGTGTTCCAAGGCCAGTACTGTGATTCGCTTGGAAAAAGTCTAAGCGTTATATGCAGGTATTCATTTATTTACTTTCATACAGCTGGCTGACTTTATTAGAAATGTGTAAAAGCCTGTGGACTTCTTATCAAAGGGTTTTTTTCATCAGCGGTCAGCTGTAGTTATCTCTTTCTTTTTCATTTTGTTACTGGATGCTTTGTCACGAAGAAAAAAACAGAAGAAAAGATTGAAGGGATAATACAGATTCTTGGGATAAACTTTTATAATCGTGAGGAGAAATTCAGGCACTTGAATCCGTTCTGTATAGTGGAAAATATATTTTAGGTTATGGAAGAAATGAAAGAGCATTAAAATTCCGCAGTGGAATTTTAATGCTCATTCTGTTAGAGACCAGAGACGCTATTAAATAATTAAAAAACAGCGAAATGAAATAATCGCAATTATCGAAGCACTTGACTTGCGATACAATGATGCCCTGAAATAAAAATATAATTTATTTAATCATATTGTTGGAAACCTATTTGCACTCTCCCTCATCAATTTAGTCTTTTTTGAAAATTCATCATAAACTTATAATTTCTATTGACTTTGGCCAGTAATTTCTGTATCGGATTACTTCGGTTAAACTATATAATTAATATGCATATATTTATTTCGCATTCCTATTAAGGCGGCCTTTTAACGTCTCTTCAAGATATTACTTGCGACTGAATTAAGCGACATTGATATGAGCTTAATGACTTATTCTTCAGCACACAGAAATCCGTTTTATTTGTTGAAACTTGCGCTTACTCTTTCAGAAGGACGAAATTAATTTCCGGTTATTTGTAATTTTAATAAACTGACATATTTCATTATAAATCCATGCAGACGAAAGAAGCGGATTTTATAATATATACAAAAAAAAAAAAAAACACTCGCAAATGGACGATTTTACATAATCCACAAAAACAGAGATTAACTGAGTTTCAGAAATGGAAGACAGATGTTATTAATTCCTTCCTCTCATCTTCTCCTTGCACATCTCTAATAACAATATGCAATACTGCATATTCTCTAGCTTATCCTCACTATATTCCCATGTTACCTGGATGCAGTGAGAGATAATATTCTACATCTGTTTAATAATATGTAGTTGTTGTAAGTGAATTTGCATTTAATCCGTTCATTGACTTTAAAGAAATCCTATTTAGCTTAATTAAATTACATACTATTCATAAAAACATATATATAAGCTTTTCTTCAGGATGGTTTTTGTTTCCTTACAGTGTGCTTCTTTTTCTCTCTACCATTCTTGGGAGAGAGAAAAAGATCGGAGTGTGATGTTAGTTAAATATGAGGAATGGAGTTTTTTTTCATCCCCTTCCATTTTTTAACTTAAGCTGGTAGGAAATTAAAACTAAAATAACCGAGAATATATTTATATTAATATGACTCATTTTTTATGCTGACGTTTATGCATATGCTGACTCCCACCCCACGAAGGGTTACGAATCTATAGTACTTTACTACCATTGGTGGACTAGGCAT
This sequence comes from Typopeltis vanoorti, assembly GCF_054136105.1. Taxonomy (NCBI): domain Eukaryota; kingdom Metazoa; phylum Arthropoda; class Arachnida; order Uropygi; family Thelyphonidae; genus Typopeltis; species Typopeltis vanoorti. Next base: position 85,744,095 of record NC_143571.1, read on the forward strand.
CTCACAAGTGGAGATGAGATTCATCTCCAGTAAGTTTTTGTTATTCTAAGTACTTCGGGTGTATAAAATACACACGTTCATGTTGAGTCAAACGATTATGATCTTCAAACATTAGGCATCACTTCAGATTTTTGAAGCACATGCTGATTGTTTTATTAGCGATGCATATGATTTAACTACAGAAACTCTAATTCCTTACAAAAATCGTTTTACTAAATGGTTTTATCGAAAGGATCATCTTTATACTTGGAATTAAGGGACCATAGCTCCCATCTAACAGCGAAGAATTAAAAGATGTATTTCTCTTCACTACAATGACTCCATTACTATCACAGTAGTCAGAATTCAAAATTTCGAAAATTCTTCCACTTACTTTATCAAATTACAATCCTTACTTAGCTCTGTTAAGCCAAAGTTAGATCCACTAAAATATTCTAACAATTACTGCCTATGGTGTGACTGTAAGAGCCCATACGATAGGTAGGCTGATAAGATATTGAATAGTCTATTGAGAAGCGATAGAGAATACTTGAGAACACAGCTCTTTCAAGACAAGTGCTAACTCGAATGGCGATCAAATCGAATACTGGAATACAACCTGCAGTATTGCTACTGTAATGCAAAACGAAAAACCATGTTCCCTCTGATTCATCCACATAAACAGTTAATAACATTCGTCAACCTAGAAATGCGATATATTTAGTATCTCGTCTGGACCAATATAAACCATAAAGTGACTCTTCTGCAGAGAGACTAAATTGGGTCACTTGCATATCACTTCTCTACACATCCACTAAGGGAAGATATTACAGCAGTTGACAAAAATCATCTCCTCCTCCTTAAGACTTTCGCCAACCTTTGCAACAGAAAAAACCCACAGTGTATAAACTGCCATTTCTAAGTATGAAGTTTGTAAGTGGTCTCCGAACCAGCACACATGATGAAAATTGACGCACTTTTAAGCCTGTTACGGAATATTCAATTTCGCTAAGCCGCTGCAAGTGAAAAAAAATGAGGGCCTCTTATTGAAGTAATTTGGATTATTGTTCTCTTATTGTCAGGGTTGTTTCTTTGTAAAAGAGGAATGCAATTAAGATTTTATAAATTCCTTATCCTTTTGTGTTGCTCGATGGATGAAATTTGTGTGACTTTTACTACTAATAAATACAAACTGAATGTTCCTCAGAGTTATGGCAGTGATGGGAAAGAATGCAATATATACTAGCCAAAAGTATAATATGCATTTCTCCCCCCTTTATTTTGTTTAATTTTTTTCTTTCTTTTTATGCATTTATTTCATTTTCCAGTGATATTAACATTCACTGAAACTACAGAACGTCACATAGTGATATATTGTAAAACAACCCTGAGAAAACAAAAATAAAAATAAAGAAAAATATTTTGCCTTGAAGCGAAAAGTAGATGAGCTTGATTAATTTCGAGGAACAAATATTAATTTTAAAATTTCCGATAACCTTCAAGTTTTTCAGGAATCAAAATTGTGTCGGAGTGATAATTTCATTTCCTATGAATTTATGGCACAGGCACTGCTTGAAAATAAGTCAAAGGATATCCCCAATGGCTTATCTGGGGGGGGGGGGTCCGTCCCGGGCAGCAATTTGAACCTTATCCTATACGTCGTTATGACTTTTTTTGTAGTATTTTTGGTGTGTATTGAGAGGGGAGGCAAACTCACGGACCGCCCCCGGCGGCAAAAGCTCTAGCAACGCCACTGGATATCCCCATGAACAAATTGCATCGTGTCATGTAACGAGTCACGTGGTTGTAGCTGGTATAAATTGGAGAGATATCATGCTACCAAGTCACTGCAACTGTGTTCGGGTGAAATGGCTGCGAGAAGGGAACTGACGGAGTTTGAAGGATGCAGTGTGAGATGATGTCATGTCGCAGGCCTATCTATTCGGCAAAGTGATGACTGATTAGGCCATCCTAGGTCAATCAGTGATACCATACACAGATCGAAGGCCAACGAGTCAACTGCAAGTGCTACCGTAGGGGACGACTCACCACACTCACCAAACGTAACTGTAGGGTGCTACAAAGGATAATATGTAAAAATCGCCATGTCGCCATGTCAACCGACACGTCGAATGCGGAGTTCCGGGCATCGTCTGGAACACGAATCTGCACAAAAAGCATTCAGAACCGAGGCTCACAACCTGGGTTTCTATGGTAGGACCACAATATGCAAGTCCCACATTATCAGAACCAACATGCAGCGTTATCTTCAGCGGTGCAAAGTGCTTGTACAGTTGGGACGTTGCTTTGAAAGTTGTTTATGAAGCGACGAATCACGCTACACCCTCTACCGAGCAGATGGACGGGTGTCCCTCTGCTCTGTAAAGGGTGTGGGGAATGCCCAGTGAGCATCTCATACTACAGTGCCTGACCTCAACTATGAAATTTAGAGGTGGAAATATGGTCCTGTTTTTCCTGGTTTGGTCACGATCCTCTGTTTTTGGTGCCATTGGTTTTGAACTCCGAGGGTTACCTGCACATTGAGGACAATGCTTCCTGATAGCGTTTCTACGGAAGTAACCATTGTCTCTTTCAGCAAGACAACGCACCGTATCATAAAGCTGCTACTATAACTGCGTGGTTTGCGGATATGTACGTCAACACACTTGACCGGCTTCCACACAGCCTGATCTTAACCCTATTAAACATCTGTGGGATGAGCTGGAGCGTCTGGTGAGGTCGATGAACGTCCGCTCCAGAACAGTCCAAGACCTCATTACACACCTACAGGCAGAATGGTCCAAAATTCCCATTGATCGCTGTTGTATGCTTGTAAAATATGTCCCGTAGGATTGCTGCAGCCATCGCAGCGAAAGGAGGTCTTACATCTTATTAAAGTGGGTGCCATGGCTGTTTGTCCCTCACACTGTAGTATTCCTTGACTTCTTTCCAAGCAGTGTATTTATGAGAATTTAAAACTTCTTCCGCTGATGGTTGCAACAGGTAGATTTTTAATAAAGAAGCAGTAAACATCTACAAGAATACTGAGCTTCTATTGCATGAATATCCTATAAGTAACGTCCTGAAGGAAGCGTTTACCGTATTCGTCACTAACAGTCTCAAAGATAGGAAGGAAAGAATTCAACTGTGGTTGTTAAAGGTGGATATTTAATGGCATAAGTTCCATTACTGTGTATGTCTTTAGCATGTTTTCTACAAGATACAAGATGCAACTGCTACTTTTAACAGATCTGATGAAATGTATTTGGATAGCGAACGAATTTATGGACCGTCTTTAATTTTTACATTCAATTATTCTTCCTAACTTGCTCTTCAAATTTTAGAAATAATCACCGTTTTTATTTACTCCATTAGAAAAAGTTTCATCAAACGTTATTGAATAGATCGTGAGGGGAAAAAACCTTCACAGTATTCGTAAAAGGAAAATCTCAAACTGGCTAACGTTGGATGTCTTTTTTTTAATGGTGGGCTTTAGCTCGACTATTCCTTTTGCATTAAAAGAAAAATATTTGGGGTAGTATAAGTCCGGATTTATGTCCATTAACGTCGAAGTCATTGCTAAGTGTTCTCTTCATCGCTATAAATGCATTTAAGGAGTAAAACCGTATTTTCTTACGATTCCTTCATAGTGAGTTATTTATTTCATCGTGCGGAAGCCAAACTTTGACGTTTAGCTCAATTGGCAATGCTGTCTTCACCCACACTCCATGTCTTAGCTAATTAAGGAAAAGTACTATCATGATGTACTGATCTTATAGCCGATGACAACTTTTGGTACTTCATTACATTATACGACTTTAATTTATGCAACCGCCCACTTACTGAAACATATGTGGGGTTCCCAGAGATGCGATTTCTTGAATCATCAGGTGAATTCTTATTTCTCGTATTTTAATGTCACATCGAGACGAATAAAACAATCCGGAATTATTCCTACCCACTTGCGTCACACAATCAAAATCATTCTGCTCTTTCATCAGCATTAAATGAGCAACTACACCAAAATGCACTCCACAAATTCACTTTAGAAGCCCAATTCCGTTTAACATATAGCAAATGCTAATACACATGGGTGCAAAAACAGACCGCTCTTCATGGTATTGCGATCATGATATATGATCGATGCCCTCTCAAGAGGCAGTGACAGCAGCACATGTCATATGATGTGGATCTTTTCCTTGCGTACGTATATACCTCTGAGAGCATCGGCCTTAAACTTAATCAACGTAACTCAACACTAACTTTTCTCGAATAAAAGACGTTTTCTTAGCCAGCGTTGGTGGATGGAGCAGTATGAATTCAGTTTCATTTTCCATGCATACCATTATGTTGAAAACATTTATTTTGTTTAATGACAAACTTATGAACTCTTTACAGAGTAATTTGTCAGTGTTGCAAGACAGTGCGTGATGGCCCATGAAAAAACGAGATGTAGTATTTAATCAATATGAGAAATTATTTTTTTTTCAAATAAAATATAAAAGAAATTTAGATTCTAAGAATTTTTATAAGTGCCTTACTTTCTGACAAAAGTATTCATTTTATAAATATTTTGAAGTCTTTATTTATTCACACCTTTTATTTACTTACATATATATAGTACACATAATCTCTGAAATCTCGACCAGTTTGGTTGTATTTGTGGACATATATTTTTGTATTAATTTTCATTTTATTAAAAGTTAGTTTGTAGACTGTTTACAGTCTGTTTTAATCCTCACTATAGAAAAATACATACATGAAGAATTATGTCGGTTTTTTGTTTCCTTTGAAACACACGTGAAGTTACTGGTAACTAATGATACGCACAGACCTATTCTGACACCGTGCCTAGTTCATTCTACAAGGGAATGATTCTATTATTTCTAAATGGTTGAGAATAACTATAAAATCATTCTTTAGCGAGGAAAATATTCAGCATTTTCCACCATGCTATTCAAGTAAGATGGCCTTTCGTATGATTAATAGACGTGTTAAAATAATAGCAAGGGTGATCGCGACCCTACAAAGCACTCGTAAAACTTGCCAAATGAATATTCCAAATATTCTTGAAAACACTTTGGAAAGGAGAGAGAGAGAGAGAGAGAGAGTTGATGAAACGGTCATTTTTTTGGAGATGACGTACCAAATGTGCGATATCAGAAATATGTCTAGAACGAGAAGCCATCTACAACTTCCTTCCCATTAAGCAGCCTAAAGAATAGTCCTGGGATTCTCAGTTAATTCGTTCTCCTTCTACGAGACAGATACATTTATAAGTCTTGCGTATTATTTATTATCGGAGAGGGAGTTTGAAAAGTGGTAATAGGTTTTATAATGTTTACTAAAGGGTCTCTTCGGGACACGGATCGATTGAAAAATCAGTTGGTAAAATCGACAGAATATTAAGCATCTTTTTCTCTGTCTGTCGCCCATCGTCTGAATGCACATTTCAATAAGTCGAAACGCTTAAGTGAAATGGGTTGTGAGGCTGAACTCTTTTTCGTCGCATGGCAAATGGAATAATTCTAAATGAAAGGCTTCAGATGGGAAGTGGAGATTGAAGTATTAAATGAACAACGTGAAATATGTAACGTGGGTGAGAGAGAGAGAAAGCAAAAATGCTCCTAAATATTCATCGCTCTTCAGTCTCTTTTATAAGCATTTTCCTGGATATTTTGACAAAAGAATATACTTTGAATGAGCAATTTAGAATAAATACTTCCTTCTCTTTCCCAATGAAAAAAATGCTCTTAAGTATTGTGCATTATATTGTAATGTTGTATTAAATCATTGCATACTCCTCCCAGGTTTAACTTAAGTATAACCATTTCCTAAATGTTTATTTATAAAAACATTAACTACAATTTAAACTTAAATGTGACTGACCCTAAAAGAATTGCTAATTAACAACAAAGTACTCATTTGGAAAAACGGAATGAACTGAAAGAGATTACATAAAGTTAATTAATATTAATATTATTAAAAATTGAATGGTTCATCTCAAAGTATACTATTTTTGGTTTAATCACCACTGATAATTTTGTAGCAATCTTTCACGACTTCCATTGGAAAATGCTCCGTAGATTCAGGATAGGAAAATAGTTGCACGGCGTCGAGACTGCTACGGATGTGCAAAGAACGAACAACAAGTTTTATAACCTTATCTGACATTCTAGTAAACATCTTTTAGTTTTGCGATAAAATTATTGCACGAGCGCTGTCAAATGAAATAGCTAAATGGCCCAATAATCGCGCTGTAATGCTATCCTCGCGCACCACAACACTCCCTAAAGTCTAGCCAAGACCTCAGTCCAAATGGTGTTTCTGCTGAAACTTTGCCTTCATAAAACTGCTGGAGCACTAACAAACCCTCTTTCGAAGCTCTCTACTATCTCCATAAGCGTTAGCGCTCAGGTTTATAATCTTCTGTGTGGGTTTTTTTCACTCAAAGGAAAACAAACTTCAAGGTGAACACTCACGTTGAAAAGGCAGTAGAATCACTTTCTAGTGTAAACAGTGCCGTGTACGCGAATGACGCGAGGTTAGGTGAGGTGCTTCCTGGTTTTCAAGCAATTTTCTGTTATAAAGAAGAGGCTTAATTCTTTTAACACACTTAGTTAACAACTAGCTGTCTCTGTTTGGATAATATTGAAAAAATTACTTAATGGGTCTTTCTTAAAACTATTGTCTTGTATCTGTAGGCATTCCAGCTACCTGAGATTCAGATTAACTCCAGTATTTACTGCGTTTTCCAGCCCCCTATTATGATGTTTAATCTGCATATAAATCGGACGCAGTTAAAAAGACTTTATATTACTAGATTATAAAGTTTTTAGGTTGAGAAAGAAGTAGAGGCGAGGGATAATGTAGTGAAGAGATATTCGTCCCAGTCAATATATTTGTTAAATATTTTATTTCGTACCTTTTCATCTAGGGTAGCCCATAAATCTAGAAGGGATTTAAATTGTGAATAACTTCTTACTAATAAAAAATCTCCAGGTTCGTATTTCATTATAACAAAAAAGAATAAAAATAATTAATAAATAAAAAAGTTATGAAATGTTTAATAGGGTTTTAAGGGGTTTAACTCTTCGTGACTAATGGGTCATCCTATACATCAACATTATTTAATATTCAAATTTTGAAAATTTCGAAAATTAGCAATAAAGTGCATATAAATGTCATAAAAATGATACGAGATTCCTGGTTTGATTTGAAATGTTTCCTTAAAATAAATCAATATTTACATCCTCTGCGTTTAATAGCGATTTAATGCATTACAAAGAAAAAAAATCTACATTTCACATCAATGGCATAGTTGAGATTGTATCTTTGCACCATCTTAATAAATAAGGTTTCCAAATAAGACGCATCAATTCGCAAAAGACAGTCAAGATGGCAATTCAACATATACTTTTAATTTTAAGTTTGTTTGGTTTTATATGTCGAGATGTAAGAAAATTAAATCTAAAATACGAGTAGAAGTAGGAAAGGATTCTGTAAGCATATGCATGGGTAGATACACGCGTTATTTTGGATTATTGTACTTAAGGTGTTGAGAATAATAACCTCCTATGTTTAGAACAACCGATCTCAGTAGGGGGAGGCTATGAAGAAAGAAATTATAAATATAATTCATTGTGTTTGGGTGGCACCGTGAAAGCACTCAAAGGAAACATCCCCATCTGCCTTAAAAGAGAAAAAAAATCAACATTTGTAAATTTCCAGTCATGACACATGGAACTTAAACGAATACTTCGTTTAAGTTTAAAAAAAGTGGTCAACAATTTGCGGACTACCCAGATGAAAATTGAAAGATCCCTGCTTTGTATTACCATTCCAAGATAGAAACCTCAATACTTGAATCAGAGCTCAGACTGGGTTAGAGACATTATAATAGCAACTAAAAGATCCACATGTCAGTGGGCGAGTCAGGTGGAAGAAATATCACTTAAGAATTGACAAAGTTCGTACTAAATCGGAAAGATAGCTACAGGGAGAACAAAGCGACGGCGTGAGGATGAGATTAGAGATGGCTGGAACTCAGTGGCATAAAAAAACTCAAGATAGGACCGAATGGAGTTCTTTAGGGAAGACTTTTGTCCAGTAGTGGATTGAAAATGGCTGATGACAATGATGACTTACGTGTGGCTATGAGTGTTTGAATGTATGAATGCGCAATCAAGTCGTTGGTGGATTCATATGATACAGATGTTTTTAAATAATTTCTTTACACGTTCTCTATGGCAGGATCAAAATCATTAATTGAGGTCATCTAGACCATTGACCATAGATTGAACGGGAGTCTCTAGATTATCTTTCAGTGCTGCACTTTTTAAAATTAGCATAACCAAGCATTTTTTATTTGTCATGTACGCGATGTTTTCTGTAATTGACATTATGGAAAATATCTGAAATGAAGCTTTCCCTAAGTAATGTTCTCAATATTATTTGGCTAGAGATCAGTAGGCATATTACTTATTTTTGTAAAATTAATAATAATATGTTTAGATTTCCAAGCTATCTTTTTTTTTGAATGAATCGAAATGAATATGGAAACACAGCAAAGTGTATATTGAAAGGGCTGTTGAAAATAATATTCTCACGGCGGGAGAAGATTAAACGTAATAATAAAAGCTGTAGGACAAAGTTAACTTATACACTAATCCAAGAAGTATAAGAAACAAAAGCGAGAAGAGTTCAAACCTTTTGTTCTTTTCGTCCCATTTCAAAAAGTGGGCGCGGTACTTGGTTTATCCCAGTATTATGGCAAATGAGTTTGTCCATTTAAATTTGAAATCAGGACGTCCTTTTGGGAGTGAAATATATTATACATTTCAGTTCATTTTTACTATCCCAACTAAATATCTCTTGAAATAATGAGGTTAGCGAGAGAGAAATATTCAGCTAGTAGAATAAAAAAGTTATAATTAGGGATTTTAAATGTCGAAATATAAACTGAAAGGAGAAGCAGCTTTTGGGAGAATAGAAAGAGAATTTCTTGCTCTCCTAAGAGAGATAGAAAGAGATTACTATCTCATATGATTTGTAATGAATGGAATATCAGGAGTAAAGATAATGTATTTAGCAATAACGAAGGAATGTGTGATTGTGGAAAAGATGTTAACGTTATCATCAGTTGGGATCATGTGGTCATGACGCTAGAGGTACGAAAGCATGCAGACATATTTAAAATAAGAAGGATATCTGTGGAACTATAGGCAACTATAGAGATTACGAAAGGCTCAGGAAACAGTCTGAAGCAGTTCTGTGGAAAAGGAACTTGAAAGAAAAGAGATTAATACTGTAAGGAAGGTGGTGAAATATTTGATGATAGCAATGAGATTATGTACATAAATCCAAAAGAGTAGTATGTGACAAATGAATGAAGAAAGAATTTAGGCATGACTTATGAAAGGCGTAAAGACTGCGGGAACAATATAAACTTGGAACTGATGAAGAGCTACTTGAAATCTCCGAAGTTCAGGGTAGAAGAGTGAAAATCAGAGTAGCAAAGAAGTCCGGATGTTGGAAGAGACTAAAAAAAACATACTAAAAATCCGAGGAAGGTTTCCCTCTGTGCGGCAAACAAGTTAAAGAATGATGAAAATGATATTATTCTAAGGGAGCAGACCGTCGAGAGATTAGTCATCCACTCCATCCCTTAAAGGTGAATGAGGTGAAGATTTTGGAAAGTGTTGTGACAGAGTGTGCAGGAACCGATATTGACATCAATTTAGTGACAGGTGACGTTTGGAAGGATTCCCATTGATGGAAAGATGTTAAGAATGTTGCATTACATAAAAGTGGAAGCAAAACAGATGAGTGATATTATAGACCAATTTGAACATCTTGAATGATTGTTAAGTTTTAGGGAGGTTGGTTGCAAATAAGAAATAATATTCGGTAGAGGGTAAAAATGTTCTATGTGACTTTGTCTCGATGTTTTTTTTTGGGGTGTGTGTGTGTGGGGGGGGAATTTGTTTCAGTTATTCCAACATGGTAAGGGAGTAAGTACAGTGGTGGATAAGAGTGATTCCTATAATGTGATAATTCTTATAATGTATTACGAAAAACTGGTTTAGTTAATTGTTTAATTGATCAGAATAGAGAAGTTCTTGCTCAGAAACTGTAAAGGTTTGGAGTGTTATAAAGTGCAACATAACGTATTTTCAATTTAGCGCCTTGAGATTACTTCCTACATTTACCTACTCGATGACTCCAAAGAAGATCCTACACCTAACAGATTTTTCAACCTACAATAGTACAAATGTTGAGAAAACGAAACTTACGAATATCGGATTTGAGGACTTGCAGATTATATTCTTTAGCAAATACATAACGGGGGGGGGGAGTTCTAAAGGATAGGAATGAACAAATAGGAAGAAAACTTATTCTGAAATTCGAAGTTGAATTTATTGGAGGGTTGAAAATGCTGTGCATGTTTCAACAGATGTAGAGGAGAGCTATTCTTCGCTAATTCTAATGAACAGTGACCATAAAAATATCTGTAGAAACGCCAAACCCTAGAAACTGAACGCTTACGTGGAAGAGGAGGAGGAGGCTGACAGAAAGACAGCTTAAGATCATTATTTTGTCTTTAGAGAAAGACAGAATAATGATCAACCTAGCTGCTCCAACTGATGCATTGAGTCCAGGATTCTTATAGCTCTCTTAGGAGAACTGCCCTAAATGTGAGAATATTTAATGGTTGAAAGGATCCTTAGCGTCTAATTCTCTTATACGAATGGAACAATAATTGTGATATGTTTGTGTCAATAAAATTGGAGGTCCAACTTCATCACAATATTATCTAGCCATTGGGGTGTAACGAAAATAAGACTGGAAGAAAATAACTATTTTAGAGGAAAAAAAATAAGATGCAGTTTTGGTAAAATTAAAGTTATCAAGTTATGAAGATCCGACTGAGCAATAGTAATAGAAAGTCAGGTTTACAGTAGTGGGGCGTCTAGATTTTGCTAATTTGGAAACCCCTGATGATATCGTGTGCACTGTGGCACTCATATCCACTGCCAACAACATATATTATTATTATTATTATTATTATTATTATTACGAGAGACCTCCAGGGAGTCAGGGACTTATCGAGAGAGGCTACACACACACCACTTATCATACTTATTCTTGAATTCATTCACACTGCTTGCACTCACGATATCCAATGGTAATCCATTCCAATCACGCACCACCCTATGAGAGAAAAATCTAGTCCTCACCCCCCCCCCTTCTTAGCGGCCTTCATTCTCAGCTTCCAAGGTACCCTCTCGTCCTTTCCCCATCCTCCATAAATTTAAAAATTTCATCGATTGAATATGATCCTTTCAGAAGTTTGTAACTCTCAATCATATCTCCTCTCTTTCTCCTATATGCTTACATATTTCTAGATTTGTTTCTTTTTTTGTCTGTTTAACACTCTGGGAGAAAATTGTGTCGTTCTCTCCAGAAGAGAGAGAGAGAGAGAGAGAGAGAGAGAGAGAGAGAGAGAGAGAGAGAGAGAGAAACTACAAAGCTTGTGTCCCTAGCCCCTGACTGAACAGATCCACTTTTGGAAATGGAAGAGTTGACGTTAAGGTAATCATAGAAAGATAAAAGGTAACATCAGAAGCCTGGACATATCAGTACTAAAGAATTTACATCTAGTTTTAATCTTCATCAATCCTACTTGTTTTTAAATACGGTGTCTTGTAAATACAGAAAACTGCAGAACTCATTTATTTGCGTCAAATGATTTCAATAAAAATCTATATTGACGTAAATATAGATTTTTGGATAGAGATTATTCCGGACTTTTAGTCATATTGAATATCTTCTATTTCTCAATAGCAAACCAATTAAAATATAAACTAAAGTTAGGTGATAGCCTATCTGGATAAAAATTCATACATTAACGACGGGACTCAGTTTGATAAGCTTTTCCAGCATTCACGTTTTGTCTTTCATTCATAGCAAAGGGAAATATCACTTGCAAATGTAGGCTGTGAGATATCCAGCTATCGTAATTTGTAAAAAACAAACAAACCAAAAAAAAAAGGTATTTCTTAGCATATTCTTGACACCTTTAGGCCTCATCCTTGTCGTCTTTTCTCCGTTATTATGTTTGATCTGTTCGATGCTTAAAGTAAAGTGCAAACATTTCTCGTTGCTATTTACTTCTTCTGCCCGCTAAAATGGTCTGTTTACTTTGCCAACTTACTCTTAGCCTTGAGGTGGATGGGGTGGGGGGAGGATAGTCTAACTATTGAGAAGTCTTCACGCAGAGATTTCTGATATAAATTTATAAATACTCTCATCGCCAGACTGTTTCACCTCATTGATTATATGCATTAATTGTCTTTCAGTTTTATTTGTTTCATATACTAATGGCATAGCTGAATAGCAAATAGCACATTTCTCTTTATTTATCAGAAAACACTCCAGGATTTCATAGCGATAATTGATCTAAAAAAGCAAAAAAAAAAAAAAAAAAACAAATCTGAAGAACTTCAGCTAATGAAACTTGTATTAGCTAAAAATTCTTTTGTTATTACTTGGAGTTAAAAATAAAAAATAAAATACGAGAAAGAATAATGTACTAGTAGAGACAAATATACTAAATTTTAAAAATTCATCTCAAAACCTTTTTATCTTTACATAATGCCTATCCAAATAAGGAATTTATTATTGAAACATAAAAGCTAGACTCAAAACATTAAAAAAATCAGAAGATTCTCGAAAATTATAAAAGCACAAAAGTTTTTAAAATTACAAAAGCACAAAAGTCTAAATTCTTCTCGAAAATTATAAAAGCACAAAAATGTTCTCAGAGGTTTAGAATTCTTTAAATGGATTCTCCAAAGATATTAGAAGTATCCGGTGTGTTTTACATTCAAAAAGCTAATAACTCTATTAGGAGAGTTTTGGAATAACTCGTAAACACCTATTGAATTCTCTTTGTGTGTGTGTGTGTGCATCCGTCTATTCGTTTATTTGTCTAACTTATAATTACTTCATCAAAATTCTTCTCAAATCTGAAACGTGATGAAATTTGGTTGACACGTATTTGTCATTTCTATTAATATTTGTAGAACCCTTCAGTTGCGCTTAAAACCACAACTTTTATGTAGTTTAATTATGCAAAGTGTCATGAGCGTATATGCCATTACGGCAAATCTACTAAATATTTAAATACATAAATAAATATTTATATGAAGTCAAGCATTAATATAAGCATAAGAGCTAACAACAAAAGTAAAATAAACATCCAAATTGAACATTCATTTCTTACTTTCAGATATTAAAAAATGAGAGTGTACGTGAATTCATTTCAAATATTTTATTGATTAATATTTAGTTCATCATTAAGTTACCGTCTTTGAATAATCGTCGAGTGGATATAAGAAATGTAAACTCACATAATTAATTCATTAATTATTTCTTAAGATAATATAATATTAACTTAATGAAAAAATATGGATCTAATTCTATAGTATCCCTTGAGCCATTCAACGTGAAAATTATAATTTGTGACGCAAGGCAGTATTTATTCGTTTTAAATATTGAGTTACATTTTATGTTAGTTTTACTACATTGCCTATGGACAGAAGGTGGAAGCGTTATACTAATAAGAAGTCGATGTGAACAAGTTGCGCAGTGAGTAATGTAGAAATTCTCATTAATTTATCTTATTTAGTCTTTCCTTCGAGATATTTTTTTTAAAAATGTGTTCATAAATATTTTTAAGCACAGTCTTATAAACTGATGGAAGCTATATAAGCTCCTGGAGAGTAGACTCTTGCGAACATATGTTCATTATATCAGGATTTGACATCGCAATTGTTTGAGTGAACGTTTTTGAGTTTCGGCGATTGTTCCACTGAACAAGCGAGTGTTGCGAAACTTGGTTAAACACCATCTGAATGTAACAAATTATGAAAATGTTTCTATTGTCCTTCATGTACTCTTGTGTTTTAAAGATAATGCTAGGTGATGTGAGCTGAACATCGACAATCTATAAAATTACAACTCCTGCTTTTTTTTTTTTTTTTTTAGAATTACAACAGCAAAGCGTAGCGATGTTTTTTCTTTTTTTTCTAATTCCCCTAAATCGAGAATTTTCAGCGAAATGAGTAATTATTGGATGACTGTTTAGTGTGATAAACAAAGACAGGAGAAATGTATTTCACCTTCTAATGGTCGGTATATTGTGGCTGGTGTGTCGGGTTTTGTGTAAGAAGATTAAATTTATTGCTCCCAAAATCAGTCTGGGAACTTTTTGACAGTACTTTGTGAATACTATTTTCATTCAATTTTCCTTTCACATTCCAATAGGAGACATTCATAATTACCTGTGTGAATGAAGACATTTTATTCCCTCATTTGATAGAAATAAGAGAAATGCGATTTTATTTTTATCTGTAATAACCATCCAGATTCAAAGAACATTCCCTTAAAAATTCCGCTCTTTAGCTTCAGAAAGAAAAATGTCAGTCAAAAATAATTCCTTTGAATTCTTGGTTCGCTTTCATGCGTTAGAAATCAAATTAAACGGCACAGTTGGTGCTATAATGTTTACTAAGGACCCTAGAGGTTCATCATTTATTTAAAAGGCTTTAGAATTCCAGTATGTTCTTTCTTTGCGTCGAACTCAAATAGATAATACTTAAAATAATCCGAGTACGTGAAAGCCACCAGTGACAAGATTGAGGATCATCATTCTTCCGGAAATGTAAGATATTCCGCCTCATTTTCTTTAATAGTCATCGAAGAACGTTATAATTAGGGTCTCTTTCATGAGAGAGAGAGAGAGAAAGTGTGTGTGTGTGTGTGTGTGTGTGTGTGTGTGTGTGTGTGTGTGTGTGTGTGTGTGTGTGTGTGTGTGTGTGTGTGTGTGTGTGTAGGGGAGGGGGGGGTGGACGGTCGTAAAGCACGTGAATGAAAAAGAAGAATAGATCGGTACCCTCATGGTAATAAATGGTATCAATAAGAACATCTTATGCTGATGGTTTCAAAATCGATGTCATATCTGCTGCTTCTGTTTGACAGATAACACGCATCTTCCATGTAACAGACTCATATCGTCATTCCGATGAAAAGAAAATTCACTTATTCAATCCAATTGCTGGAGTGGAAAACTACTGCGCGTTTTCCAGGCGTAATGCGGACGAACAAGATCCTTGCTCGCGTTGGTAAAACCAGTTGTCTTCAGAAAAACGTGTAAGAAGAAAGAGACGATGCTGTGTTCACGGTGAATGAAAGAGGCTGCTGTCAGGAGAGGATGGCTTTTTCCTCCCAGCTGTGACTGGTAACAGATTTTCGCTGACTACCAACGTCCCTACTGTTTACTGGTTATTGGAAATCAGTTAAGCAGAAACAGAATGAGACGTTTCCCCCCGTTTTTGTAAAGGCATATCTTTAGAGGAAAATCAGGCGGAGCATTTTCCGGAGGGGGGGGGAGAAGGGGGGATAAAAAAGATGTTTGGAGGGTAGTTTCGAAAGAAGCAAATTGGTGTGACAGGGTAGAGAGCGCAGGCCAATGGAATAGCGTTCGATTCTCACTCTTCCCATCTGCTAGATGTTGCCAATGATTACCCCTCATTCCCCTTAACGATTATTTCTGTTGCGCTGATTACGTGGTTTTGTACTTAATTGAATATTTAATTGTCGGCTGGTTGTGTGGACCACCCCGATGTGTTAAGTCTCCAACGATGTGTTAACGAAATTGATGTTTGTTTGTGTTGTTAGAAAACGGAAAGTTAATAAAGGATGCGGTAGAAAACGTGACTTTGTTGTTGTGTGGTGGGGAAGAAAAGTTCACAAACATTATTCACCATGGGGGGGACGAAGCGAGTCTCATTTCGATTCAATTTAACGTCCCTGTGAACACAAAGAGTTGAAAGTTTCCGCATTTAGCTGTAAACAATGCATGTAATAAGCAATTCGCTCAAACAGAAGATAAGCTGTCAAACACCGAACATTGGAAGTTTATGAAAATATTAATTTTGATTTTATAATTGTGCAATGAAGTATTATCAATAAACACTTTGTGAGTTCAGAACTCGAATAAACTTTCCTCAAATGCATGAGATGAAATAAATAAAGCTTGCAGTGATGTTACAGAATGAAACATGTTTTAAGGAGTTGGAAATTATTCGACATCTGTCTGTTCAGCTATAATTCAAGCAACTCTTTTTTTATTTAAAATCAAATATTACCACCAATTCTTTTCTCTGCGAGCATTATTACAATACTGCGACATTCGAAATGTTAGCTGCAGTAGAGTATTGAAAAATGGAAGGAAATTATAAGAGCGTAAAACGTGTCATCTTCAAATGCAATTACTTTTTATTTGCACTAGTATTCGTAACATCAGAAATAAAATCGCATTTAGTTGTACGTTGCTCAACAGACAACATCAAATTACATTCAAAGATTCTCCTTTCATAAGTTAGCATCTTATATTATGAGGACTTGATATTAAAAGCATTTTCATAGATCGGTGAAAATAAGAATTGCCATTTAAAGAATTCTACTGTTATATAAGTGAAACTAGATAAAAGGCAAGCGTTTTCTTTCTTTTTTTATTCGTATTAGTTTATGATCATTTTACGACCGTCTAAATGTTCTTACAAAAGACATCGAGTTTTAAGTGACGTATGTACATATATTATATTCTTCTGACAAAGAACTGCAAATGTTTGAAATATTTTCAAAAGCTTATTATATGTCTTCAAAGAAAAATGAATGAAATGTAATTTTTATTCCAAAACATTAATAGTTATTTTAGAAATTCGTTTTTAGAATAAGTTTTGATAATAAATTTAAGACACCACATTTTAAATAGAATAATTTATTTAAATAAATTCCAATACATAACATGCTATATGTGAATATGTGAAGAGGCAGAATAAAAAGTCCTTTTTAAGACTTCCAGGGGTAACGAATGGCAATGCTGTAGCCAATGAAGTTTTAACTGAGGCTCGGCTATTGCCCGTTACCCAGCCATGACTGGAGCTTTTAGCTCGATAACACTCCATCCACACAGATTCTCTTCATTCAGATGACGGGAGATAAAGAGTCAAAGACTCAGTCCATCGCCCAGTTCTTTTAAGAACTTTAAGATGCTATATATGAACAGAGCAGGAGGATTGATCGACCGTGAGATGCGGTGATTAATAACCTTGGAGGGTAATGGATGGCAATGCTGTTCTAACTGAGGCTTGGCTATTGTTGTTACCCTCTTGCCATGATCAGAGCATTAAGAGCTCAATAACACCTTATCCCTATACTGTCCTCTACAGATAACGGGGAAGAGCAAAAGCATTCTTGCTTCGCCCCTTTAAGCCAGTCCAATAAGGACATGCTATGTGAAATAAAATTCGATACATTATTTGATATTGATATTTGATAAACATATGTGTGTTTTTATTTTTATAATCTACTAATATAATATTTTTATAATAATATAATAATATACTATTTTATTGAATGAAATTCCCATACAACAATTATTCTGCATAAAATATAAATATGTATTAAAGAGAAGACTGTAAACAAATCTCTGAATTAATGTTAACACACTTGAAAGCAAACTACCAAACTCAAAATAAACAAACAGCGGATAACCCAAGAAATCCTAGGTACAACAGAAGAAAAAAGAGAGGCCAAGCTACTTGTAAACCAACAAAACAATGAAGAGAATAGAGAAAAATACAAAGCACTAAAAATGTTAGATACGCAATACAACATGAAAAACAATAAAGCACCAGGCATTAATGCTATCCCTACTGAACGGAGACAGCACATCAACAGAACATTTAACAATGCTATTCAAATAAATACTACAAACAGGAGAGATCTCAGATGACTGGAGAACTGGAAAGATCATCCCAATATACAAGAAAGGAGACAAAAAGAGACTGCAGAAATTACAAATTACTGACCAATCAATTTACTGTCCCATACCTATACAATATTCGTATGAATTATACAAAACAGATTAAAACACACCTATGAAGAACTGATAGGCATAGAACAGGCTACTTTCCGAGGAAACTATTCAACAATAGACCAGATTTGCACATTGAACCAACTAGCAGACCTCATCTGGGAAGACCATGAAGAACTATATTGTTGTTTTGCGGACTTTAACCAAGCTTTAGATAGCATCAATAGAGAAATGCTTCTTAAAATTCTACTATAAAAAGCAATAGCTAGATAAATATATCATACAGTTTCTGATAAAATATTACTCTAAGACAAATACAATAATTAAAAAGGACATACTCACAACAGAACCCATAGAGTTTCAAAAAGTAGTAATGCAAGGATGCCCATTATCCCCATGCCTATTCAACATATATCTAGATGAAGTTGTAAAGAAGGCAATAGACAATGAGCCGGGAATCAATGTCAATGGTTTAAACAAAAATAATATCAAATATGCGTATGACCTCGTCCTTATTGAAAGAACCCCAAATGAACTACAAAAGTTGATAAACAAGCTAAACGAAACCTGTAAAACCTGTGACATGACAATAAATATACAAAAGACAAAAGTGATGAAAATAGGGAGGAACAGAACTACCACCTCACCTTAAATGGAGAACAAATAGAACAAGTAGACAACTTCATATATCTTGGATCAAAACTAACAGAAACAATAGATGAACTCGAAACAATGAAACACAGAATAGCGATGGGATGAACCACCATGGGAAAATTAAAGAAAATCTGGAAAACAAATAAGATATCTAAGCAAGTCAAAATCAAATTATATGAATCTATGGAGTAGAAGCGTGGACAGTTAAGAAAAGAGAGGAGAAAAAAAAACTGGTGGCATTTGAAATGAAATGCTTAAGAAAAATAAATAGAAGTTGGATAGAAAAGAAAACAAACAACACAGTCAGACAAGAATTATTGTATAAAACGAGAATAATAGAAAAAATTAGAAAACAACAACTGAGATGGTTTGGCCACACTGTACGCATGGATGCAGACAGACTTTCTAACATCCTAATCAGTACTTTTCCAAATGAAAAAAGAAGACCTGGAAGACCAAGAATTATCTGGCGGAAATTAATAAAGAACATTTCGGGATGCATAACATATAAGGAACTTCTTCGATCAGCAAGGAATTAGAAAAGACTGGAAGATCCTGCTCAAGAGAAGACTCAACCCCTTAGACGGAAGAGAAGAAGAAGCGTGAAAAGTCCAGTTATTTTGCCTGTCCACATCCCTTTTACATTAGAACAAAAAGAGGAGAATGATTGCTAATATTCAGTTTTTCTTCCGTTCAATATACCGCTTAAATCAATCCTGTATATCTGCTTCATGAATCATTGAACTCCCTCTGAGTAGATTTTTTTAAATCTGCAATCAGCAATCAATATGTAAAATATGTATGATGGATTGTAGTGATGATGTACATAGAGAATATTCCATGAGAGCCATCTAGACTATTGTTGATTCAAATTCCTACGCCTTCTTTCTAGAAGTTGTTCTTAGAGGATAAACCTTACCACTGTCTGAGAGGAGTGATTCATCTGCAGTTGAAACAACATAAAACATTCTTTTGCGTACTTGCCAGGATTTGTGTACTTTGCAAACAAACTGCACAAGCTACCTATCCGTTTTTGTAGCATTTTTACTCGCTTTTCCTCTTCGATTAGAAAGATGTGGGTTCGAATCTAGGGCAGGATGTAAAGAGCCTTCATATAAAACTTTTATATAAAGGTTCCTCATTGCCAAAAATGAGTTAGTCGCCAGTTTTTCCCTTGGAAATTTCAGTTATTCATTCCATAAACAGACAACCAGTCGTAAAATAGACACAGCAAACATAATGCACTGCCTTCATAGCATTAGTTGCTGTGATACAAACTGAACCAAACCAGTATCAATTCTCTTTAGGCATCATTATCATCATCAAAATCCTGATTTGTATCCTCATGGGGGAAGATATATATGATGTTATGATAGTATTACATGAATACAAGATATCATGATAGTATATTACATGAAAAAGTTACATCATTGCTAACTTCCTATCAACAATTTTCCTGCAAATCAATCTGATATCTGTCAAGACTCCAACATTATCAGATCTTATATTTCTGTTTTCTATGATTCTATTTTACTGTATCAATCCACTTAGATCTAAGTCTTCCTCTGGGTCTCTTGCCTGCAATACTAGCAAAGAACATTTGTTTTGCTAATCTTTCCTCTACCATTCTGTTTAAGTGGTCATACCATCTCAGATTAGCTCTGCTAACATATTCATGGATGCTAGCAATGTCAAGTTCTTTCATAATATCGCCATTTGTAATATGAAACTGCCACTGATGCCATCTATTCAGTCTCCTAATTTTCCTCAGAACTCTCCTATCTGTGGTTTCCAGTCTCTGAATAAGTGTTTTATTTTTAACCCAACTCTCAAATCCATAAGTTACAATTAGTGTGAATACGGTCTTGTATACAGCTAGTTTAGTATTTTGACTAATTTCTACCACTTTCTACCATACCAGCTTTATTGATTCTGCTTTCAATTTTCATATTTAATTTTCCATTTTCACTAAAAATTGTGCCTAAATAACTGAAATATTTTACTTGTTCTATAAGTTCATCATTCAGGATGTTTTCAATGTTACTTTTTTGTCTTTGTATTGCTGATTTTCATTGTCTTTGTATTGCTGATTTTCATATCAAATTTACTACTGCTGTAATTTAGTTTACTTAGAGAATCCTGAAGCCTTGGACTGCATTTGTTTAGGAGTAGAACATCATCTGCATAAAGCAAAGAGCTAAGCGTGATATCTCTGATTGTAAAATCAGGTTTAATACCAATTTTCTTCATAATGTGATCGCTATAGATTAGGAATAAGGGTAGAGAAAATGAGCACCCTTTTCATATACCTGATTTAACATCAAACCAGCTTTCTGTATTCCCTCAAGTTCTAACTGCTGACTTACAACTCAAATATAGACTATGTGTTGCTCGATATAACGTCCCATTTACACTATATAACTGTGCAATTTCGAACAGATTTCCTCTTCTAACATTGTTATATGCCTTTTTCAGATCAACAAAACATAAGTGTAGATCCTTGTTATATTCCTATCTTTTCTCATCTATTTGCTTTAAAGTAAAATCTACTCCTTTATTTAGTATGAATCCATCGTGTTCTTCTCCAAGCTTCCCTTCCACAAATTTTCTCATCCGTTTCTAAAGTATTCTTGCATAAATCTTACCAGTAATGCTTATTAGAGAAATTACTCTATAATTTTCACATTCACTTTTATTTACCTTTTTTTGTGAATGGTACTAAGCTCTACTCTAATCATCCGGGATTCGAACCTCTGATCAGGCATTCTGAATTACGCAGTGTAACCACTGTAAACTTTTATATCTCCATATTTGAGTATTTCTAGCCGAGCTTCATAATAGATCCCCCCCCCCTCAGGGTCTTACCGCATTTTACGTTCTTATTGGGTTTTATTTTATTTCAAGTACTGATATGTATTCCTGATTGCATTCCTTCAGAGTCTTTTCTGCCACCATTCCTTCACCGTTGTTTTCCTTTAGCAATCTTTAAAGTAATTACTCCCGACATCAAGAATATCTTTAGTTTCCATGTCATCATTATCATCTCTAATTTCTTTTACAGCGCACTTTCCTCCATTTCTGAGTTTTTTTCAATAGCTTCCAGAATATTTTGCCACCTTCCTGATATTTAGTTTCTATATTCTTACCAACCTTCCCATGAGTTTTGTTTAGCTAGTTTTACGCATTTCTTTTACACGGTGATGTTTAGGCTTTGTTGTAGAACATACCTTTCTCAACTTTGCCTGCAATACAATAGAATAGTACAGTAACTGATGCTCTTTTCTGATTTCTTTTACTTGCTACACGAATGCAGCATTTTCTACTTCTGTTATTTTAGCAAACACTTTTCATAGAAGTTAATTGGCATGTCTAATTACATCGCTGTCTGTTAAAACTGTTCGATTACTTAAAAGAATAATAAAATCCAACCTCATAGCGTTACTTTATTTTTTTATTCTTCGTTCAACGTTTCGTTTGTCAAATGTAAAGTATTGTCTCTCTATGTATTTAATAGGGAAGGAAAAAAGATAATTTCTTTATCAGAAACTAAGTGTGACTTGCTTACATAAGCGCTAAGCATATCTCCTTCTCTGTTTACACTTTGCATGAAATTCTCCTTTAGAACATTAGAAATTTCTTAATTTATCACTTCTCGACCAATTCACTGACATTTATTAATCACAGATGATATGTTCATACGAAATATCAATTACAAACTTGATATTTCACTCTATTCATTCCACATACCAACTTGTTCTTCAGCAGATATTTTTTGTTTCTTTTGCGATGGGAAGGAATTTGCTCTTGTGGACGAAAATAACTTGGTTGCCTCGATATAACATTGGCTGATTCAACTTCAGTTGAAAAGAACTCAGAAATATTCATTTTACTTGGAAATGCGATCTTTCGAATCATGTGGCATTCCTCGTTCTACTGGTTGAATTAAAGATGCTTTATTACATGATGATGATGAAATGTGCCCTAATATTTTTCTAATTTACTTGACAGACTTCCTCTCGTTTATGATCAATTCTTTTTGTAATCTGTAAACATTTTATTTCCTATTTTTTCATATTCCCCGAATGTTATCTGTAGAGGACAATGTAAGGATAGATTGTTATTGAACTATGAGCTCTGATCATGGCAGGAGGGTAACACCAATAGCCGAGCCTCAGTTAAAACTTCATTGGCTACAGCATTGCCATCCATTACCCTCCCTGGGTATCCATATCCATTTCAGTCGCCTCGGCATGGGCGACTAAAATGGGCTGCGGTGGAGCTATTCTCATCCCGGCCACCACACAGGAGCCTCTATTTTTATTAAGCAATTAAAGCTCTGATCATGGCAGGAGGGTAACAGCAATAACCGAGCCTCAGTTAGAACTTCATTGGCTACAGCATTGCCATCCATTACCCTCCAAAGGTTCTATATTTTTTATATATATATATATATAAAAATAAAAATCCTTATAGTCCTTATAAGGACTGGCTTAAAGGGGCGAAGCAAGAATGCTTTTCATATTCCCCGTTATCTGTAGCGGACAGTGTAGGGATAAGGTTATTGAGCTATTATTAAAGCTATGATCATGGCAGGAGGGTAACAGCAATAGCCGAGCCTCAGTTAGAACTTCATTAGCTACAGCATTGCTATCCATTACCCTCCAAGGGTATTGGATTGGATGAATCAATCACCGCATCTCACGATGCTTTTATTTCAATATCATTTATTTTAAAAAAATAATGGTATTTTAGTAAACATCTTTAAATAAGAAATTGAATTAAATTAAATATTAAAAATCTATTTTATAAATAGTATTTTATGATAAACATTAGTTATTTTATTGCAATATTTGCTCATTATTAAATTTCAGGATAATAAATAATGATTTTATTAGATTACTTTATTTTCAAATAACCTCGGTAAATAACAATACGTTTAAACTAATACGCGTTTATTTTAGCACAGACGCCTGCCATTAGCAGACATCAAATTCATTATTGCACCCAAATCATCCTTCGGCGAGATGAAAAAAAAAAAAAAACACTTGCTATTAAATTAAATTTCCAAATGAGTCCGCACGTAATTCAATCAACGGTATTGCTATCGGCCAAACTCCTTAAGCCTATTCTATCTCTGTAAACCTACCACTTGGTAAAAATTGTTACACACAGCGGCGGCTCTATCGGATTATTTGTTGTGCGCGTCGTTTCATTTGATGGTAACCCGCACTCCCCCCCCCACACACACACCTCTCTTCCCTCTTGCCCTTAACAAATCACTATATTTCGTTTCTTCTGTCAACGACAATAGCAAAGGCACACAATTAATAACATCTTCGCTGCTATCTAGTCAGTGCTCTTCACGAAGCTCCGGTACCTCGGTGGGTTATTTCAATTTCCGCTAGTGCAACCCACGGCATTTTCCAATAAATTACCCTCACACTTCCCCGAGCAGATATTGGAGCCGCTATTGTACACTGGGAATCTCCCAAATGCTACTTGACGATGTGTGAATGTAATTGTTTGTATCCCCACAATTATCGCCACTGGACGCGGCATTATTATCTTTATTGGCTGTTAAATGTTATTGATCTACGTAAATACCAGCACTTCCCCACCCCTCTCCAAGAAAACCAAACAGAATAAATTACATTTATTTCCCAGGCAACCAGCCAATGGAAGATTAGTCCCTGGAGTTAATTTGTAAAATGGATTTGTCAATTTAGCAAAGAACAAATTTGTTTCATTAATCTTCTATTCTTCACTCTTTTTTCGTAATCACAGTGTTTAAGGAAGCTTTGAAAATTCATTAGAATATCTTAAAGAAAATAAACCTTAGCAAAGGGACTACTTACTTTTTTATGCTTTATTAATGTGGTCCCGATGAATGCCAGTCATATGATAATCACTGCCATGTTTCGATTGTATCCATCTAACATATCCGGCATTTAATCCAATACAGAGCCGAACGAAGCAATGAATTTCAAGGAGTTGATTCCATTGCGTATTCTGTAGGTATGGCCAATGAAATCCATAATGGGATTCTCAACCCCCCCCAGGCTTCTTGTAGTTTAACTCGACTTGGATTCTTTAAGTAAGAATAATATATAACAATTCATGAATAGAAAATTGCTGCAAAGATCAAAAAGAGGCACACACACACACACAGAGAGAGAGAGAGAGAGAGAGAGAGAGGAAAAGGACGTGAAGGGATTAGATGATAAAAGGAGAGAGAGAGAGAGAAAGAGAGATCTGAAAAATAAAACATAAATACAAATGAAGGAAAATGAAGTACGAAAAATTGATGCAGGAAGAATGAAGAAGGAAAAACGATGCAGGAAGAATGAAGAAGGAAAAACGATGCAGGAAGAATGAAGAAGAAAAATGACGAGTGGTTCCGGAAGAATAAAGGAAAGAGAAATAATGAAATGTTGAAGAGTGCAGAAGACAAAGGAGAAAAAGAAAGCGATGAGACATGGAAGAAGAAAAATAAAAAGCAGAAAGAAAATGGAATGCGGTGAACTACAAACACAGAATATTGGTTACAGCTTATATTACTAACGAAATGGGGTATAAATTCCGAACTTGCAATTGTCAATCAATGTAGCTTTACACACTAATTAATTGCCGGTTATAATTTGTTTTCAATTATTACCTGAGATTAAAACCTTTGATTTCGCTGATTTTATCTTATAGTATTCACTCTAAAATTATCAAAAGTTTATAAATTCAAACAGAGATACTTCCCGTGGAACCCATTAGAAACAAACCACCAAATGCGATGTCGTCGTTGTGGATTAACTGGTTTGTGCACAAATTCTGAATTCTATTCCATTTTAAGATAATTGAATTCATGATAGAATTGCTGCTTTGAAAAAAACTTGGTTGGTCCTTAAACAGCCCATAAATTTATTTAATTTATTCTCTTGTTATTTATCCATCTTTTCTCTTTCCCCACTCTAAATGCCAAGCCTACATGTAATTAACAGCGAACGATATGCTTAAAAGGATTTACAGTTTGTTAAAAACACCACCACCAGACTTCCATTTAATAAAACAATGTTTCGTGTTTTCATTTAAAAAGCTCGTTTTTATGTCCCAGTAAATGGCGATGTAGCTGAGAGATATTTATCTAAGACAAGCCTCAAGTCACTTTCACTATCAGCTAAGGTGTGTGTGTGTGTGTTCTGGACAAAATTCTTGAACCTTCGACGTGTTTCCTTAGAACTGCCTCTTTGGCGATATATTGCAGATTAATAGCCTATTTATTTTTCCATTACGATCCCTAATCTTTAAAGTACCCAGTCTCCAACGCTACATCTTAGGGATTCGCTAGTCAATAAACGAAAGTTCCCAGACTTAGCATACCAAACTCGTCTCATGGCGTACGTTAGCTTTTTTGTTATTATTTATTTAGTCTTTAATAAACTCCTTCCTTCGAGAATATAATTGCTGCATACAACACATTTTCACGAAGATTTTTTTTAACTTCATTGACAAAATGATTCAATATTTAATGCAAATATTAAAATTGCATGTATGTAAATAATTGGTGTGTTTGAAATATACAAACAAATATATAAATTCACTTAGTGTTTCAGTTCTTTCATTTATTTCTTAAAAAAATAATAAATAAAATAAATGTAATTAAAAAGAGGACTTTCATTACTAAGAATGAATCCTCAAAATACAAGTAGTTTGAAAGTCTAAGCAAATTTAATTGACGGCTTTGAAGAGCGACATATTTTTTAGGTGTCTCCAGGAAACCATCGAGACCCTCCGTAGCTCAGTCAGTATAGACGAAGCCCTTTGGTCTGAAAGGCCTTGGTTCGATTGCCGTCAATGATGTGAGGAACCTTTATCTGGTCTCCTTCGACTAAAGGTGAGTTAGCCGTTCTCTTACGGTGGTAGGTTTTTTTTCACCCGGAAACTCGGGTTTTTCGTCCACCAGAACAGGCAAACCATCCCCATGAACAAGCATGGATTACAGTCATGAAT
Organism: Typopeltis vanoorti; assembly: GCF_054136105.1. Lineage (NCBI taxonomy): Eukaryota > Metazoa > Arthropoda > Arachnida > Uropygi > Thelyphonidae > Typopeltis > Typopeltis vanoorti. Next base: position 85,770,673 of record NC_143571.1, read on the forward strand.
ATGTCCCAGCCATGTGCAGGTCGCGAGCCCGGATAAAATAGGGGGCGAGGTTGGGGAAAGCAATGGTGAATTGCCGTGTAAGTAATCTCGCCAGGAATACTTTGTGGGCGAAGCCTACAAAGCCACCTACAGGTCGGAAACGACTGAAAGGGAAAATCAGTCAGTCAAACAAAGAAAACAATCAGAAGCATATTTCCGAGCACTCGAAATGATTTCGGCGCAGTTTTAAACTAGTTGGTATTCCCTGCACGAACGTTCTGACTCCCGGTTTGGGTTGTTATATATTTTATTTATTTTTTTTATTCATTTTTGCATTCACAAGAAAATTGTCAGTGTTTCTAATAACTCCATTTAATTTGTTACATTTTTGCCGCCTGTTTCACTATCATTTATTATGGTGTTTTGAATTGGTTCAAAATATTATAAATTTTACTTTTATACGGCCTTTCTGTAATTTTAACTATCCAGATAAAACATTTCTGGCTACTGTTATTTAAATGAATTACATCTTCAAGCTGATTTTATTATTCCGAGATTGTCCGCTATACCGTCAATAGCGATCTAAGCGCCATCTGTATGTTTAGACATATTTAATTCTCGAGACACGAAGTTAGCGTTTATCAGCGAAATATATTTCTGGTTCCAAGCTTGCTCGACGTTGTGCGAGTGTGTGTGGGATCCAAATTATATCGGAGTTTCAAAGGCAATTTTTTTTTTTCTTAAGTCAAAAAAGCAAGGAAAACTAGCTAGGAAAGAGTCGGCATCACACAAGCAGTTCGTGTCCCCGTAGTCCTGTCACGCATTTCTTTGTGTCAAACATATCGGCAAAGTGAGGCGAACGTCTTGTTTAAGGAACTCTAAGAGATCGAACAAGAATAAGGAGTTGCCGGATATATGAACGATCTTCATCTTTTCCATTTCCAACCAGTGTTCATCTGAAAAAAAAAAGTTTTTCAAAGAAGTCAACTTTTTAATCTCAAAGACACCGAAGTGATAAATTAAAGAAGAAATAAAAAAATAACCACATTCTAAACGAATTGAATTTGTATTCGTGGAGGAAGAGAGGAAGAGGACATCAGACAGAATTATTATGGAGTTAGACCGAACTCTTTGGAATTCTATTCAGAGAATATTGAAACAATATTCCTAGCTGGTGAAAAAAAATGAGTATTGCGTGAATTTTTCTTTTTGCTGGTTTGCATTGTTGAGTTTTGGTTATATTTTATTTTTTTTTGTTAAGAGCGTTAAGTACTGATTCATCCACTTATCTAATGATTTGCATTGTTTAGTATTATAATATGTTCTAGTTTTTGCTTTATATTGATGAAAATTACATTCCCTACGTCTAATGAGTTTGCACGTTTTTGTTGATCTATATTGTTGAGTGTATTGCTAGATTTCGGCTTTTGAAATTAGAAAGATAAGCTCTTTATTCTGTTTGTTGAAAATCAGGTTACTTTTCTAAATGGTCTACATTACCGAGAATTCTGTTAGGTTTCCGGTCGTTGATTTAGATTTTTTTCATCGCGTTACATTTCTGGATAATGTACTGTACTCAATGTTACCGGGTGTTAGTTTTTTGCTTCGTCATTTTAGTACTGAATTATGTATTACATTTATGTCAAATGAACAACACTGTTGAGTACTTTAAGGCAAACGTTTTTCTGAAAATAGTTCGCCTTAAACTTACAGTCTGTTATGTTCATCTTATTTTATTAAGTGATTAATTTCTTTTGTGAAATTGTGCGCATGGTAATCTAGCGGACTACGATTTAGTGATCATGGTGTTCACTTCTCTACGGTACATCCAAACAAAAAAATATCAAACAAAAAAAATCATTCAAATACGGAGTTCTCTTTCTGCGAAATGCAATATTTCGCCATGCAGTTAGTGCATCTGCAATCGTCATAGCATAGAAAATTCTCTAAGCGGAAGTTTATTTTGTAACAAAAATTCTCTTGACACCTGTCAGATGCTGCAAGAAGATGTATGGTCCAATCAACTGGTCACCAATGGTATCACGCGACACGTTTACAGAAAAACGATGCTGAAAATTACTTTCCACTTTTCAGTGTGGATTGTTGTCTTAAACCGAGAAATAGGAGTTTCAAATATCGGTCCAACGCAAGTAAACCGAGCCTCATCGGTGAATAAACGTAACGTGCGAACGGGAACTGTGAATCAAGCGGCAGAATCCCAATCGACTAACCAAGTTAAAGATGTTGAATTCCTTGAATATGGTGTAGTATATGACCCTTAACAGTGTAACGTTTCTCCTACTGTGAATGCACAGGCCTGTCATAGCCAAGTAACCTGGCTAAGTTAAATAATGCTAATCAGGATGTCTGTTACACAGTCTGTTAGATGTTTTAACTGCTTATTCTCCGACATGGATGACCGTTTTCATGGATAAAAATGCTTAGACTATTATTTCCCAAAGCATCATAAAGCACCGGATTTGATCCCGGGTCTTTATGCCCAAAAGGCCGCATGCCGCCTCGTCCTTCCAACTGCGCTGCAATGGGCCACTCCATATTATTCCCCCCCCAAAAAAAATGTAGCAGCATTTTCAGCGCCTCATTCGCTAACATTTTTTTTAAAAAAATTATCAGACTCCGTACTACTATCTTGGTTCTTAGAAACCTAGTTAGTTGTATTCAAGTGCCAGCTTGCTGATAGAACAATCTTCATATGGCAGCTCTGAGTGGAAATGAAGCGGAGATAACTCGAATTAGTCGTAATATGAAGTCACCGAACATTTTGAAGAAGCATAAATCAGCACCTGTTCATTTGCTTATGTCTGGTGGATGTAATATTATGAAATATTATGCCATTATTTGATTAAAAACAAGGGAAATTGTAATATGCAAAAGGTTTGTAGAAATATGGCCTTGTTTGCTTTTTTGTTGATTTTTGAAACCGAAAAAGGAGATAGCAAGTGGAAAAAAACTACACTTTCCCTACGACAATATCTTTTATAGTTTTAGTAAACTATAAAAGTTAACCTTTTATAAATTTAAGTCTTTTTAAAATATAAATACTTAAATTTTACAGTATTTGAAAATACATAAGAAACTATTGCTTCGAATTTACGTGGTGTATCCTTCATAGTGTTCACTTACGTGAATGCTAATAAGGAAACAGTTCTATTATGACGAATTTGTTTTCTTTTCATACTTAACATTTAAAAAACAGGTGAATCTCTTTGTGTAGCTTGAGATCACTACTGTCCTGCTTATTGAAGGCTTGAAGCGTACTGAAAAGTGTCATGTGGGATCAGATTATGTAAATTCCCAGATTCCTAACTTTATCCGTTGTACTAATATACGATGTATTTAACATTCGTTGATTCGTTTCCTAAAAAAATAAATAAATAAGTAGTCATAGTAAAAATGGATTCTACTAGTTAAAAATATCCTGCTGAAAATCAATCTGTGGAGCTGGGGGTTTCCAGCAATTATAAACTATAAAATGGCTGAAAACATGCGTACACTCAAGTAAGTAAGAAATTTGAAATGAAAGGAATCTTAATTTGAACAGAAGAAAAAGTTCTGTGAATTATTGCTGAAATAGAATTGACCATGAGTGCCATACACTGTTTTTGAAATCGGTTGTTTACGGTTGAGATTCCACAGTGCATAAGATCTTCATGACCATAATGAGATACTTCGAAACAATTTAAATAATTTCTCAAAAATAGAATTTCATTTAATCCTTCTGCAAAAGACAATGAAAACAGTAATGCAAATATCCTATTTTGTGAAATAATCCCGGTTTCATCTCTGAAGGACCTGTTGTAGTGTAATTGCTGCCAGAAAAGAAAAAAAAAGCCCATAAAGAATATCGTAAATTGAAAATCCTCATTTGTAATTCAGATCCTACTGCGTTTTGCATGCATTTTGAAATGTTGAAAGAAAAAGGTAGGCATTAAAAAAGCCATTTGGAAGTCCAGTAGATCCTTAATTGGAACTGAAACACAGAACTTACAATTAAGATAGAAGTATGTAACCAATTAGTGAATAAAAGTGTTTTTTTTTTTTTTGAAATTTCAATCCAAAAATAAATAGAAATTCTCTGATAAAGCAATGTAAATACGACGAAAAATAATCTGAAATAATTAGTTTCTTCTGCCTTTATTCAAATATTTTGGCGTTCCTCTTAAATGCAAATTATTTAGTTGCGTTTGTTTATCGTTTTCTTTCAGTTATATACACTTTTTCGCTTGTTTTCCCTATTCCATACACGTGTTTCTTAATCTGTAGATAAAATGTCATATCGCATGATAATATTCCCTCACTTGTAATATCCAAAAAGGGAAAAAAAAACTAATTTCTAAAAGAAAGAGCCATAAGGCTTTATTTCGGAGATGTAGAATTACACAAAGTGGATATTAGATCCAACATTATTTCAAAGCCGAATGTTTGTAGAAACTATGAAAGTTTCGTAAGTTGACCTGAGAGCTGACGAGAATACAATTCTCGGTATCCCCGAGTTACCTTAGCTTGCACTACTTAAATGACATGGGCGATACCCAAGCGTCCATCTGTTCGCCTTTTATTAGTGCATTTGATAAGGATTCACTGGCTTGACAGCTGTTACGAATTAGTTGCTTCTCTTCAGAGGCCAGACAGAAATATGATACATCAAGTAATAGGTTGGATCTAGTACCCACTTTGAAAAAAATATCCTATAAAAATCAACTCTTATTTACATAGAATGCGTATTTTAGATGTAAAAACAAAAACGATTACTGATAATAAATAAATTATTATTGGTAATAAAGTGTGTTCTGTACTTTCATCCACTTTCTTTCTCCTATATATAATACCCCATTCCTACAGACTTTAAATTGCAGAATGCGCTCCATATCTCCCTTTCATTGACAAACCGTGTAATGCCCGTTAGGAACCCGAACTCCACCATGGCCACTATCCTGAACTCCGATCTCCTATCTGTATTTTGATGGGATACAAAAAACCTTGTAGACTTCAATGCTGACAAAACTCAGTCCCATTTGAGCTCTCGCCAAAAAAGATCTCTCATCCCTTCTCCTAACTTTCAGTAATACCTAGATATGCAAACATGATGAGATTTACATTCTTGAACTGACCTACACATGAAACCCTTCCTGACGCGATCGCATCTCAGCATAAATTCTCCAGCGGGGAAAAAAAAAAAAAAAAAAAAAAAAAACTCGGTGTACTTCGCACAAGACACTACTTCACACTTTTACGACTGCTAAATTTATATAAAATTCCGTGATCCATCTGAAATATTCAATATTACACATTTGGGGTTTTGCAAGCAAATCCTCTATAAGATTGCTCTGTTCTATCCAACAGAGAGCAATCTCTCTCTCTCTCTCTCTAAGAGCCACTTTGATCCTTCTCTGATAGACGTTAAGTTTCTGCATTATTGCTGTTCTACAGACGCTTTCACGGACGGTGCTCTGCTGAATCATTCTTTCACTTTCCTCAAAAATCATAAGTGCAACAGCGTCTGAAAACCAACATCCTTTTACAGTCCGGGTTGAAACTCATTGAACCAAATCCTCTGCTTCCTTTTTCCATTCCATCTGCTTCTGATATTTAGAATAGCCTCTCCTACTCTAGTTTCCTAAACAGGAAAAGAACAAAAAAGTGAACACATTACTCCTTTTTATTTATTTCAGCTAGCGTATAATCTAGCTTATAAAAGAGCTTGGTATCTTTAACACATTACTTCGTTTTTTGCCCTCTTGTCTAAACACCGCACTGATATGCTAAATGACTTCTTACATTTCGTGAATGGGTCATATAAATTAAACCAGCCAGCATGGTTTAATCATTGGACTTAATTTAATTGGATTTAATATAATTTAATTAATTGGATTCAATCATTTCATCATTGGGCTGTGGTTCGAATCCTGCCATGGCATTGATATCTGCGAATGTCTTTAGATGGAATTATTTATCTAAACTAAGATCAAGAGATGAATTTTACTTGCCTTACTCACACTGGAAGATGGATTTTCTATGTGCTTTCAGCTGCCTTAGAAGAACGAAGTGGCTTGAAAAAGTCCAGGTTTAGCCTTTAGAGAAGGTTTCACCATTATCTAATTCTATATCCTCGAAGTTTTCAAGCTTCCATGAGTGGAATTATATAAAAACAGTAAGAAAGTTATCAGTTATGCAAAGTAGGCTGGTAGTAATTAAGACGCATCTAAGCTAGGTATTGATACCATAAAAGAATATTTTTTATCAAAAGTGAATATATCATCCATAATACAAGGAAAAATATAAATAACGAAATGCCAGAAAAGCTTTTTTATTGCTTAAGAGCTTTCTCCAATGGAGAGTGTAAAACTCAATTTGTGAACAAAATAACAGGATTAAAGATCCCGAAGTTATTTTTTAAATGCACTGCAAAGTATTACTCTCAGTGCATCAACTTTTATTTATCGCACTACACGAATATTAGTTTAGAGAATGCAAAAGAAAAATCTAAATGCGAATCAATATATTGATAAATATAGAGCATTTCACTTAGTCGAACGTTGATCATGTTTAGCGCTGCTACTCGACAATTCTATAGATTCATGGCTGAAATAATTTAAAAATTGCTACGCTCACTGCAATATAAGAAAGTCTACAGCTGTCTAGGGAATAGTAGCGATTTAGAGTTTTTTGCCTTGTATAAAAACTACCGAATTGTATAACAAAAATCTCCACGATGCAGAAAGCATTATAGCAGTGGGAAATTAAAAAAATAACAAAAATAAAAACTCGGTGATGCTTCGATTGGAGCCATGTGAAAAAGGCGTCGTGGCGTATAGGGATGTCTGATGCCTTGTAACAATTTCTTTCTATCGCATGGAGGTTTTTCTCGTTCCAATTGATCAGCTCTTTCATAGCCTCCCATATTTCGTAATGGATTTCCAAAAGAAAAGGAAAAAAGTAGAATTATAACATTGGCTAGAGATTAATGTACGTAAAAGCATTAGGGAATATGATTATGATTTATCTATTCAGAAATATAAGTGTAAAAGTGGCTGTCGTCCTCGCCACATATAGGGTTATATTATGTAGTAGTTCTACAATTAACTAGAGTGTGTTTCAAACGAAGTGGAGCTCGTCAGGTCAAGTGGTGTTTCATGTTTTCCCTTGGCCTTTCACGTGTCCACCGAAATTTTGTACAGTGAATTACAGGAAATGAGAAACGAGTTATATATATATAATGCTTTTAGAAAAGCAATAAAGCTACACTGACTTGCACACTTGGATTTCTTAGATTTGATGTCTTAGGTTCTCACTCTGTAATTTATCGACCTCCAGCATTTTGACATTAAATGTTCAGACGTTTTCGTAGTCCAATATTTTCTTGGACACCAAATAAAGAGTTTTGTAGGAACAGAAATGAAATAGAAACTACAATGAGTGAGTGAGTGAGGAAGAGAGAGAGAGAGAGAGAGCTATAAAGATTTAAACACTATAATGAATGCATCCTACATCCAGAAAATGTATTTTTCTGGATGAAGGATGAAAGTTCCATATTTGGCCTCGAGAGCAGTATTTCCGGATTGTGTAAAAAGTAAATAAAACTACAAAAAAGTATAAAATGAATGAAAGAAAATGTGCTCGCTTACAGTAGAATGCAAATAATCTTTTGTTGGTGGCAGAGATATAAAAACGAACACAAAAATACCACATTTTGAATGACAAATGCCCAAACACTTTTTAACTGATCGAAATCTGTTATTTTCCACAATATTGGAATATTCTAATTAAAGCAGATTAGAACATTTAAAAAAACTTCAAGCCAATTCAGATGAAAACGTCTAAACATTAGTTAAAGGGCACTGTATATTCGTTTATTTCATTTTATTTAAATAAAAATTTCCATGAAGGCATCTGACAACTGATGAAGAGGAATTGACGAAAGAAAGACACCATTTTATAGTCTATAGTCTGTCTTACTGATATTAACGTTCCTTTACCCCCTTACCCCCAACGAGATGCGATTGAGTAATAACTGAGCAACACGTGCAGCGTTCAAAGAACGCTGTGGGTATATTCATAGCACATACCGAAGTCAGGCCATTTCCAATAAAATTTAAAACTTGTCGACACCGCAGCGCAAGATGAATGGGAAATTCAGCGCATGAACATTACTCCTTACTGGGGGTAGGGGTTATATTTTCAGATAGGTCAACGTAGGGCCGACTCGCGACTTAGAACTTTCTTATGTCGCAGACAACAGCATCCTTAGGGGGAAAAAACTATGATTGACGATCACTGCCTTGGTGAATATTCGAGTTTGTGGGCTGCAATGCTTTAAAGGTTTTAAGATTTTAAATTTAAAATATGACACAGAATATAAATTTGTAGTGTAGCACACGGAAAAACGGGATTATGTAATGGGGAGGGCGAAAGTGTGGCCAATGAAAAATGAAGCTGATAAGTGAATACGAAGCAGCCAAGATAAATGAGGACGCAAATGTTTTATTATATTTTCATGTGGTTAGATTTTTATCAAACGACTACCTCTTTACTGATATAATAGATTGTCCAACGGACCGTCTTGAAATCAGTGTTGCAATCTTTTATAACATCCGCTTCAGCTATTTGGACAGGAGACACCTTACAGTCATTTACCACGCAAAAACATTTAATTGGTATTAACGGTTAAAAGGACAGCAAAAGATGAAAAATTGTTTCGAAAACCTTTATTTTTTAGGAAGTTTAGAGGTTACTTTTGCGCATTAATTTGTAGCAAACGGCTGTTTAAGGTAAAACCATAAAAAATTTGGATTTCCAAGTGGAAGTGAAATGAGTAACGTCCTGAAGGGAAATGTGTTAACTTCCAGTTTGCCATTAGAAAGTGGAATGTGTTAACTTCCGGTTTGCTATTAGGAAGTGGAACGTGTTAACTTCCGGTTTGCTATTAGGAAGTGGAACGTGTTAACTTCTGGTTTGCTATTAGGAAGTGGAATGTGGTAACTTCTGGGATACAGTTAGATGTAGTCGTAAAATTGTCACATCTTGCTATGAAGGTTTTGCTCAAAGTGTTCCGTAAATCATTAATTTCTCAAGTACTGTATCTTACAAGAAAGAAACAGTCTTATGATACAAAAGAAGAATATTTGCTAAAGCAAGATTTATAAACTAAACCCCCCCCTCCCCTTTTTCCAACAACTTTTGTTGCAAATAAGTAGTCGGTTTGCGATCAGTTGAGGTAGGCCCTCAGTTTCAAGTTTATTCCTTATTCAGTAAAGATGCTATAACAGGGCTCTTCACATTTCGGTATTTTGAATGAATGGCAAATTATTTTGCTCCTCATAAGCTGGATGAAAAATCAAAATAAAAATTAGTCTGTTTTGTCAAACTAATTATCACAATATGTATTAAATTAATATATTCTCAAGTAATTTTTTTTCAATTTAAATTGAAATGCTTGAATGCCTTATCTCTTCTTAATTTTTCTCATATTAATACATCGAATTGTCTAAGTCTACTCTGCGGTGGGAATGGGAACCATCTCTTTTGTTCACTCAACTGTGATACGAACAAAACAGAAGAGTGTTTTGGACAGAGTTCATCTGAGCACCATCACTGATCCGCTACCTCCCACAGCCGACAAACAAATAGCGACTTTTAAATAAGTACCCGAGTGGTCTGCTGTCAGTGACTTGTGAAATGACGTGGAGAGATTTGATTTATTGGTGAAAAAAGAATGATGGATATTGACAGCATTAAGATCGCGAAAGATAAAGAAGGAGGAGGGGAAAAAGAAGAGAAGAATAAAGCACTCAGAAAAAAATAATAAAAATAATAATACCAGTTATGTAGAGAAGAACAAGTAGTTTGCAAAATGTGAAGGAATAACATTAGAAAATAATGGAAAAACTATGAATCGGGGAATTGAAATATCGACAATAAAATAAATAAGAGTTTGAAAGTAAAAGAAACAGATAAGAATCTATCGTAACAATGTGTCAATGAATACTAAAACTTGCCAAATGTTAATGATTATCTGGCAGAAATTAGATCAAATGCAAAATACTATTATGGTTAAATGCAACGATGATCAAATGTAAATTTATTTCCTCCATCTAATCATCAAAATTTCAGATAATCTAATCATTATGCCTCACTCCATTCTCCCGTACCCATCCAAATAAATAAGCTGCCTGCAGAGCTTTGAATATATTCTCGGACAACAATCCAACACCTAACAAATTTTTATTATCGCTTCCGTACATGAAAAAAATTCTAACAACTGGTTATTTTTGACGACTACATAAGAAGATATTTTTCTTTTATTGTGATCTCTTAAACATAAGTTTCGCGTGGTTTTAACTCAGATTACCTCAGCCTTTCACTCTGTACTATAAAATTCCATTATTTTCAAGTTATTCTTATTTTGCTAGAATTTCGACTTCGAAAGAGAAGACGAATATGAAAGTGCATCGACTTATTCGAGGGGAACGGAAAAATGATTCCATCCAGATGCACACACACACACTCACATACACACAAAGAGAGAGTAGTGATTCGTATCTTAAAATTCGTCAAGCTACTCTTCTAAGGTTAGTCCCCCTCTTTCGATATAACTGATTCTATTACAGTTTCAAGTGCTTTCAAATAATCCTCTTATAGGAACTGCTTGGGACTCTATCACAGATGCACCATTCCAAGGTGTGTTTTAAGTTTATTGCCTTCAATTCCTGATCTGGCAATCCATTTTTATTCTAAAAGTAGATATATATTCATATTCGCGATGTGCCTCTGTTATGACCTATTTTTTGTCAATAACAGAACAGGAAATACGTGTGTATGCTTGTATTTGTGTAATAGGGATGATAAAAAACGTAATATTTCATATGGATATGCCGAAGAATAGTTTTATTTTTAATTTCGTGAGCTGCGAAGAATTGCAACACAGTTTTTATCGCATAAAATAGAAAACGTTATCTGAAAAATATTCTTCGTATTGATCACACCAGAAACTGTTCTTCAAGCTCTCTATTGGTGGGCAGACTTATTTCATAGAAACCAGTGCTTTTGTAGATTTAATCTACCTGTTTTATCTCCATTGTGCGAGAAACAGTGTACATCCGGAGTATTCCTGTCTCCACTACTTAAGAAAATACACTAAAACGCGAGTATTAAATTAGGATAAGTTATACGAAGTACGGTGCTTAACGTGAAAAGAGACTGTTCATATTATTATCAGATCATTTCCTTTGTTTATTTTTATTGCATGAGGAATTTGAAACAAAATTTGCATCTACTAAGTCGAATGAATTATTCAACTATCAAATTAAGGTAAAGCGAATTACGAACACCTTTTTTTTTCTGTATTCTAAGACGCTTCCTTGTTAAGGAAGGCGTCTTACAATGCCCGAATATCTGTTAAGGTTAATTTTTCTATCCGTCAGTCTCTCTGTGTAAGAAAACGAATGAAATAAAATAATATAAACAACAGAAGCATATAAATCGCTGAAAAAATGATGAAATTTTATTGTGGTATAATAGTAAATAATTAATCTTAATAATAATTACTATTATTATTAATTTATTTATGTAATTACTTGTTCTCTTTTCACTCTGTAGCAAACATGCGCGATATGCATGTAATAATTTATGACTTTTTTTAGGTTGTAAACCTATTGATATTAGTATCCTGGTAAATCCTAAGGTTTGACAAACCAGTTATTTTAATACAGTATACCCTTAAAATATAGGTATCCTGAATAGTTAATTGTTTACTTGTTTATGAGTTCAGCTGAATAAGTATTGCCTCTTTTATCGTTTGGTGAATTAGTATTCTAAAGGTTCAAAACAATGGCTAGATCAGACGGCAAACAGGAGATGGGACGTTACATAGCCTAACATTACATATGTCTGTAACAAATAACAAAAATAAATAAATAAATAACTCAGAGACTCCTTTGTTGAATCCACTGATTCTTCCGTAAATTAATCAACTGATTACATTTTCGTCAAATTTCACGGTATTATTTTTTTACTACGAAAACACATTTATTTTATTTGCATAATAAAACTATTCTTACAAACATGCATCTTTTACGTGCATATTTGTAAGAATAGTTTTGCTAATCCCAACTACTCGATTTGACATGCTTTCATATGCACACGTATATAGCGTATAAAATATGAAACTAATATCTAATAACCGATAAACTTTTTTTAAAAATAAATTTATCTGTTAACAGGATTATTTAATACTTAACTGAAATAGCCATCGAATTGTGTACAGTGAAACTACAAAAGCTTCGTCATTATTAAGAACTAAACACTAAAATCGTCTTCATTGAACTCATTTTATCCAAATAACTAAGAGATTTTCTTGACCACATACAGTTAAGTGTGTAACAGATGTATCAAACTGAAATCAGAAGGTCAACAATTAAGTGGGTCACACCATTACCGTTTTATAGGATGCTCAGAGCACATCCTACGGTTTCTCCCATTGCATCGATTACTCTGCTATACAAATACCAACATGATCGATGAGCACATTGTCACCAAGAATTCCTCGATATTCACCGGCTTCTGTATACAAAGTTAGTAGCCACACACGCACATACACATACACACTGAAGAATCTGTAAATTAATCAACGAGAGCTTATAGTTGTTAATTAATGTTCATCTTTAGCCTGTAACGAAGCTGGCAGATCAATCAGGGAAGTTCCCTCTTTTGCCAATTGCCACAACCGCAATTCTAACTAAACCGATAATTACAACAGCTGTGCGTGGGCCCAATAGCTACCAATTTACTGGCCATAACACCACGCTGCATTGAACAGCCCTAAGACTTCATTAGTAATTACATTTCGTTAACTTAGTATTAGTCGACATTCGCAGCTGTCTGACTAGCACGTGAGTAAGCCTCGTTCAAATGAGAGATGGATTGAAGGAGAAAACGTGTCAATGAGTTCGGCTTAATGCTCGCTTTGTTTATAATTTTCTTAATTCGACAGTGTGCCCTACGTATTAAAGGTGCCGCTGTAAAGAGCGAACACAGCAATATCATCATATTTTCTGCTGAGTAAGTCACTTCCCACAGCGTTCCAGTTCTCTTAAGTAGGGTTACGAAATAGCGGGAATAATCGAGGTCATAGTTGAATAAAATACAACAAACTGAGAAGCAAAAGAGGAAATGTTGGAGAGCACGACTCTCATTCATGAAAGTTGTTTCTTAATAAATAGAGAGAGAGATAGAGAAAGAGAGAGAGAGAGAGAGAGAGAGAGAGAGAGAGATCAAAGAGCTGTCAGTTAAACGACGACCATTTCTTAACTATATTACAACGCAAAATAATTCATTCTCAATCCTCGATACTTCTGTTTTCAATTGCGTCAGCCTATTTTTTTTTCTTTCTTGTTTTTCACTTTTGTTTTCCATCCTTTTAAAAGTCCAGCCAATAAGCCTGCTATTTCTCTGCCAGGCTAGACAGATTTTATTGAATTTCAGTACTTGGCAGTCCTTCCTAAATGTGCTCAGCCATTTCGGTATTGGTTTTAGCTGGGATTATGTTTACTGCCGAAATTCGGGAAAAACATTTCGAACTAATACAGCGTCACAATTCCGCTGTAATAAAACTGACATTGGTATTAATTTTCATTAAAATTGGTTGAGATAACTCAGTTTTGCTTAAAGTAATTTTTTTTGTGTCGAAAATTAGCAAAAAGAATTCGAAACACTAGTAATAATTCCCACTTTCTAAATGAAAGGAAATGAGATGACATTAATTATTTCTGTTCAAGTTTGTCATTTTCAATTACCATCCTCATACATGAAGAGGGTAAAAAACTCCAGCACATCAATACCGTGTGTGGACAAATAGTTAAATAAATTTTTAAACTATTTTTAAAATAATGTTTAAAAGATATTTTTAAATTTAAAATTTCTAAAAGATGCAAGAAGATTTTCATACATCTTGTAAACCACGCTCTTCTCACAGAGCAGTTCATTCCATGAAAGGTCATAATCAGTAGGTCCAGCTTATTCTTATGACTTGAACGTTGCCCGCATGTTCGTTGCAGAGTATCAGTCAATCGTAAACAGTATTGAAAATCAATTTTTTCTATAGTTTTCCTGATATTCGAAAGGCATCAATAACGCATGTGCAGTGTGTCCTGCAAAATGCGGAACAGCAAAAGAAATATACGACTTGGTATAACTGACATAAATGGAATTCGCTAATAACGCACCAAGGGCCATACGAGTTTGTTGTTTTAATGATTTACGAGGGATATCCAAATGAAGTTTGTTTCTTTCCTTCTGAGATAAATGCGTACATCACTAGCTGAAACACATCAGTAGAATGAAAGCCTTGTACACTAAGCTAAAAACATGCTGCAATTTTTAGTCAAATGCTATACTCTACTAGCGTATTCGTTATACTTTCTTGGTGTGGCCCAATTATGCCCATTTTTGATGATCAGTTGACTCCAGCATAACATTCCACCTTCGAGAATCCCGCTTCAGATTCATAAGACATTGCAAAAGATAAAATCTATCATCAGTAAAAATACCGGTACAGAACTATATTTCGAAGAAACCTAAATTGCATTTAAGTCAACACTGTATGTAGTTTCCTTTGGTCTTTCTCACACTTTCATCTTCGTATTCATACTGTCCACCACTCATGATAATATGAGTTATATATTTTGGAACCTTCTTCGTTCAACACCAATACAAGTCTATATACCATTCTTCGACTCAATCTGTCCAACACTCGAAGTTCCTTTGATTCTCAAAAGTATTTTATTTGTTTGAAATCGATATTCTGTGTTGAGAAGTCAATGTTTCCTTATCATTTCCCTCACACTATGCTGCAATAGCATCTGCAGTATGGTATGGCATGATACACTGACATATTGAAAGAAAGACACTGGTCTATTTAGTAAAGCGAACTTCCACAATGTAGGAAGCATTGCATTATCCTGAAGGGTTACACATTCTTTTTTTGTCATCCTTCCAGTAATTACAATTATGGATCCGAGCCCATGCAAGGAAAAACAATCCAGAGAATTGCACCTGATACACAAACTTCACACCTAATATGAGGCACTCCAATGTAAACTGTTTCTCAGGCATCCATCGCAATCGCAACTTGCTCTTTGGATTGGAATAAGGTGTGATATGATTAGGTACTTGCATATCATGAATATCCAGCGTTTTCCTATGCAGTCAGAATGTTCTTTACAACAATTTGGTTTGCATTCCCATGATACTTAGTTTATGAGTAACTGTCGGTCTATAGAAACAAAAACTAAGTCCTTCTACTCATTTAATATTCTCTCATCGTACTACATTCCAGCTCGTAATAGTGTCATACTATTAACTTGAACCTATGTAGACTCTTTGAAACCTTAGTTAGTTGTTTATGCATTGTGCCCGGTTTAATATTTCCATAATACCAACAACCATTTGATACTCGGTCCGCCTCCTTCATTGCTGTTAACTTTCAAGGTCTTCCCGTTCATTTCTTGGATGAGTTAAAATCCTGACATTTCCAACGGCTGATAATGTTGCGTACGCTGATTGTAGGTGAGGTACTATTTTGTCAATGTCATGAACGAATGGGCTACTGTTATTATGATACTTCCTATTATAACACTCCTTTCGAAGTCCAAAAAATTCTCCTCTTCGTACTATTGACAATTGACACAAAGAATCTATAGCTGTTTGCCTTATATAGCAGACATACAGTACATGTGTGTGTGTGTGTGCGCGCGTGTGTGTGCGTGCGTGCGTGCGTGCGTGAGTGGATGGGTGGGTGGGGTGATGTTATTTTAAAATATGGAGCTCATCGATACTTGTTTCAACAGCGTATCTTCCTGCTTAAGATATTCTTATTTAATCAGAAAATCTAAAATCTAAATTATGTTGAAATATGAGAACTAAACATAGATCATTGCGATAGAAATAATCTTCTGTTTTCCTTCCATTATCAGACGTATTTCAAAGTCTAAACTCGCCTATTTTTTCCCATACTCTAAGCATGAACTCAAGTTGGTACGGCAGCTTTGCATGCACACATCGACCACTCCATCTTCATTTTGGGCCACGATGTCACGTTCCAAATCGATTTAAATCCATCAGTCTGCTCTTTTTTTATCTGAACAGTATCAAAAACACACGTATAGAAAAGCAACAACAATACCTCGCCATGGTTAATACATACAACAGAGTTGTATGGACAGCTGCAATAACTATCGGCTTAACAGCAATTTGCTGAGCAGTAAACAAACCATCAAATGCTGACGCTACCAGTATGTACTTTGTACATGTGCATCTCAATACTTTGCCCATTATAGCTAAGTGCATTTCGTTGGGGAGATAAAGATCGCGGTATATAATACACTTGCCGTAGATAACTTACCTCAGCGATGTTTAAATCATTTGAGCTTCCTTACGCAAAGCCTTTACTAAGATCATAACCGACAAAAAGAAAACAAGAAAAAAATGCGTAATTTTTCTCAGGATTTTGGGGCGATTTCAGGGAAGTGATCTTTAGTTTCTTGTTACTTAAATAATTTTAATTAGGATGAATGGTCTAAAAACGTCACTACACAACGCTAATTAAACGGAATTTATATCTTCAGTAATGCTGACATCGCACGAGGATATTAAAGCCGTCGTTGCTTTTCTTGCATCTCTGTTTTTATTTTGGGCTTTGTTCAATTAAGAAACTTGACACGGGGCATTAAGTATAATATTAATTATCTTGGGAAAGGTTAGTACAGCTATTCTTTGTGGTCGTAGGGTAGAAGTTTAAGAAAAAAAGAGATGGATTTGATTACGCGAGTGAAGCTCACCCTCACACGATTTTAATTCGGACATTTTCTTTGCTGATTAATTCCCAACAGGATGCAGTTTAATGCATTTGATAGAATTGCCTCACCCTAATCATCAATCAGTACGCATAAAATTGCATAGATGGCAGCTTTATTAGCAACTATCTGTTCAGACACGAGTTTCTTTTGAAAATGATAATTATAACAGTCTCGCCCTTCGCATCCATTACAACGCGTCATTGGGATAACGTACTCCTTCTGTTCTGAAATATCATAGTGTTTTAATATCAGATAACTTCCAGTATATTGAGAAAGTCTCTCTCTCTCTCTCTCTCTCTCTCTTTATATATCGACCACGGAAGGATATTCTTGGCCAACTAGACAGAATAACGTCCGAAGGTTAGCGACTGGCGTTATTTTTTCCATATGATCCCACAAATGTTTGATGGAATTCGAACCAGAAGGATTTATTGAAAATATGAAACTGCATGAACTAAAACTACAAAGATGCAAATGATACGAAAGACAGTTCTAAGAATCCTTACCTCTCTGGTGATATGTGCAGGTGGCCTTCTAAAGAATTCTTCTTCCGCAAGATTTTTATCGTTCACCTTTTATTCTACAAAGAAGAATGATTTACCGTATAAAGATTCTGTGAACGAATACTCTTGAAATCAGTGGCGGCCGGTGAAAATTTTAAGTGAGGGTGCTGCAAATTCAAAATAAGAAAAAAAATTCATTTTTTCCTAATTAGTAACCAATCGGTTAATAAGTAAATTTATATATTAAAAATTGCTCTATTAAAAATATTTACCCTTACCACGAACACCCACCAATATTAAAAGTTTCGTACACAGAAATAACGCGCGCAAGCATACTATATATCTGTAGCGACACTGCTCAACGAGCAGTGTCGGATTCACTTGTTAGGTGCAGTCACAAATGCAAACAAATATCGGGTCTAGCCGGAACTGTCCGAACGTGATAATTCCGACGCTGCGTTAGATCGCAGTGCATTTGTTTCGTAATCTAAAGCATTAATCGAACAATTCCAATTATTAACTTTTCAATCAATGTCGAAATATAAGCTGTAACCATACCATCTTGTATTGCATTTATATAATGTTGTAAACATGGTTATTATTTATAAACACAAACAAAATTAAATTTTTCGCCACTGCTTGATAGCCTTATACAAGCAGTGATGGTATTCATGATATTGTGCAGCACTGATTGGAAATAAAGGTTTCTTAGAATTCGGTGGTATGTGAGATGTCCCGGGATCAAAAATACTGGACATGTTGATTCCAGATAATGTAGGAATTATGTCTAGAATGTTGGGAAGAATACGATGAAAAATACACCGATCCTATGCACAGGGGCATGTTGCAAAAAATTCTTAAAATGGGATCGAGACATTTTACATACACTCTGGAAGGCTCACGTGGCGTCAATCTGCGATACGTTCAAATTAAGAACTCAGTGGACACGATTTCCAACAGGAGGCCGTTGCACCAGGCAATGCACCATCGAGGTAAGTAGCAGCCGGAGGAATTCCCTTACCAAGGTATTCGCTGCCAGCAAATCAATCAGATGAATGTTTCACTATTGATGTGAACCATTTGTGATTGAATTATCCTCATATTATATTCTTTAAATAAAAAAGAATTTTCGTAGCATAGTAATTTATGATCAATACTTTCCATGCTATGTCAGTGAATTGTTCTTAATGGCCTAGATTTAAAGAATACTTTACCATGACAGAAAGATATCTCAGAAACAAATCAAAGCTTTTTCATTTCTTTGGATTACAAAATGGAATCTTGAAAATTTGGCAAGATAACAATTCTGAAGTCAAGAAACATGGTATGCCAACTGGAGGAAACCATACCAAGGCTTTTCAAGTCAGTTTACTAGCTAGCTAATTATTTGCACATGCAAGTTTTTTGTAACCAATTTGTAACCCGCAACTCAGAAAGCCGAATTATAAAACTCTCGTTATATCAGAGAAAAATAGCACTTATGGTTAGGAATGTGAGATGGCGGTAGTTATCAGCCATACTCTCATTTACACTGTCGGGGATCTTCGGAAGAGATGAACTCAACAACAGGTGATTACGTGCATTTTCAAAAGTTAGCTCTAAACAATTTCTGCCTACATCCTATAGGGAATGGAAAAACCTTATATATTTTAAATGATTATGAAAGAATAAAAAAAAATGCTAATTAAGAACATCACTTTCTATTAATATATTCCATTTTTCAAAACACAACGATATGTGTATTATCGTTGCCCATACCGTCCTTTTGTCGACTGGACGATATCAGCACTTTACAGATATAGTACTTAATGGAGTTGTTCGACCTAATCTAACTTAATATCGGAAACCGTATTTAAAATTATTAAATATTATCAGTCAGTGGCATGGTTTGCATTTACGTATGCCAAATACTTGAAAGAACATGCATCCCTCCAAGGATTAGCTTGCTCCTTCAGTTCATCGCAAATAGGTGGCCTTCCCTTTCAAAGGTTTCCCGTATAAATATTTGTTATTTTGTTAGCATTTATGAAGATATCGAGAGAAAAGTTAATAGCGTAATGAGCTCAATAGTCTTCAATAAGAGAAACAAATAGTAAACCGAAACTAAATGATGAAACCAGCCCTTTCAGAATGAAGCTATAGAAGCTTGTTCGTGTTAACGAAGCAAGCGAAATACAGAATTATATTAAAACTTGTCAGACAAGT
This sequence comes from Typopeltis vanoorti, assembly GCF_054136105.1. NCBI lineage: Eukaryota > Metazoa > Arthropoda > Arachnida > Uropygi > Thelyphonidae > Typopeltis > Typopeltis vanoorti. The sequence continues at coordinate 85,790,231 of NC_143571.1, forward strand.
TGAAATGGAGTTTCTAAAAGCGAATACGTTTGTCTCTCTCTCCTTACTTATTCTGCGTGAAAGATATCGCCCCCCCCCATACTATTTCCCGAATGTTCCCCCTAAGGAAATGACAGACAAAAATCCGCTTCAGCAGCATAATTTTCCATAAATTAACAACAGATTTTCTAGGGAATTGTACGGAAAACTGAAAGGAGGAAAAGACTTCGGAAAAAGGAAGCCAAGCGAAGAAAATCCCACACGGAAAGAGCGTCTAAAATAATGGGCATTAATTTGTGTGACAAACTCTACTTTTGATGACAGAGATCTCAATAAACTGTCCTTTTTCCCAAGAGTTATGAAAATTCTCAAACTAAACGAAATGAATACAAAATAAAGCCTTGTGCTGGAATTATCTCGCTCGGCAACGTTATCTTAAGGCTTATTACACACTGCTGTCCTGCCAAGAGAGACGCTACGTCATTGCACTGCTCCACAAAACAGCCGCTACTACAGAAGCATATGTTTGTTTGTGGGTGAATTTTATAGAGGGCGTGTTAGTCTCGATGTGTCTGTAATCAGCCAACTGATTAACGTATATATTAGCAAAATATTTTCTACGAGGAAAAGCAATATTTGTTATGAAGACATTAAAAATTTAGATGGCGAGCTATATTTCATCTACCTGTTAATTATCGAGACTCCACGTGCAACACACACAAGCTGTCTTCGACTACGGCACACCGAAACAGAGCAACCCTGAATAATACAAGCGTTAGGTGTCGTTTTTGAAAAGTGAGACAAAACATAACCAGACTCCATTAACAGCACCAGAAAGAAATGAAAAACAAACACAAAGTTCATCTGTACCCAACTGGTTCCCTCATTATATATTATACATGGAATTAATTAAAATATAAAACAGTCGCGAGGTGGTAACTTTCAGCTGGGAAATTAATATATTTACTGCCATGGTGAAAAATATCAAACAGTCTTTTAGATGGCATTCTACAAACCCAAATGAATTCTTCCGTGTCAGCATATTTCTATAATTGGTTTTTTCTCATTTGCAGGTGTGACGTGTCTACGGCTGTTAAATATAGATGTTCCTGAAACCGTAATAGCTGGTGAAGGGAAAAGATTAGCATGCACTTATGAACTCGAAGAAGATGTTCTATATTCTATAAAATGGTTCAGAGAGGATGTAGAATTCTTCCGATATGTGCCGGGCAGTACTCCTCCGCGTCAGATATTTCACATCGAGGGTATCACTGTCGACGTAAGTAACCAAACTATTATTTTAATAATTTTATAACAAAACTCATATCGCATTGTATGTTATTAAACAATAATTAGCTTATATTGCATAATGTGATGTTCTGTCTAGACCAGCGGTCGGCAACCTTTTTGGAGTGAAAAGCCATTTTTAAAATCATATCTGTTAAAAAAAAATTTAGGGAGCCGCACGCAGTAATGAGCAACCAATGGTCCGCGAACTGCATGCGGCCCTCTCAGGTTTTTTGTGCTGTCCACGGTGTTCGTTTTGTACGGCAGAATTAGTATATTTTAATTAAAAATCTTTTTTATGAATGTGGGTTTTTAAATGTGGATTTATTTGTGCAGGTTAAAAAATTAAAACATACCTAAATAATGGAAAATAAATTAATACTTTCTTATCAAAGAAAAAGAAAATATTCTTTATGCGGATCGAACCGAGTATTTGATTTAATATTTAATTGCTCATCACTGCTTTAAATTTAGAAACTACGTTGAAAAATATTATAATTAAATTATTTATTCATTTTTTTACAGTAACACGTTATCATACTTGTAAAACACAGGGGTGGCATGGTACACGAAATTATATGATATTTTTAAATATTAAATAATAAAACAAAGATTTCCTCCTCCTTACAAAAACATATGTATAAAATCCAATAACTTATCTATTTCTTTAATTTTTTTAAAATTTAAAATATCTTCTTAGCACGGCTGTTGAACTTCTTAGGATAGTTTCTCAATATGCGGCGAATACGCCGTAATGTTCATTTTCAAACATGACGAAAGACTCGCGTTGTTTAGTCTTTCGTCATGTAAGTTGGTTTCTCAACTTACTTTTAATAAATTTCATATCAGAAAATATTTGCTCACAGAAATATGTCGATCCGAAAATCGATAGAAGTCCAAATGCGTATGTTTTAACTGAATGTAAGTGTCCGGTAAACAATTCCACGTGTCAAATACAATCCGATCTTGCTTTTTAAGATCTTCTATTTCAAATCATCTGTGTTGTATTGCAAGGGAAGATTTTTGTCTTTGCAACCCCTCCAGGTCAGCTTCAAGATTTCTAAATTTTAAATTCCACAAATACTTGGTTTTCAGGTCCTTTAACTCAAGTTGAAATGCAGCCTCATCAGTTCCAGCAAAAGGTGAAAAAATTTAATTCGGCAGGATTAATTTCAAGTGGTTGCAATACAAATTGCATAGTTGCCTTGTTCTTTCTAAACTCCTCAAATCTCCCATTAAATTCAGATCGCATATTTACCAAATTTTCTTGGAAAAATGTTAAATTTATGGAATTATTATCGGCTTGTTCTTGTTGATATTTCTTCAACGTAGGAAAATGTAATAATATGCCTTTCTCTAAGTCTGTCGCCAACAAATATAATTTTTGTTCAAACGAAATCACTTCTTCTAAAAGCAAAACTGCTGTATTTCCCTTTCCATGTGGTTTCTTATTTAGTGCGTTTAAATGAGAAGTCGTATCCACTATAAAGTAGAATTTTTGTAACCAATGAGTATCTTCTAACTGTGCATATTCAAGGTCTTTTTGTCTTGGAAACAACTTAACCTCTCCAAGGAAGGTGGCAAATCGCATCAACACCACACCTCTGAAAAGCCATTCTTATTCTGTTATGCAAAAGAAGATCGGAATATTCGCAATTGATTTCTTTAAGAAGTTCACATAATTGCCGATGATGTAGCGGTCTTGCCATTATTTTGTTAATTTCTACAACCAAATCAATCATTACTGTTATCTCTTTTGGAAAAGTTTGTGCGCAAAGTATCTCTTGATGGATTATGCAGTGAAAGGAAAATACTTCACGCAAAATTTGTTTTTTAAATAAAGAAACAAAACTTTTTTGTACCTTTCATGCTCAGTGCCCCATCGGTCGCCATAGATATTATTTTGTTAATATTAATACCCTTACTTTTCAAGCAAGTGGTAACAGCAGATTCAATGTCTTCTCCACGAGTTTCTCCTATAAGTGGCAATATATATCGAGTAATTCTTCCTGAGGTCCTTGAGAGTTTACGTATCTATAAATAAGTACAATCTGCGCAATGTCATCCACATCGCATGATTCGTCACAGGCAATGGAGAATCGGTGTTGAATCTGTAACCTGCTGATTTGTTATATCTTCTGCCATTCGTATAGTTCTGTCCCTCACAATCTTAGCAGACAATGGCATGTCTTTTACTTTTGTAATTATTTCCGGTTTGTTTTTAAAATCGCAGAAGAGAAATTCGGACATTTTAATAAAACATTTTTTCACATATTCGCCGTCCGTAAAAAGTTTTCCTCGTTTAAGAACGTCTTGAGTAGCCACAAAACTAGCAATACTTGTATTTCGTGATGCTTTTATCTATTTGGAAAATGAACATTTAGTTAGGTTTACTTTGCGTTGCAGCTCTTCTACTGCCTTTTTTCTTTCGTCTCCCCGTGGATATGCTTTGTCAAATGTATCTCGTGTTTATTTAAAAATTATCTTAGTATATTTGACTTTTTATTGTTTGAAAACTTTTCATGGCATATTAAACACATTGGAAATCCTCCTGTATTTGCTACAAATGCGTAGGTTCGATCCATTCACTTTTAAACTCCCGATTTTCTTGTTCTATCTTTCTCATCTTTTCTGACATTTTAAATGCTATAAAAATATTTTTATTTTACTAATATTTAATTTAATGTTACAATATTCACGTTACCTAACACATTCACCAGTAAATGAAAGCACTGCAACGTCCACTACAAAACCTTTACTTATTTTAACAAAGTGAGCAGATTTACAGACCACACCTGCACTACATGCGAAGACAATGGGCGCGTTCAGACAGGCAAGCGCTACCGTAGCGCTACATGTGCTGGCCTAGTGTGACGTATTTGGTTTAATAAATTAAAACAACATAAAACATAACTTAAGTAATTTTAATTGGCATGAATAATTAAAACAAATATTTGACAAATCAGTGGGTTTATGAATTCTTGCATTATCCATGATAATCCAAGACGAATGAAGAAAGAAGGATTATCGTGTATGATTTCAAAGTGTTCAAACAAGAAAGTATTAAAATTTTCAGCATCGCATGTACTATTTTCAATTGTAAAATATCCTTTATTAAATGTAAAATGTCCTTAATTTATTGCAAATGCTATATTTAGGGTTTCTAGTTTCTAATTTAATAAATAGCATTCATTTTGCATTATTCAAAAATAGATTGTTTAATAACGAAAAGAGCCGCAATTATTTATTCAAAGAGCCGCAGGTTGTCGAGCCCTGGTCTGGACCAACTAGTTGGGAAAGATTGCGGTTTCAGTTTAATTTTTCATCTAAGGTCGAGATTTAAATCTTTTAATGTTGCTAACCTTAGAAAAAATCTAAAATTATTTTACAAAGTTAATGTTATATTTGAAATGTATGTTTAAAAGATTATTATTTTAGTGTCCTCGAAAGAGAATGCACAAGATTTGAAATTAAACATGAGAGTACTCTTGTTATGAGCTTATAGATAAACATTATGATAGAAGGCTATTTCTTTGTCATCATACAAGTTAAAGGATATTAGATATGCATGCACACTCTGTTCAAAAAGAAACCGAACTTTTCGAAAATAGAAGAAACTAGTGGCGAAGTTGACATCCAAAGCGTGCGTGATTTCATGAAAGAAAACCTCAAATGTCCGTGAGATTGATTGAAGATGAATTGCGGATTCCAAGATCAACTGTGCACAACATTTTGACCTAGAGTTTCGGCCTTTGTACATTGAATTAGCAATTGATTTATTCCCCACAAGTTGATATACGACCAAAAAAAGGTATAGAATTGAACTGCAAGGACCTCATTAAAACCGCTCGAGGACTCAAACTTCCTTGAAACGATCGTTACTAGTAGGTGACGAAACTGGCGTTTTGAGTATGAGCCCGAAACAGAGTGCTGAGAGGAGACCACCAGAAGAAGGGCATCCGAAAAAAAGTCGCTTGGAGAAGTCAAAAGTAAAGACAATGCTCTTTTGTTTCTACGATATTCCAAGGGCATTATCCACAAAGAATTCGTTCCGCCTGGCCAAACGGTCAATGGTGAGTTTTATCTCGAAGTTTTGAAGCGATTGATAGCGAGAATTCGTCGCGTACGGCATGAATATCGTGACGACCGACCGTTCGTCAAAACACACTGTCCCTCTAGGCGCTATAACTCGGCTTCTAATGAAACAAATGTCATAAACAGTTAACACAACACTAATGAGGGTTGCCGCTTTCGATAACAGGTGGCGCCACTAGTTTCTTCTATTTTTGAAAAGTTCTTTTTTTTTTTTTTTTTTTTTGATAGCGGGTATAAAGATAGTTGCGGTGAATGAAGAGTCAGGCGTCAATCCGCTCCCAATCCACCTTCTTGTTTAATTATGAAAAAGCTTTGAAAGCAGTTTATCGCAATACTTGCGGTTCAAAATGCACACCAAGGGAACAGAAGTGTTTAGTATAAACAGAAATTTGTGTTTGATGCTATGCGTATAGATGCATCTGTGTGTGTGTGTGTGTGTGTGTGTGTGTGTGTGTGTGTGTGTGTGTGTGTGTGTGTGTGTGTGTGCGGGCGCGCGCCTGCTTCAATAATCGGTCTATGAGACATTTAATAAATATTAAATATTTGGGTGAGAGATGAATATTTAGATTGTTTTTTTTATTTTATTAATTTCAAACAAACAAAAAAGGTGAGATGTTGCATTTCGTTTATAGGTTGCGAGGATGAAGTAAAAAAAGTTTAATTAGCCTTTTTCCTGGAGTTTTTTAGTGTAAATTCTCGCATTTTGTTTGTAGGTTGAAAAAAAAATATCCAAGACTTATGAAACCAAGTTGAGTCCATAGAATATTGTTTATTTAGTACCACAAGTGCCAACTAAGGGATGCGGATTCATATCCAGCAGTACCGTCGACAGGGTGTAGCATAGAGGCAGCCTGCCTCACGGCGCGGCTAAATAAGGGCGCTCGTTCCACCATATTGCGGTAGGCGTCGTCGCTACGCTAATAATTCCTGTTAGCGTACCAAATGCAGAAAGAAGATTTTCCGAGCTTAAACTAATTAAAAATTATTTGCGAACAGCAATGACCCAAGAAAGATTGGTTCGTCTAGCAACTATATCGCATAGAGGCTGTCATAGCTTATAATTTAAATTTAGAGCTTATAAACAATTTCATTGTGCGATATCCCCGCAGAGCAAATATTTAATTAATATTATTATGTAATCGTTTTGCATTAATGTTTCTCTTGTAATAAAAACAAAATAGCAATTAGAGATTTACTTATATTTTTGTCTTATAATCCATCAGGGGCGATATTTAATTATTTGCCTCAGGGCGCGATCAAATCTGGCGATGGCCCTGGCCGTAGATGTTTGATTGTCCTTATGTGGTAGATGAATTTCACCGCCGGATGTGAGACCGCCACCCTACTTATTAGAGGCCTGAAGTGGCTTCGTATAAAGTTCTGTGTTTGATCTATCAAACATGGAATCGGTGAGAATTACGTAAGTGAAAAAAGAACTTATGTCGTTATGGACATAAATCACAATGTTCATCGCTTCCTCCAGTATTATTACGTATGACACAAAAGCAATCTGGTTATTAATTATTCGCAGATCTGTAATATGAAAATAAATTCTTTTTCACATGTCATTAATCTCTTTTATCATTTATGTGTTATATTTTAAAATTAGCACTTCTCTGACTTGTAGATCAGATAGTTGGAAAACAAGTTAACAGCGTATATAACTGTCTAAAACAAATGCAAACATTTCTTCGGATAGTACGTCTGATTTCACTTTAACCCTCTTGACGGTTTTCTAAACTACCTAAAAAAAAAAAAAAGAGCTTAGTCTACGCGCTATCATTCTACCTAAATAAATGTAAAGCAGAGTTCTCCAACAAACAAATTTAAGCCTTTTTGGTGAAGAACCGTAAGTGATGTGGTGTACCGTAGAGTCTGAAGGAACACTTGCATGCAGTTGTATTTGAAATGCCTTCTTTGCTCACAGCAGATGTAAATTTCCTTAATCTCTCCACGTAGTCTCGATAATTCGAGTTGTTAGTCTGCGAGATCTAACCAGAAAGAAAGGCAGTCTCCGAACGTTGTCTCTTTACTCCTCCAGGCACTATATATCACCTAGGTGACAAGTCACGCCAACCAGGGTGCTCTAACACAACACTTACTGTCCGCTTTAAACAGTTCTCTTAACACTCCAACATTGTGTAGACGAACTGCATTACCTGAGACAGGGAAAATCTAGTACGTCTTCCTGTCACAGCATCCCTTCCGCGCCACCCTCCCCGCCAGGGGAGGATAGCGCGTCTTCCAATGTCGTTTTTCTATCACAGACCAGTTGGTTTATGGGACTTCTTGAAAGACTTCTGTTTTTGTAGCTATTTTTTAAACGACTTGCGAATTCTTGGCAAACGGGAGTTTCAGGCAGTGACCGGAAACGAAGGATATTTTGTTGGAATAGTCGGCCAAGCATATAAACCGCCCTTATTTTTGTTGCTTTTACTCCATTTCTTGTATTAGCACACTGATAGACCTTGTTGGCCTCCATTTCACTCTGAATCTGCAGTATACATCAATAAAATGTTTACCTATTAATGTATTTGCAGAATCCATTGAACTTCTCAACTTCCATGCGTGTTTGAAGTATTCCTTCAATAAGTAACCAAGCATACCATGAACTATTCAGACACTTCAGTTACTGGTCACGAAGTTTTAGAGTTATGGTTTAGTTAAATAAACATAAAAATACGATTATATTTCTTCCTGAAATAAAAAAAGAACACAATACAGGAGAAACATACGGTTTTGAATTACAGTCATAAAAGGTCGCCGGACAATGGAGATTGGTGTTAAAATTCTGTGCAAAGATCAACCTACTGAATTTTAAACCTAGGAAAGTTTTTTTTTTAATAAAGATAAATGGAGAAACTTTCTTCGATATTTCCTATCGTTCGTTTGATAAGTCACATCAAATAATGACTCAGCAGGCTCCATTACTGTATTGATCTATCGTTAGATCGATTTATTAATGTTGCTATAAGGTAACTAGAGGACTTCCAAGTTTTACTAAAGGCTCTTCTATACTAAAAAGAGATCACGGAGTTCTAAAGGAAACTTACCTATCAGTGTTATCTACTGATTCTAAAATAATCTATGAAGATAGTAAAAAGAAAATTCCAAGAGTGTGCTTGAAATGCCAAATTCGGTATCATTTTGCCACCTTGTATTAAAGTTTTTTTTCCCTAGGAAAACTAAATGACTAACCTTTTCAGTCCTGGACGAGCAACTGAGGATGGAAATTGATGATATAGTCTTCTATAGGGAAATTTGCTGTACATGATAACAGGCAAACCAGCCCATGAGCACACGTAACAAAAATGCACAGACCAATAGAGACTTCACTGTTAATCAAACTACATACTAACATTTTATCGACATGTTGTTATAATTTTGACATTTTCTTGCGCTGCTTATAATTCAGCTTTCAATCATAAGGAAATAAAAAGACGTTGATAGCATGCTAGTAGTATTCATCAAAAAATGCTAAAAATGTTTTTCGTAATATTCATAATTGAAAATTGAATCAGGACAGTTATCTGGCAGTAAAATATTTGAAGACAAACACTGCGAACTTCGGTTATTTTTAATTCTGATACAACTCAATAAAGGAAATTTGCTTTTGTCGACTACTTTCCCTTGTACTGTGCCTTCTTGATGAATTAACAAGCTCACTCCCAGAACTTTTGTAAGATTTTACTTAATGCTGTGGGTAGAAAATCAATTTACTCTCTCTGACGTTTGGTTCAGTATCATATTCTATTTTCATATTTGACTGTTTGCCATTTTCTTTAATAAAGGCATGAATTTTTTGTGTGTGTGTGTGTGTGTGTGTGTGTGTGTGTGTGTGTGTGTGTGTGTGTGTGTGTGTGTGTGTGTGTGTGTGTGTGTGTGTGTGTGTGTCAGTAAAACACACACACACACACACACACATAGAAAGAGAGAGAGAGAGACATTATATTAATGTCTCACAGCACCCACAGATAACTAAAAAGGTGAAACAAAAATGAAATATTTATACACACACACACACACACACACACACACACACACACACACACACACCAAACCGACTGTTGCTAATGAGCTGAATAATCATATTTCCCTCAGAAGGATAAAACGCCAGCCTCTAAAATCCACAATAATGCTAATGAGCAACCTCTTCTTTCTTCCCGAAGTATAAAGAAAGAGTTCAGCGTAGCTGTAGTTCGCGTGCGGAATGAGTCAGTGGCCTTTCTTTTTTGCCTCCTTTATAGCGGCGAATGTCGAAGATGAATGAAGGAGTTTAGACAAGCACATTACGTTCAGAATGAGTCATTTACACACACAATTTCTTAAAGAATGTACTACTGACTCTGGTATTTTAAAGAAAACTGCCTTCCCCGCCAGAAAATATGTTCCGAAAAGCGTTTTTTTTCGTGGAAATCTTCGCCGTTCATACACCAAAATGAATTCCACGTTTATATAAAAACGCAGCACACATTTTTAGATGTTCCCACCACAAAAGCTTTGAAATATGACAGGCAATGAGTAGCTTACACTTGCTCAGTAATGCGGCTCCCAATGACAAGCTCTTAACTTTGCTGTTGCCACATTTCCCAACAGTTTATCTGGAGTACCAACACTTCCAAGTAGAGAGGGAGGGAGTGAAGAAAAACAATTTCAAAAGACAGATAATATATCATACAACGACACGCCTATAGTCGAATGCTTAAAATCTGTTTGTCATGGCGAAGCCTCTGTGGATCGTAATTTACAAGGATAAATCATTATTATATGCTATTGAGATGGTTTATTATGCTCTCAGCAAAAAATACTGCTTTGAAAGTAATGGGCCGAGTTATTTTGCTTTGAATATATTTCAGTACTGTAAAAAATGCATTGCGCGTGTATCAATAATAAATAGTTGTAAATGAAAATGATGTCTAAGGAATTCGATAAGATTATTCTTTTACGACCCAGCCCCCCCCTCCCTTTCCGCACAAGCACATGCTCCTCTTTCCTTTAGCAAGCAGTTATCGTCTGAAATGGTGTAACAAAATCAGATATTATCGTAAATAAAACACACTAATAATATTACTGTACCATGCAATGACTAGTCTTTTTATTTTCTTCAAGAGTTCAGCGGTTGAAGAAAATTAATTTTCTGCTACCTAAGCCTGGAGGCATTCTACAGGAGCAGATTTTTTTTCTCTCATTGATCACGCCATGAAACACAATTTACAGACAATTGTTATCGGTCTTTCTTGTAATCTATCTCAACTGGTCCAGTTACAGTTGCGACCCATCTAAACAATTAAACAGGGAGTATTCGAATTTCTGTATGTTATCCCTAAATCTTAATTAACCTCAGAAATTTCATCACAAACTGTAATCGTAAAAAATACCATTATTTTAGTACTGTTATCTGCTTATATCTTACATTTTCCCCCCAATATAATTGCTTTTTTTTGAATGTCTCTCGTCTTTTCCATGTAAGGAAGAGAAACGAGCCAGTATTACATTTTCATATTAGCTGACTGGAGAGAAAACTTCACTGTTTCTGCATTTCATGATCCAAAATGGTTGTTTCATTGTTGTGTCAATGTTCGGTTCTAAATAAAGTCACTCTTTACTTTCGTTGTGGAACGTCAATCCTATTATTGAGCATTATCACGTTTTTTCTATTTTATTATTTATTTATTTTTCACTTCACTGATTTACTAATCTACCATCACTTACCTCAGTAGAATAAAGCACAGTAGTCCGACTTGTTCAATATACTTATATGGTAATCAGTATTTCGATATTCGTATGCAGTGAGTATCTCTTTTTTATCATTATTCAGATACATCGTTCCATAATAACAACTGTTGTCATACGTGAAGGCTTTATTCTAGCAAACTTCAGTGATGACATATTAAGTTGAATTTTAAATCTGAGTTAGTGTGGCAGTATGGAGATTTTTTATTTGACTCCCATCCACCAAAGGTTATAAACCTGTAGAAAATTAGTTCTCTTGGTGGAAAAATTATTTTTCTATTAATTTATATATTTCCGTGTATTTATTTCTTTTTTTACACAATCCAAATTTTTTGAAGACACTTCATGGCAGTAATAAGCGTGCCGGTGATTTCGCCCCGGGCTATGAAATTCATTCTCAGCTAAAGAATCACAAATAGCCATATACTGTACACTGCGAGATTCGAACCGACAGCCTCTGGGAGGCAAAGCGAATAAGCTATCCACTCAGCAAATATAACATCGTAGTCAGTGTTGTTATGAGTTCTATGAGTACTTCTTCCATCTTCTTCGTAAAGAAACTAGTAGAATTAAATTGTGAAGTTAATTTCGTAAACCTTCTTATAAATTCATTTGATTATTATACTGCAATAATAGTACTAGATAGCTAACACTTACGTCAGTCTCCGCTTGGTTCCGGTTCAGACACGGAAAATTATCTAAGTTTCCGATATTTACAACTCTTAAATCCAAAATTCTGATACTTCCGAATTTCGGATTTAAAAGCTTTTAGATTCAAGCTTGCGATTCTAAGATGACGCGTAAGCAGTTGTACTCACACCATTTTCTGAGACTTCGACTGCCTGATACTGCAGCTATCTCTTGGGTGTGTTCTGCAAACTAGACTGTCTTTGCGTGTGAGATTATTATTATTATGTGACACCTCCAGGGAGTCTAAGACTCATCGAGGGAGGGTATGTACTCGACAATCTCCGTCTCCATCACTCAACCTCGTCATCTACCAATCGCATCATCTACACCAACGCCATCTACTGTCTACCATCACCACTAATACTTATAAATGTTAGTAACTGTTGTAAGGTTATGTTAGCGAACTTTTCTTACTGCAGAGCAAACGGAAAAAAAGAAATCTAGATTCTTGTCCATGACGTGCCTCCTGTTAGTGATGCTAGTAGCACGCATGTATTTTTCATCGCATAATAATTCCAAGTGCGCTATGAAAGCGGTTAAAATGTTTTGAATCCTTTGACTCTTTTAGGCCTTCTGGTTATTTTAGATGTTCACGGTTCAATTCACAATTCAAATTTTCAGCAAAGTCATGCCGGAAGTACCTTGTTTTGAACTAAGCCAGATAGTTCATTTCCAGTAAGTGAAGTGATATTGAGGAACGTGACTAGAATAATAATACTGATAATGAAATCCAATTCACAGAAATTAAATGCTAACCACATACAAGATGTGGTTAGCATTTAATCGATTTCTTATCGTTTCGATATTAAGTCTAAACATCCCAGCCGAATGAACATCAATTGAGTATCTGTTTAGGGCGATGAAAACTTTTTCTGAAGCAAACCAAATTAGGCCAAAGGTTACCACAGCAAATTCAAGTTGGTTCTTCCTGCTGTTGGAAAGTGAAGATATCCAGTTGAAACATTTTTTGGTCTTACCAGGAAAATGCACCTTAAGGAGATATTAGTTCATTATATATTAGAGTTTTCAGTTGCAGATTAAATCTTAGTGGTTTTCGATCATCAGTGTCGAATATAATTTTGTATAATTTTAAACAATGTAGATAAAAATGTTATGAGATTTAAACAAACTTCGACATGCAAAAATCGCAAAGATATACTTTCATTAAAACCCAATACAAATTTTTAAAATCCATTCAACCAGAATGACATTGCTATACAGACGACCAAAGTAAGCAATCCTTATGAGGTGGTCGCATTCTTGCAAAATACAGTACACTTAAAATGTAAGTGATTTCTAGTAGTTTATCTGAATCCATATCTAACTGATCATTATATTTTAAAACAGCCGCTAGGTGTCGCTCATGTCAGAAAGGAGAAGAATGTTTCAGGTTTATTTTATTTCATTTATTTTTTATTGTTTATTCATTTCTTATTTAGTTATTTCTTTTATGGAAACGCTTTACATTTTGGGAAGGAAAACAATATTCAGAAAACAGTCTCAAATAAATTATAAATTTATGAATTGTCTGTATGGTACCGTAATGCCACCGAAAGAACCGTCTTCATGTTTGCATCTTCATTTCTTAAATTCACTTGAGATTTTGAAATTTCGTTTTATTTAATGAACAAGACCGGGGATTTCTTCAGAAAACTTCCATTTAAATCATAGTGATCCATGTCGATACATTTCTGAAGTCGTGTTTGTTTTATTGCTGTTTTCGTTTTTATTTATAGACTTCGCTACAGAATTGAAAGGTGGGGGGTGGAGCAAAGATTGGCAGCGAATATGCTTACGGTGCAATTTCTTTTACGGCAATAAAACGAATTCTACAGCAGTTCTAACAAGAGATTTCCGTGCTGTGTACTTTCACAAATAGAACACACATAGCTGCTGCACGCACGCACACACAGTCTTTATTCCCCCCCCCCGCCCTTCTCTTTTATTTTCGTGGATCCATTTTTTCTCTCTGCTGGACCACCTGTACTTTCTGATCTCAGAGCTTTCTTTTAGCCTCAGCTGCTTTTTTTTCTCCCTGACTCTGGCATTCCGATTGTCTTCTCCCTGTGGTATTTGTTTTTAGATAACGCCTTTACAATCACAGTAACTTTGTGATTTCTTCACTTTCTAAGAAAGATACCGGCCACCGTGTTATTATTATTATACATAGAATTAGTTCACTTTTCAAATAATCCACTACTAAAGTTATGGGTTAGTCGCTTCCTGATCCATTAGTGCTTCTGATAAGATTGACAAAATGAGAGAGAGAAATGTCAATTCTTAACACTGTAATATCTGAAGTTCTTACGGGAAAAAAAGCAGGAAGTTGTCCATCCCTGAGGCTGTTCTTGGTGGACGCAGTCATTTCAGCAAATCATATGGTCTCCATGGGAACCAAACTGCTGTTTCAAAAAGTGTGGATTTGATTATGATGTTATTTGTACAAAAAATAAACAGAACTGATTTCGCACAACTTAAGAGAGAAGTTCTAGGGACTGTTTGTTCAGAAATATTATAACGACATCCAGAAGTCATTAATGTCTCTATCTGCAGTCTGTCCGTTAATTAAAAATCCAAGTTTACAAAACAATAAAAAGAGCATTCTCTCTAAAATTATGCTTCACAATACTGAATCAAGAATGTAATGAAGTACAATGAGATGGATATCAATTTTAATCTATTTTAAACTTATAAATCTCTATTTAAATAAATATTATATTATAGAATCTGTTTATTCAAGACAAAAGAAATATTTATATCAAAAATTGATCAAAGTATTCTATAGTTTATCATAGCTTTTTTTTGCTTATAAAAGTTGAAAATGGTCATTGAAAATGAGTGATTTACGATTGTGCTGTTATAAACGGTTATTCATGAATTTTAGGCTGACTCTGTAAATACAGCTCTAAAAAAGAAGAAAAAAGCGTAATGATCATGACATTACAAAAATGAGTCAAAATATGTAGCAAAATGGCGTTCCATTTTCTTAAAGTACCAGTGAAAACAGAGAGAAATATGGAGACAAAGGAATGCAGCAATTCCATATGATCATTGAGATTTCGTACAACTTTTATTTGAGTACTCCAAAATGTCTTTTTTCTGAAATCTCTTTTCACATTGGTCCATTCTTTCTTGGCGCATCAAACACGCTCGTTGTTCAGTACAATTAAAATCGGGACTGTCAACAAAACATGACAGCATTTTCATGTTATTCCCGTACATGTGTTATTTTAAATATTAATCGAAATGTAAAAATAATATGAGATTTTATTTAGTAATCATTGGAAGTGTCAATATAAAACAAATCTTTCCTTTTCGGCTAGATGACAATGTTTAGCTCCATCCTACAATTGTAGTTTTCAAATGTACCAAACTGTTTAATTCTAGATGCAGATAAAAAATTTTCAAAGTATCCTTACGATTCTGTACTGATAATCGTTTCGAATGACTTGCTATCTAGGAAGAAACACTTCCTCTGTTTCTTCCTAGATAGCATCCTGGATTTCTTCTTCTTCTTCATGTTTCTCGTTGCTCTAGAAGAGACACTATACGGTTGAATGATGGCAATCAATTTTTTGCTAATATTTTATCGTAAATATCTCTCTTTTCCTGATAATGGCAACTGCAAATCGCTTATCAAGATCTGCTACGGGTTGCATACTGTTAAATGGCACAAGTGAGAATCTAGATAATGCAATATCAGGTGTATTATGCAACTAACTTCTTATTTGCATAGCATTCCCGATAATTGTTGTGTGTTATCCTTTATTTTCATTTTTAATACATTAATTTCCATTGTGGGAATCGAAGTAGGAGTTCCCTTGGTTTGTACTACTTAAAAGCCACGGACTCTGTACAGGATCCCGTATATTCACCTTTAAATACTTTTACATCAGGCAGAAACTTTTCTTAAGGTTTCTGCCTGATCTCCGATGATAATCATCAGCAAATGTAAACATTAAATTACGGTACCTTTTTTGATAACACTTCCACAAAGCAATTGAAATAACCAGGGAAATAAAAACTAAACCAAAAAATAAATTAAAAATGGCGTCCTCGATCGGAAAACACACCAGTTTCGTTCTTGTGGTGACAAGAGATATTTTTGTTTTCTCAAACCTCGGATTTTTCATCCCCTATATTGATAAATCTGCCAAAGATTTATTGGGATCGTACAGAGTGTGGGTAAGAGCATTAAGTGGGGTAGACATGGAATATATAGTGTAGTGAAACGGTTCTCATCCTGTGGTCCGCTGTAATATCTGAGGGGGTCCACAAGAAATTAATTTCCTGAACAAATATTTTATTCTCTGCTAAGAACAGCCTTGATGTATTACCACGGGCTGTACAGACAGACCACTCATTGTGGCACCTCGATGTACGTTCAACGTGTGTACTACATATCGATGTATCATTATCGTTACCGCTCGAATGAATTTTAGTTTTTCTTGCACAGACGGAGCACATTGGATGTCCGTTGCTAGGTGCCACAATCGGTTGTCTGTCTATAGAGGGGGGGGGGGGGAAGATAGATCAGATTAAAGCAGAGTCAAAGGAAACACTACATCACATTCAAACAAGAAAATTCGGAACTATAGTGACTATTATTTAGCTCTTGGTTTTACTTATACTGACTCTCTTCATAATCAAAACCCACAATGCGTTGTCAAACAACAGTCAGTCGAAGGATTCAAGAGATAGCACAAAATATGAAAGAAAAATTATTTACAACTGGACGGAAGTGCAGACATTGCGAAATGCATCATTTGCATAATTTCATAATTTATGATAAAATTCGTCAACTACAGTCCCTTCCACAGGGGATTCTGCCAAAGGAGATCCGCTGTATTTTTTAAATTAAAATAGGGGTTCTCCACTTTCATAAGGTTCAGAAGCGCTGATATAGATGATCCTTCCGTGATGAGTCACCGGACTTCTTGGAGACGTCAGGTAATAATAATAATTATCAATATTATTCATAAAAATTGATACGACAATGGATTCAAATGTTACCAGTACAGAAACTTACCAAGTTTAATCGAATCCAATCTGAGTAAAGACAAATCAATAATACGCTGCCCTCTCTTCCTTAGCTGAATTTTTAACCACTTTAATCCCATGCCCTTAATTCCGTGTTTTCTCTTTGTCAAAAACACAAATGTAGGAGAGTATCAAATGTCTTACTAACATTCCAACTTCTTGATGACCTTATAATGTATCACATATTTTTGAGTACTAATACAACGTAAAGGTTTAAGATTACCTCTTTAGTGTGTTCTTTATCTATCGGAGCTCTAGAAAGCGAAACAATATGAGCAGCTATCTGATTCGGATCGACAAGAGGATATTTCTTTGTTACAGAGGGGCTTGAACCAAGCTTTTTAATTAGCGACCAGGCTTTTCTACTAGAGTGTTTGAAATCTATTTTTTCAGTTATTTGAATCCACTTTCCCCTACGAGCAGCGTTGAGACTACGGAGCAGTTCTTCTCCTATCTCTAGATTCTTACTTTCAAGGAATTCCGGATACAGGGATATGCTTTCATTGGTCTATCCAGGCACGTATTATTTTCGGTAGCCTCGAGGAATGTGTACTTTTGCCACCGCTATAACTACTCCAGTGAACCATGTATAGTTTTTGTAAGTTGGTGGAATTCTTCTAAAGCGTGCGTCTAGATCCGCAGTGAAGTTTTCCAAGTCGGCTTTTTGGAAATTCCATCTTGGTCTAGGAAATGATGTCATCACTGGAATTTGGGCTCCTAATTCCATAAAGATGGGACGGTGCTGGCTATTTGGAAAAACCTCAAGAATATGTCTGAAAGTCTGTAGAGACTGCTTTTCACTATCACTGGAAACGAATGTCAAATCTGGATTATATTCCTTATTCCAGGCTCTTGATTTAAAGGCGCCTTTTTCCTTGGCATCAAAAACTAAGTGACGACGGTGTTGATCTGCCCATTCAGCTATTATTTCCCCGATTTGATCATTCCGATCATATTTCCAAGACGTATGATGACTGTTGAAGTCACCAGAGTACACCGTTGGGTGGGAGTATGTCTGTAGAACATCATTTGGCCAAACAGTTGCAGGTGGTTTATATACATTCACAATCGTAATGTCCGCTATTTTAACAGTGATCTTATGGATTTCGTCATTAGTCGAAGAAGATATCAGCACAGCATTCTCAATACCATTTCGGACATATGTTATGTTGCCGTAGCCACAACTGTAAGTAATCCCGAGAATGTCGTAGCCAGGGATTATTGCTCTAGATTTAACTTGATCTTCAGTTTCGATATGATTCTTGAATAAGAAGTAGATCGACGTTTTTTCCTCGTAGAAGTTTAGAAAGACATTGACATTTTGATGCGCTGATACCCTTAACATTTAACTGGAAGATACGGATATTATGTCCAATATTCCTTATCAGCTGGTTCGAAGAAGAACCGTTGTGAAGGTTTTTGAGTTTCTATGTGTAAATATGGTCAGGAGATTGCACAACTGCACAATGGTCAGTCGCTCTAGGACGATAGGAAGCATTATAAGGTTATTCATTCATAAGGCCATCCAGATAAAGATGATTTAGCTGGTTTGACACGACGGTGGCGAGGTCTTTTCATTCCTGAAACCATGCTTTTTCTCTTCCGCAAGGTAGGCAAACCGGCAAAGAATTCATACAGGCATAACTGATCACATAGATTCACTGTTCTCGTAGTGTTTGTTGCTTCTGTCTTAATTTAAAATCATTCTAATCCTAAGTGGGTGAACTTTAAATGATATCAGGTTAATGATTTTGTAACGTGATCATCTTCACTTTCCTGTCAGCGACGTGAGGAATCTTTATGTGGTCTCTTTCGACGAAAGGTGAGTTAGTCGGTCCCATACGGAGGTAGGGGTTTTTTCACCCGGAAACTCGGGTTTTTCGTCCCCTAGAATAGGCATACCGGCCTCCTGAACACACGCATCTACAGAGATAAGACACCCCGGAGGCATAGAGCTAACCACCTTATCCTCGAATTACGGTTGCGAAGTTCAGGAATATTTGAAAGGTCGTGGGAGTTTAAGTGCCTGTTAGGACTATGGATGAAAATGGATGGATCGTCTTCACTATCTCCATAAGCTCGTTGGACTCTAGCTGTCAGATACATCTATGCTTGAGCTACAATGATAGAGGAATGATTAAAAGAAAATTATTTAAAAGTGAATATGTAGCCCTAGACGAGGAAAAAAAAGCATTTCCTGTATTTTTCTATATTTTCACACGTCTTATCTCATGTGTCCTACTGGAGGGTGTTGTAATTCCACTTGAGTAATACGACATAAGAAGAGCTTAACCTATTAAAGTACCATCCAGGAAGAATAATAAATGATGTCCAAAAATTCTTAGAGAATTAATAAGAGAAGCATCGTAAGTTAATCCTCTTAGTTCTGTTAGAGGATCAAGTTATATGCAGTCGACAGAGGCCTCACCCGAGGGTGTTGCAAGTACCTCCTTATGACCTAGTTTTCATGAGAGCAGGTGGCAAGGTTGTTGTTTTTTATAACAATATTTTATAATATTAGTATACCAATGATATGATTTGAAAATAGAGATCAAAATCGACTTGACTCTATGGTATATTCCGACTACAAATTAAAATAAATGATTTTTTCTGCACTGAAGATGCTAGTTGAAATAGTTCCTCCCTGTTAACAGATATGGGTCTAATCCGAACTGAAACAAAACTAATTTCATTCATCCAGACTTTGATATCTTTCCGGCTAGGAATCGGAACACAATTCCTGTATTTATTCTCCCTCCCCAAAGACACATTAAGATAATACCTACATGTATATTCTTAAAGGGTAGTCTTCAACAGTTAACTATTTTCCAGAGTATGACCTTCTAGTCTGAAATATTTTCATAATTACTGAGAGATCTATATCTTGGACTGTAAGTTTTGTTGAGAAATAAAGGGCTCTACGAAAAAGGCACTTAACCAAGCCCTTATTTTTGCTTAAAGACATGGCGTGAAATGTGACACCATTAAACGTATAACACAGCCTTCAAACGTATAAGTCAACTTTCTGCCAACCTAAGCCGCATTAAAGATCCATATCATTGGTAATATTTCTCAGTCCTCCGTAGCATAATTGGAAGAACGACGATTCGATTGCAAAATGCCTAAATTCGATTCTCGGTCGTATTTTTTCTCCCAGAAACTTGGGTTTTTCATCCCGCATACAGACAAATGGGCCATGACACATGCAATTTACAGACAAAAAATACTAGTGGTGGTGGTGGTGGGCAACAGATGGCGTTGTGTAGGTGATGATGATAGTCGTAGTTCGCTGTAGTTGGTGGATTAAGTGGTACAAACGGAAAGTTATAGAGCAGGTGCCCCTCCTTCGATGAGTCTTTGGACTCCTTAAAGGTATCACGTAATAATAACAATATAATAATATGTGACATATTGTAACTTGTCAATATGAATACCACATCCACCTTGGATAAACAGAAAGTATGACCCATGTAATAAAGAAATGACGCAGAAGATATGGGCAATATGATGTGAATTTTACATCGCTCCATTCATGTGAGGAACATAGAATATAAACAACGTTTACAAAAATGTCAATTTAAATCACAGAGTTTATAATTTGAAATAATAGAAGGCATCCAAAATCTCACAAAATTTTAACATAACAGATGATCTTATCTTAAATGAGATTTACGAAATCCCTTCAGAAATCTCGAGCACAAATCAAAAGATGGTAAAGTCGACTAGTCTCAAGTTCAAACTAGTCTTCTAGTCGACTAATCTTCAAGTCCTAGCTCACTTGAAGTACGGTTTCCAGGACAGAACCAATTCTTCAGGAGAATATCTAAACATTTCGAAACCCTTCAAAAAATCTCTCTAAGAATATTGTCTGTACTGTTCATTTTCCCTTTTAAAAGACAAAGTTATGTCGAATGAAACCTTGAGATATTTCTAATTAGTCTTTAAAATTGTCTCATTTTCAGACTCTAAATAGTTATTGCACAAAACTAACAATGATAACTGTACGTATCCCTGAGCCTATACAAGAATACACTTCTTCATACAATTCTCATATATAAAATGAGTCAATTATTGAGAAAGGCGGAGCTTTATCTGAAGAAGTAGCTTCAAATCAGCTACTTCTTCACATTATTTTTAATAATTTGTCACAATGATAATTAGTGTTGCTGTTATGATATTGCTCGAATTCCAGAGCAGTTATATGCATTCTCATGAATTAAAATTATAATGTCAGCCATGTAGCTGCTTAAATTTTATTCAGTCTGATATTCCCCTACTTCTTCACTACTTTAAGTATTTGTTTAAAATAAATATCACTTATTTTGTAGATGAAGTAGAACAGCAAATAAAAAATGGCGAAAATCAGTTGAAGGATACGCTCCATGTCTGAGGCAGTTTCCTTTCTTCTCCATCCTTTACAACTTCGCGCTCCATTTTTGTCCACTTGTGTAGAAATTTCTAGAGGACCTTAAGAAATACAAGAATCTAGAACAATTGAATGATATCGTATGGATTATCTCCATTGAACATAAGTGTCGTACAAAAGAAAGACAATAAATTTATAACTGGAGTTATAAATTTGGGTTTAATTTCATGGAAAAATGCAGTACTACTTAAGAGTCACTGTCGAAATTCTTATAAATACCAGCGTATTAACTTCGTTTTTATTTATACCTGCTTAATTATGAATTGCGAATAGTTTTTTTGCACCACATCTCTTGCATATTCATCTCTCTCTTCCATTAGCGAACTTTCCGACATTCTCAGCCTCTGAACAGTCTGTATTATATCACTGATATTTTTCTATACAAAAAATGAAAATGCACCTTCTGGTTGTATTACAAACTTTATATCAGCTCCATTAAACAGTATTTGTGCTATTTATAGAACGAACACGGTATAATGTTCGTCCTGTTGAGCGAACCCTATAAACTTTTCATCTAAGAGCAAAAAAGACGTAGAAAAGCCTGTCTTGTCACTTTCTTCTCAATACCATGAAAGACTTTCACTGTATTCTTTCAAACAGAGCCATCAAATTCAGTATTAGCTTGCTTTTATGTCAAAAAGCATTCCAGGAATTTCAGCTTTCCCCTGTGGGTGGTAGTCTTTCAACAGATACACTATGTTGCCAAAAAATTGAAACACCCGAGAAATGCAAACAAAGATCGAAATACCTGTTGAATGAGGTATCAGACAAAACTACAGTTGGCATACATAATACGGCATTTATTCTTCTTTTTCTGATAATTTCATGGAAACTTTGTCATGGACAGAACTACAGCTGCTCTGCATAATAGCATTTAGTCTTATTTTTATGATACTTTCATGGAAATTTGACGTGTATAATTCTTCTCGTAGGACTATAATGAGTTTTGCCAGTGATTTTGGACTGCAGGGACAATTACTCGCACATAGTACAATCTCATCCCACACTATTCAATCGAGTTTAGATCGGAATTCCGATCTTTCCATTCTGTTAAAGGGCGCTTGTTCTCAAACTCCTTAGCCCGAGTAGCTTTTTCTGTGGGAGAGGGTATTGTCTTGCTGGAAACGTCATGATTATTCACCTATTCACCGTAGAATTTTATAAATGCATGAGATGTTGCTTTATCCAAAACATGGAGGTATGCCTCTCTGTTCACGCTAATATATATCAATAAAAAAGTAGTTCTCTCATATGACCAGCAACGAAAAGCATTCATAGCTCTTGATGACTTCACTACGATGCTACGGACGGGGCTATGCAATTATTCTCTTGGTTTTCACCGGATAGTTACCAGAATCAGGTCTCCTATCGAAAGAAATCAGACTATAAGGCCATTCATCTTTAAAATGAACCTAGCATCCCGGTTTATGCACCACTGAAACTGTTTGTGAGCATGAGCTTTGTTTTCATGTTTTTTTGGTGTGGGGTTAGCCGTTCTTCCATGGAAAGTTACAACACACTGTGCTGTTTACAGAAGTAAATACCAGAGAGTGCCAGTATTGACTTCTGTGCGCTCTTGATGACTATATTTCTACCACTGCTCTTTTCTGACAAGTCTCTCAAAACACATGTTACATTCCTCAGATCCCTGAAAATTCTCGGTGTAAAACTTCCGACTTTGGTATTTCTATTCATTTCCGGTTTTCGTGTAGTGTTTCATATCATTTTTCTGGAGGAAGTTCAACCTCTCAAAAATTTGTCTTCTGCTCATCATGTATTATAATATACAAACTTGTCATGTACAAAACTGGTGAACTTTGCTCATCGTGTTATTTTGTTAAACCTGAAGTTGGTGGATTCTGATGCCCCCCCCCCCTTTTTATACATGTCTTACTATAACGTTCTCTACGTCATTTTCATATTTTTACGTTATTTACATCATGCAGGCTGTTGCTGGAGTGTTCAGATACTTTTGACAAAATCTTCTAATGCGGTTAATACAGATAAATGTTTCTCTCTCTCTCTCTCTCTCTCTCTTTGTTTATAGTATTATATTTTTAATTATCAAGGTTATACTTATTTTCTGTGCAGTCAACTCAGTAATGGTATTTCTGATTATAATTTATTTTTTTGAGCAGAACAAAACATTGCTGTGTTAACTATAGCATAAACCCTATTACCCTGTTAGTTTATAGCACAAATTGATATTAGCCTATTAGCTTATAAACCAAACTTATTATCCTTACAGTGCATCATTTGTTAATTTATTAGCCTTTCCACTGCTCTATAACACACAACTATTTTCAGAATTCTTTAGTAGTATGAGATAGTACCATTTAATAATTTTTCCTGTGTTTTCATTGTTTCTCTATCCATCAAAGTTTCGCATCCCTCTTCTTACATCCGGCTCAGAATAAATATTCCCTTCGTGTGTACGGTCCCTCTTATCCATTACAATTTCATCTTCCCTTCCTGCGGTGCTGTCTGCTAAGAGATGTATTCATCAACACAGTGTTTCTAAACTTCTGTGTTTGTATTATTATGCCAGACAGCGAGATGCGATAGAGAGAAAGAGAGAGAGAGAGAGAGAGAGAGAGAGAGAGAGAGAGAGAGAGAGATTGTAATATGCATAAATGCAAATTTCCAGAATTGTTTCACCATAAGCCGAGTGTTATTTCATTTCTCACGTTTCGTGCTTGCTAGGGATAAAGTAACGAGACACCCGCTTTTGCATTCCTATAACTTTAAACAGTAACACACTGCTGGCCATTGAGAGCGGAATTAGTTAATGTTAGAAACTATTCACATGTCATTTCCTGCTAAGGTTTCAAAGGATTCTCATATTGCTGCATCCCAAGCCGACCCCTTGCTTTTATCAGCACAACATACCTTATCATTACATATTTATGACCATATCCTCCAGTTGGATTATGCTCTATTTAAACCCGAAACATCGGAATTTTCCACAATAATGGGAACACTTGCGGGATAAATTAAATGTCCCTTAAACGAAGCCATGCATAAGCACGCAATTAACGCCTGGGTTATATGCACAGTAATGAACATTTCCTTCCGCTAATATTACCATCAGAGAGATCTCCGCGGCGAATTTCAACGACAAACAGTGTGCATGGAGGACCTTTTCACCTCACAGTGTTCTCTCTTCAAAACATAGCTGTCAGGCTTAGCACTGCTCACTTGGGATCGAACCCGGATTGAAGAGGAATTTTTCTATTAGAAACAAGACAGAATCGATTGCTTATTTTTTATGGACAGATTTTGTTTAGAATAGTTTCCAGAAATGCGTACACTGCATGTAAAAAATAACGCACTAGAGACAATTGCTAGTGTGTAACTAGCACGCCTGTATTGCAATTAACAGAGCCTTTTCTTCCATCTCTCCAGGGAAAATTGACCCCCTACGATTAATATACAGTGGCCACAAAGAGCTGTCTCTCTGCCCATTGTTCGAGTTCATTTTCTCGTAAACTGTTTGTCGCTAGACCTTTGTTTACCATGTGGTTCTAATTACAGGCCTGTGGAAAAATTTAAATCTCTAAAACATCTACCGGATGTCTTTTTAATTGCTTGGTTAATTATTCTTGTCTTTCTTTTAAACATCAGAGCAACTAGGCTAAGGTTATTATCAATTTTTTGTCAACTTCGCCTTGCCTTGGTGTGACCTAGCTATATACACACACACACCTAATTTTTTTTTTTTTTTAATGCTAACGTTAGGGCTAAATGCGAAGGCATATTGATTGAAATTTAACTTTAACCTGTTACAATTTTAATATTTTTTTTCTTCATAACTGGTGTTGTTACTCATCTCCCAAGAATGAAAACAGGTGTATGAGGAGGACCAAAACTACTACAGAAAAAACATAATTCAAAATGCCCTGATACTGCGTTATTATACCAACTAGCAACATTAAATTCAGAAAATCATTGAAATACCAATTTATTTAAAAAGCATAGTTAAATTTAATATATAATTAATAAATTAAAATATTACTTAATGTTTAATACATACTTTGTATTTTGTAGGATGACTTATTTTATATTTAATATCTATTTTATAATTTTGAGACCACTATTTTGTACATTTTGTAATATGATTAACCGAGTCTTTGACTCTTATCCCTTCATCTGATTGAAGAAAATGTGTGGATGGGGTGTTATTTAGCTATAAGCTTTGATCATGATCATGGCTGGGCAACGGCAATAGCCGATCCTCAGTTAAAACATCATTGACTACAGCATTGCCCTGGTCTCACTACATATATATATATATATATATATATATATATATATATATATAGGAGGATAACAGCTATAACCGAGCCTCAGTTAGAACATCATTGGCTACAGCATTGCCATCCATTACCCTCCAAGGGTATTAATCACCACATCTCACGGTCAAGTCCATGATTAACTTTATATTAATTCATTCAATAATAATACCTATAAGAAATTAAATTTTTGGTGTGTTATTATAATTATAATCAAATAAAAATGAAGAAAATTACATTATTTTTCAATATATTTTAGACTTTTTGTTTTATTTTAACTTAATTTAAATGTTTTTATTTCAATTATTCAGCTAAATTTCTTTGCATTGGTTAAATATTAAAATTTATAACAAACGTTGCAGTTTCAGTTTATTTATTTTTAAATTTATGCGTTTCAATTCGGATTCAAAATCAGTTGTAATCTGATAGAAATCACTGTTACTGAATGAAAGTAACATGCCAGAGAATTTCACATATGTTTAACAGAAAAAAACGTCTTCCAACACAAGTTTGCGTTTGTTTACGGATGCTCATATCCACATGAAAAAACAAAAGCCTTTTATCTAATGAATTGATGGTTTTTTGGATAAAAACTGGTTTAGGTTGCATTGTTTATTCACATCGACTACTTTGTTATTAATAATCTCCCTTGGCAGCTACGTGTTACACATGTTTATATGGAAACGGTCCAGGAATACACGAATTTATAAAACTCCTGAGAGAGAGCTGTATATTTTTATAGTAAAAGTAACGAAAAATCTTGACTTTAGATATGGCGAAATTTAATCTCGTTATTCGTATACTGTGCGGGAGGTGGTTTTTTTTTCCTTTTGATTCTCATGGGCATTTTGCTTCATGGATGGCTTATTTTTAGCTAAACAGCCTTATGGATTCGGGAAAAAAAATGCTTCCAGTGGGATGGGTTACTGATGTCTCGTTTTTTTTTCTTCTTTATTTCATTATTCGTTCTCATTAATTTTAAGGTTAAATTTATATTCGAATGCGTTTAATGAATTAAATTTGGTTCCAAACGTTTTTTAGATTATGGAAGCTAAACAGACAACTTTACTTTTCTGCTTCCCTCGGGATGTAGGGGGTTATTGTAAAACCAGACAGACCAAATTAGAAAAAGAAACCGCTGAGAGTTGTAAATCTTGGATGCCAATTGTAATCAACTTAAAAACCTTCTATTATATAGGTACTTCAGTGTTACCGCTCCAGCCAATTTAAAAATGAATTAAAACCAATAGATGGCAATTAACACATAAACAAACACTGGAAATTACAACGAAGTTACGAGAGGTAACATAAAAACTCTTCATTTTTATCGGGGTCATATGAACAAAAGTGATAACACCAACCTTTCTCCCTGACTAATTCCGGAAGGAAGATAATCCCTAGTGTATTTCTTTAGAAATATTGCACCATTAATGCCTGTAAAAATACACTAGTTGAAAAAGACTTGTTGGGCTTTGTATCTATACTGAAGTTAGCGCGCAAGAGAATCCTATAATGAGTTGAGAAAATCTAAGTTTGGTGTGTGTGTGTGTGTAAAGATCAAAACAATTGGAGGCTTGGAAGCTATTGACAGGAGGGAGATTATTGCTGAACAATGCCAGATTTACGTACAGTTAGAGACAAAAGCTAATCTATTCCCTTGAGGTGTAAACAACAAACCGCAAATAAAAAAAGGTGTTCTTACTTACACAGGTATCCAAGTATCTAATAGTAGAAATACGGCGCACCTTAACCTTTGTTATTATTTGAAAGCATTACTTTAAAAATGCTTCTATTTATACTTCCTTGACATTTGATTGAACTATTTTGATACACTTCTCTATTTGACTACGAATTTAAATGCCAGCGAAAATTCTTTAAAGAGAATTTTTGTATGAAAGCCTAGAAGGTTATAAATTGAGTTAACTTCTATTTACGCGCATTTTTATTATCAGTTAGAACCTTATAAACGGAAATAGACTAAAATTTTCTGCCTACATTGAACGTTTATTTTGAGAGGAAAAAAATCAAAGGAGAGTTCAATTCAAATAGAGCAGCTGAAATCAAAGTAAGCTATTTCCCTGCCAATCTCAGTAGAAGGATTATTTTTCTGTCGCTCTTTCTCTGTACCTTTAAATTTCTCAATAGAA
Source organism: Typopeltis vanoorti (assembly GCF_054136105.1). Taxonomy (NCBI): domain Eukaryota; kingdom Metazoa; phylum Arthropoda; class Arachnida; order Uropygi; family Thelyphonidae; genus Typopeltis; species Typopeltis vanoorti. The sequence continues at coordinate 85,817,920 of NC_143571.1, forward strand.
ATGTGCTTTCGAATAGACTTTACGATCTTAGGGGTTTGTTTGTACTTTTTCTCGAGAGTACTGTCATCTCAAGAAGGTTCGTTAAAGGACTCAAGTTGCGTTTTGTTCTGAGGAAAAGGTTACCGCTCTGTATAGCTGGCAAAGGAGTTTATTTTATTTTTTTATTTATTTTTCTCTCTTCACGGTGAAAATGCATGAAATGCAGCAGTGAAAATACTGTAATAATCCTGCCGAATTCAGTGTCGACCAAAGAGGATTTAAGCCCTCTTCTAACAAACCTGACAGCCTCAGGGAATGTTCAGTGCGTGCTGCAGTAGTTTGGTTTTGTGCGATGCAGGCAAGTCGGATTTTTAAAATAAGAATTTTAAATTTAAATATATTGTTGAAGTTTCTTCAGAATAAATATTAAACTTCCACCATATGGCAAAGCTCAGAAAAGTATACGAAAGCTTTGGGAATGAGCGAATACAGTTAATTATAATTTAGTAAGTCACGTGCATTTTTTAACAAAGTGTAGCAAACAGCTTCCTGCATTCGAACTACGCTCATACTCTGCTATCATGAACAATGAGCATTATTTGATATGAAAAAAACTTTATAAAGAAATAACAAATACTGTACTTTGTAACATAAAGAAATTCAAATTTTTCTTAATATTCTACTAGAAATTAATTTTCATTTTAAAGAAAGTATATCACACCATTTTAATAATCACTACCCTTAACTTTGTAAATAAATGCAGTGCACGAAGCGGGATAAGAATAGCTCCACTGCAGCCCATGCATGTCGCATGAGGCGACTAAAATGGGTATCCAGGGAGGGTAATGGATGGCAAATCTGTAGCCAATGAAGTTCTAACTGAGGCTCGGCTATTGCTGTTACCCTCCTGCCATGATCAAATCTTTATATAGCTCAATAGCACTCTGTCCTATTGAGCTATATGTCACATTCTCCTCTACAGATAACGGGGAATATGAAAAACATTCTTGCTTCGCTCATCTAGCCAGTCCTTTTCAGGACTTTAGGAAGCATATCCCAAATGGTAAATGATAAGTTGGTAATGCTTATGTTAAAATACAGGACAGCGATTTGCATAACCTTCCAAACACTCGTGGGATATTTCTATCATCTTTCTACTTTTATTGTGAAATAAAAAAGGAATAAAAATGATGTTTATTGAAGCACATGACAGTTTGATGGTTTAATATTTTAGAAGGTTCTAACTAGAAAATTGTGTAGCAGATCGACGATATGATCCACAACTATCCACAGGGTTACATTTCACTTAGGACAAGAAATATAACATCAAAAGAAATGAAAGCCTGCAAATTCTAAACAGACATCAAATAGGTGACAAACCTTTTAACTGATGTGTGAAAAATGTCAACAATCCTCTCCGACCTTGACTGGATATAAAAGGAAGACGGACGTTTCAAAAAGCAGTTCTCATGTAAGCCACAAAGTGAGAAGCTCTCATACGCCTACTGTGTCAACTATCGTCTTGTTGAGTCAAAAGAAATTTCGGAACTATAAGAAATCAAAAGAACAAGAGCAGATACACATGGCTTGCTCAAGATATCTAGTAGGGACATCCACAGACGTGTAAAATATGGAGAAATTGGGTCAAAAGTGTTCCTAAAATTGTGAAGAGGAGTGCAGAAGTTTAAAGGTAATTTACAGTCAGGGAGAAAAAGCGTATAGTTAGTATAAGCATTAAAATATGCAATTATTTCTACAAATAAAAAAAACAGAACTTTATATTTACAGTATTTATTTATTTATGACTCCTATAATATTTACTTCTTATGATCTGGCCATGTCCAATACAGGTCATTAACAGTTTTCTAAACTTAATGTTTTTCAATTTAGCTTCTCTACTAGCATTTATGAAAAAGACGCAAAATATGAACTACGGTTTCTTCTTCTTTCTATGGTTCTGGTATATCGTTCAGCGCCAATGACCAGCCAAGTGCCCATGGATTTCCTAATTGTTATTCTAGGATGAGGAGTTAGCCCTGTTTCTATAATATATTTTGTATGTAAATTGCGTGTGCTCTCCTAACCACTTTGCCTGCTTTCAGTGAGGAAAAACCGAGAAAAACTCTCCGTCCGAGGATAAGATAACGCTGGCAAACTCACTTCTGAAAAGCTCTCATAAAAGGTCTTTGTGTCCTAGACGGGATCAAACCTTTCCAACCCAAGAGCATTGTCGAAACTGACTGAGCTTTGAGGATCAGAACTACGTTAATAACATCTACGTTTATAACATGCATACTATACCATGCCACACTATACCATAACAAAATGTTTTATACAACAGTTTTATATTAATGCACTGAACAAAAGTTGCAAGTACAACTCAAAGGTTAATTGCAATGTTGGAACAAACGTTGACACGTGGGATATGGAAGTCATTTTGACTCTTTACAAGGCCTTGATGCGCCGTCATCTAGAATACTGTGCTCAGATTTGGTCTCATGGCTACCAAAGAGATTAAGAAGCTGTGAAAATGTTGCAAAAAGAGTTACAAAGTTGATTTTGGGATTATGGAATGTAGATAGATTGAGAGTATATTGATATTGATTGCAGACACTAGTAGAGATACGAAAAAGTGGTGTGTAAACGTTTGGATTATAGGATATCGGTTAATAAAATTTGTCATTATATGGAAGATGGGGAGAAGACAGGGGAGCATCCATGGAAATTAAGTTTGCATGCCGTTAAGAAAGGGATACTAGCTAGAGTTTTTTCTCATAGAATCATGAATGAGTGAGTGGATCAATTTGTCTGTCAAAGTGGCGAGTGCTTTTAGGACGAATGAGTTCAAAAAAAAGTATGACAGTTAGCGTGGGTTATGTGTGGCCTTCCCCAATGCGTCCTTGACTCCCTGGTGGTTTAATAATAATAATAATAATAATATTTTGTTTACTTTATTATGTCTTGCATACATGTAATAATTACATTAGTAAATTACAGAAATTACAAAATTTAAAAATTACATACATATGATAATAATAGTAGTTTTTTTTTTAATTCAATGATTTTTTATTAAAGTTATGATTGCATATTATGCATTTACAAAACATGTTGTTCTGGTTTTTTTTTGTTACAGTGAGTTTCAAACAAAATTTCCGTGTTTTGTATACTCTGTTAATAATAGTTATTATGGATGATAATTTATAGTTTACAATTGGATAAGATTACATTTTTAACAGCATTTATAGGATAACAATAAGTTATATATACAGTATTTTACAATTTTTGCTTTTAATGTATTTAAGTGCTGTATCTACAGCACTTCAATGTAATAAATAATTTTTTTTCTGTTGATCTCGGTTGAGATGTAATGTCTCGGTTGAAATGTAATATATATATATATTATTGATTTGATTTGATCGCTGTGTTGGAAGTAGGCTGATGTTAGGGAGGTCAAATGAATGATATGAAAGGTCCTATCAAAGTGAAATTTATATAATAATAATAATAATAATAATAATAATAATGCATTCAAATTCCCTGTTGAGTTGCTCATAACCTACACAGTTTTGTAATACTCATTTATGGTAACTAGAATGTCGACTTACGTCCTCTTAAGAACGTGTATGGACAAGCAATAATTAAACAAATAGTTAATTATGGTTTTGTATTTTCAATATTTTTGCCAAATATATTTTCTTATAAGACGGACACTTCTACATTATACTACGGTTATCAAAGTTATAATCTGAATTCGTAATTACAGTACAGGATATATAAAATTTGAAGCAAATGGAGATGTTTAGATTTCTGTACATTAGTCATATAGTATGAGCGTGAGTTGAAGATAGCAGATTAGAATGATGTATGCCATCCATTTCTAACAGATGTCAGCTAAGTTATCAAGTTTTTTCCATTGTATCTTCAATAATTCCGACGGTTTTATATTTAGCATCGATTAATTCCATTGAACAAGTACAAGATAAAATCTCCCTTATATATATGATACGCTATTCCAAGAGCATATTATCTTTTAATGTTTATCTTCGGCATAACTACAGGGCCGTGCAGTTGCTAGGATACATACTTTTTCTCATAATATGAGAAGATTGTGAAGGTAGAGTTTCTGATTTATAGATCAAAATAATATCACGATTTGTAGCCCTCGATCAACATTAAAGCAAAAATGTGCTCTAATCTGACTTATTTGTATGTATCTTAGTTAGAGTCATTACCTAGCAAAAAGCTTTAAGTGGTTATGTTAAAATAACTCTGCCTGAATATTTATGAGTTTCTGAATTTGTCACCGGAAGTTTGCCATTTGTTCAAGTGCTTTTGCGTGTTTTAGTTATGCAATAGACGTTGTGAAATGATGTATTTGCTTATTATTCAGAATATAGAAGGATGAACTCTATGTTTGCTTGGAGGTGAACTTCAAAGTATAGAGAAAACAGTGTTTGTTTACAAAACAATATGTTGGCTATTTTTAGTGTACTTTCGTGCTGACCAAATGGCGCAAAATATTAAAAATTCTCTTCATGAAATGCATGGTATCCTTGACAACATATGTGTTCTCCTTCTCTCGTGAAACAGTGTTTTTTAATGTTTAATATTATTTTTGCTACAGTTTTGTGTTGCCAAATTACGAAGAAAATCACTGCGTTCCTTTCTACAAAAAACTGATGTGAAAATGACTTTGTAAAATAAAACTTGCATTAACTATCAAGATTGTTATTCACAGCAACAAACTCTGCTAAGTTCTATTTAAATCAAGGCTGGGCAACTAATTTTCCTGCTTTAACGTATGATCATCGACCCTCTTAATCCAATTCAAGAGAGCTCATTTCAGAACTAGAAACGTATTAATATTTTAATTCTTTAAATTATCAATCCTGATCTTCAATAACTAAAATTACTGCAATTAAATGAACAAAATTTGAAATAGCGAAATACTCACGCTATAGTCTGGGATCACAACGTTATTTTTATGTTTTTGTTTATTTTTATTTTTCACCAAAGTTATTTTCTGATAGCACTCCAATTAAGGTGTGAATATTAAACATAAACTAGAAATGTTGTACTTTCGTCGATACCATGAAATAAAACTTTATTTAATGATACATATATTTTTTCATTTTTCCCCCTTCAGTGCTAAGCTCAATAGCCTGTTACGACTTATAATAATTTTGTGCCAACATTTTTTTTACTGACATCGCTAATACCCAATGTTTATTTCAACAACTCTTTTTGTCCCGATTACTAAATATAATTATTTTAAAACTGGATTAATTCCCTATTAAGTAAATTTTATTTAGTTTTGAGGCAGTACTTTTGTTACTCATAATTTGAAAGCACTTAACATCCAATTCCGTGGCTGTCTATTACTCAAGACATCATACTTACGTCAGTCTCAGTATAATGCCTTTGACAGCAGAGAGCTCATCTCTTTCTTCAGGATTTAGCTTGTGTTTCAACACATGCCATATTTTAGTGCATTTATTATTCACAATGCTTTTCCAACAACAATAATACTAGGAAGAGATCCTTTAGTAATTTTAAATGCATGCGCGATGGTATTTTAACCATTAATGACAAAGCAATTGTCCTCATTAACTTTACATGAAAATATATTAAGCCTATTTTAACTAACATGAATTTCCTATTATTTCTGATGCTATTTAGAAGCAGCTTAATTAAATCACACTGAAGAAACCCAGGCCATAGAATACGTTCACACATTTATTTTAGTTATTTTTTTATCTATATAGCGTACCACTCGTGTAGGATTTGAGCTTTTCTTTTTTTTAAACTGATTTTTAAAGTAATATTACACTTGTATATTTTGTTTTCCTACAAGGCAAACAACACAGAAAGGGAAGGTATTTTTACTGCTATATACGGATGTGAAATGGCTGATTCTTAATGGCGTATATCTTCCGAGATGCTTCCTCTTTATCAAGCGAGTATGCTACTCACTGGGTGCTGTGGGCTATGGGTATTCGTAATTTCTATCTAAATGTATTTCGCTTACCCTACTTTAAGCATGGCAAGCACCGCACTCGGCTGTCGAGGTTATTCGTATTTTCTGAAAACAAACTGTCAAACATATGTCTATATTCATCAAGTGTGATTTTTGACGTGTATCTCGAGAGAAATCATATGTCAACAACTCTAGTAGCATCCTCTAAAAGTGTGAAAAATATTTGAAAGCCAATGGGATCGTGACTTTGAGAAGCATCTTTAGTGGGATGCTTTTTCGTGTTCATACAAGAAACACAAAAAAGCAACAATATTATAGAGCTATCACATGCATCATAAATATGCATTATTATATTAACCTTCTGGTTTTAGGCAATTCTCCACCAGTTTCTAAATATCGCCAAGCACTTGACCTAGTACAAAATCGTACAGAAAACGCAAAAACACCTACTTGATTTCACTATTATCTGTTTAAACATATTTATGGTATGAAGCTGATTTTTATTTGTCTTAACACGGTAGAAAAAAGGAGAAGAAACATTAAAAAAAAGCTATAAAAAGGTATACTTATTTAACGGCTAATGACCCTTCATTTATGTTCTTGGCATTGGTCCAAATCATGTCTAGACGTGTTTGTAATTTGTAGCTTTATCACATCCCTGTCAATCCTTAATGAAAGTGAAAAAGAAGGGCATTCAACAATCATAGGCTTCATTGACTATTAATCTCTGCTCTACTGAATTTATTTTCTGAAAGAAGAAAAGTTTGCACACATGAAGAAGTGTGCTTGGTTTAGTGTTCTTATTCATCCGATGTAGGTGGAATTTTATCAGCAGTATGCGCGAGGTAGTCATATAATTGTAGAAAAAATATTCTCTTCCAATCCTTTCTCAACGCTTCGGGAAATTTATTTTTCATTTATAATAAAATGAATGCTATAAGACATGAGTTTTTATAGCTAATAAACACATTTCTATTTACTAGAAAACACAAAGTTTTTTTTTTTTAATTAAATCCTTGTAAGGATATTTTAAGTGCTATCGTTGTTCCATTTTATTTAAGTAATGTAAATAAAACACGTCCGTTGATGTCTGGGATGGTGTAAGTTAAGTTAAAGGATAAAGTGAATATTACAAATGTGTTTCCTTTCAAGACTGAACAACAAAATTGACCGTGCTGCCATCCTTGGAGTCTTCGTTTCCAAATCATATGCGAAAGGTATCTTCAAAGTGAATTATAGGATGATATGAACATAATATAATGACGTTTCAGTTGAAAGTGATGTAGCTCGTCTTATAAGTTGTGATATGTTTCTCCACCTCCCAGATGACTCAGTTTTTTTTCTCTATAAAACAATGAAACTATCCGAAGAACGCACTCATTATCTGTCATAAAAACTGCGATAGGTAACTATTATCGTAGGGTATTTGAGATGTATGAAAAGGAAGATGAATGACTATGACAGACTACTAGTTGCAATATGTAACGAAGGATGGGATGGATAGAAAATCTTTAAAAAAATTGAAAAATAAATTGTCGAATACAAATCTTATGATTTCAAAATACAAATATTGTTATCATGCTGAATTGACAAAAAACAGTAACCTAATTAAACCCTTCTAAAATTCAAAGGCAGAATTGCATGTATGTATATTTCGCATTATTTTTTACCATAACGGTACTGTTGCAAAGGGTAACGTTTAATGTTTTTTATTCTCCCAGTGGTCTGGTGCAGATAAATCATGTGTAGGAAGATATTTCCGATCATAGCTCCCCTGTGGGGCTTGAAAAATTGAACGATATTGTTCCTCTTATTTTTTAGACAAGAACGATGATTGTTTAAAATTCTCTCAGAAATAAAAATGAATGTTTCTTTATCTGTAAATTAAAAATTATAAATATATACGACTATTAGTTTGCGTCTTGTTACATTATCTTGTAATAGTAAAAATAATAACTTGTTTATAATAGAAAATTATCAATTATTATCAATTGTCAAGAATTATGAAAAATTCAGAAAAGAAATGTTTTATATTTATTTCGGTTCGTTTGCAATTTGCTTACTATTCCTAGAAACCAGATCCTTTCTGCGCATGCGTTTTCCTGAATTCCAATAGTCTACTAGGAAACCTTACACCAGAACTGCATTATATTTTGACAGAATGCTGATGGCATGACCAAATCTTTCTTAGTAGAATAAAAAGTCGTAGCAACAGCGAACTTTTGCTATATCACACAAAAAATCATTCCATACAAGAAAGTCGAACGAACGACTTCGGAAAAAAGAAAAACATACGAAAAAAAAAACTTCTAACCGAACTTGAGAACTTAGCAGCATTGCTCACTGAGATGCGTATCATTTGGATCAGTTCAAAGACATTATGAGACAAGCTAATTCGTTCTTCGTTCGCCCACTACTGTCCAATAGTCCCCAGTTGATTGTACGTGATCACAGAAACTGTATTTATTCCGTTCGCTTGTTTAGCAGGCGAAGACATCTCATGCTGGACACACCCAGCCTGCCATCGATTACAGCCATCTTCGTGCATGATACAGTTAGTTTATCTTAGGGTAGAGTTGTCGAGTAATTCGTCTGCGTTCTCTTTTACTTACAGAAACAGACAAGATAGACGCGAATGTGCACGTGTAATAGTATAGAACCTGTAGTTAGATAATCGTCAGCGCAAGGCTGCACCATATAGCAACAATATTCTGGACATAGCAAATAGATGCTAATCTCACAGCCGCTATGGGATGAGCCATACTCATTAATTGAAGATGCAGCAACAGCATGCTTACAGTGTTTGTATTAAGCTAAATTTCTTTCTGTTTACATACGTCGATAGTGGCGGTCAGAAAGAAGTAACGTGCAGGCTATTGATTAGATTTGTTGTACTAAAGGCCATTTATTTAGCAAAGGTCATTAAAACGTTTGTGATAAATTAGTGTAATGATTTTAATGTTTTTTTTTTCAATCACTCTTGATTTACGTCGCCACATCCTAAACGAATGATATTATTTTTATTGTATTGACTACTGTTCGAGAATTTTCAGTGAGTTAACGTATCTCATGCGGAGGTGGGAGGTGGTAGGATTTACTTCTTAGACATTCGGGTATCCCACGTACAGACCGGTCAGAAACCACACGTTACATCTTTAAATATTAAAATGGTTTCGAAGAGAGATCATTTTTCTGGAAGAGGCTGAATTTAGGTTTCGTGCTTGGCTGTGTTTTTTGTGTTATTTAATGGAAGAAAACGATTAAATGCGGGGAAAAGAAAAGGGTTTTATAGTTTATTCCAGCGTGATTTCATAGAGTAAGATTTCAATGTAGAAGGAGATTAGGTAGGATAAATGGAGGTGGTTCATTGCCGATGAAAGAGGCCACTGGGGCATGAATCAGATTGGCTTTCTCTTTCAGAATTTCCGAGAAATTTATATAACTGGCGTTAATAACTCATCTTTACCCTAAAGGAGGATAAACTCTGATTTACATAAAATTAAAAATATTACTAAACTGTGTTTCGTAAGTTAAGGAACAAAAAGAAAAATCACGATAACGCAAAAATTGTATGATGAATTTTTACACAGTTCGGTAAAAAGTAGCATGAAATGAAATGTAAAAGCCCTAAAGAAAAATTGTACATAAATCGTTTAATTCAGTAGCAAATGGGTACATGAAGAGGATGGTAAAAATGATAGGTCAGAAGGAGACGCCTCAGTTAAGTGCCTCAATAAGGAATGCGACCACCTCTCACATCAATGCAGCGCTCAAATCGTGTAACACCCTCCACCATAAGTGTTCCTTTCATGGATATTAGAGGGATGGCAGTGTATCTCTGGTTCCTTGTACATCAAAGCATGGCTGGTATCGCTTTGTAGAACAAATTGGAACTCGTCTGCAAACAATACCGACGACAACTTTGGGTAGCCTTTTCCCATTTGAAACGTTCTGTCCTGTGGAGTAGGGATAGGGACAAGAAAATTACCGATCACCTAGCATACATTACGCTTTCGTGAAGACTTCTGCGCCTAGTAGAAGCCAGAACATTGGGGTAGCACTCTTGTTTCGGCGAGCAGATATATCTATATCTCCGTGATGCTCTTTGTGACAGTTGGAATTAATTTCACATGCAATCAGCTGGCTACCTCCGTTTGACTTTGGCTGGCCTCTAATCTTACGATAGATTAGAGCTGAACTCATAGGTTTAATGATCTCCTGTAGTCATATCCAAGAATTTTACTGTCAGTTGTTTTCACTCCAGGCACGAAATGAAAAACCATTCCAAAATGCTCGCTTTTATGGCGTGGCTCATTTGCATATACCGCAGACAGCGCCACTTATTTGTATACGATAACCAGACTTTGCACATAATATACCTGACTTTCATATATTTTTCTTCCCCCCCCCTGAGTTATCGTTATTTTTCTCCTTGTTCCTTAATCTATGGTGGTATTTTAAATACTTCCTTCGGAAAAGTTGGATTCCATAAGTTGTACTCGTATCCGCCACATCAGCTTGTTTATTTTCTTTTTCTTTTTATTTAAATTCGGTATATGGAGAATTATTTGCTCCAAAATCGTAAAGGACTATTTTTGTAAGGATAATATAGTAATATATTCACCATCATTATCGTTTTTATTAGACTGTATCGTAAAGAGATGTGCGAGATCGTATGATACCCCATACTGAACCATGTGACACATTAGTACTGCAATTGAGACTTCATTACTATTTTCTTTCTTTTATTTTTTTCCCTTTCATTCTTGTCTGTTAAGTATTCTTAAATCGGCTAATGTCGCTTACCTTCTAGAAATCCTGCCAATTTTGCTTCAAACATCTGCTTTACTGATCTTTCATCTCACATTCCTCCTAACTGGTGGTCATTGGATCTTAGTCATGTTTACACATTCTTCAATATAAATTCAATATTTCTATTATCTTCCTTTTAATATGGTTTTCCATCATTTATGGCATTTAATTCGGTCTCTTAATGCTTCCAAAATTCTCATATTGGTTTAGTACACCATAAAATTAATGTGTTGGATGAGCTTCCTGTTTTCCTTTTAAACCTTGAAGCTCAATCACTATTATATCATCCTTGTGCATTTTTATCTTTTTTTTTTCAAATTTAATTTATATTAGCAGTTGGCATTAAAGTGGGTAAAATATCATTCGGTATATATCATTTGGTATTGAATCCATAGATTCAATACCAAAAATACAGTTGATGCCAACACGCTTCTAAAAGAATGATCCGTAGAATCACTCCGTGTAATGCTATTTCGCAAGCATGCCTTTTAGTACTGTTCGTTTTCTTAAATATTATTGAGCAGAGATAACTAAGATATCCGATTTGTCTTCCATCGAACTCCATTAAATCTATCATGTAATACACATCACATTCTTACTTTTATCTCAGTGTTCAAGTTTCAAATATAAATTATTGTACAAGCAATAAAAGAAAATATTAAATGCCTTTGCGTTAAGAAGTTTTTTGTTGTTTGCAGTTACAGAAGGGGAACTAAACCCTCGGAACCAGGTATGCATGGGTGTATGTGTATTTTTTTTAATCAGCTCCCACATACGAGAGGTTCCAAGACCTATAACACCACAGTGCTTCGTGTGTGTGGGAGAGGGCAAGTAGTTTGAAAGAAGAAAGAAACATCGAAGTGTTTTTGAAGACTTCTAATCATTGGTGAAAACAATTCAGAGCAGTCTGTTTCAAAGAGCAGAGGGTAGGAAATGAAGACAGAGGATGAAAAGCTGGTAAGAAGAGTATTGGGTTGAACTACATATAAGTGTTGATCAGCGGCTGCCCCTGCTCATATATGATAAGAGGAAAGTGGATGGATGGTAGCGACCAGTTCAGTAGAGCAGCACCAATGGAAATACCAGTGGAAGAGCCAGAAAGCAGCAACCCGGTGTCTTTGGGAAAGCCACCTGGAGGGTGTCAGTGAGCGAGAGATTCAGTCAAGCGAACTGCTCACTTCTGAATACCAAACATACAGTGAAGTATTACAAGGAAGTTCTTAGGTGCACCATTCCAAATGTTGGAACGGTATTCTAATTTTGGGAGGATTTGAGCTTTTTAAAGTGAAGGAAGTTGATCAGGAGAGAAGTACTGATTGGAACAAAAAAGAATACCAAGCGTTTTTGAGGCAGAAGAGACTTTGGACATGATAGATTACATGTGAGAGTTAACATAAGGAGAGAAAACTGATCCTGGTTATTGAGTAGAATAATGTCCAGAGAAAGAGTATCATCTTTTTTCCTGGAAATGATCAAAATTGTCCTGACTCCAGTTGAGATTAGTGTTGAAGGCAGAGAAGATCATTGATGTATAGAAGAAAGAGTGTAGGTGACGGCATTGTGCCCTGGGGGAATGCCAGAAATAGTATAAAAATCTAATGAAAGGAAACCATCTACTACAACTAGCAATGAACAACTAGAAAGGAAGCTGGCAATCCATTCACAAACGAAAGAGGAGATATTTCTCTTTCCTTTTGTGAATGGCTGGTTGATTTATTGGAATGAAAAACTGCTGCCTTCGTATGTAGACCGATATTACTTTCCCATAGCTGAAATGTCCTTAAAAGTTTTCTAGTATCTAAGATAGAATTCGAAATTAGATTTTTTATGGCAAAAATGCTATAGAAGAGATGTCGTAATGAGAATCACGGTACTAGTTATTCATAGCAAAGTATAAGTTTAGAAATATAAATAGCATAAATATTATTGTATTTGTAGATTATTTATGTATAAAATGAAAGCGTGTAAAATAAAGCATATTAAATATAAAATATTAAAAATTAGCTGCAGAAATATGTTGTGATAAGTGTATAACACTGCATCTTTGCGTTGACCTCTTGTCACATAAGGAATGTCTAGGGAAGTTAAGTCGCAATTTTCGTTCTCTATAAAAGTGCAGAATTGTAGATGACACCGGATATAAAGCATAGCATCAGTTATAGCCGCTTACTGACTTCAATAGAGTGATGAGAATCAACACTTTATTCATGATTGCTGCAGCTAATGTTTAGAAACCTTAGTACGTTAGTGCCTTAGCTGAGATATTTTAAAATTGGATTTTTTTATTTTCACTTTTTTCAATATCCGAAACCCTGCTCTAGACATCAAACATTGAATTTTTATCAAAGCCACTTCACTCCTCCATTAAGCGGGGGGTAATGTTCCTGTTGGCCAATGAAATTCATCTCTCATCAAAAGACGATTATAAACATCCATCCGCATGGATTCGAACCATTAGCGTCATGATGAGAAGGTGTATTTGAGCAAACCCATCTAATTAAATAATTTTTACCAACCATTGTTTTGATTTAAAAGTTTTCACATTTATTCAAGGATGAGAGGATGTTAACTACATTTGAAGACAAAAAATGTTGTTGAAACGTCTATTATATCTTTAATTAGTAATATGTTATACAAAAATTAATGCAGTGACATTATTATGCCATACCATCTTCCTCCGCGTGTTAGGCTGAATGGGCTGTAACGACTCAGTAACTTGGCTTATTGTGAATCTAATTAAAGCTAATCTTCTGGGTGTATTATGGCTATCAATTGTGTGTGTTCTCCTGGCCAGTTTGCATGTTTTGCGGGGGTAATAAATCCGAGTTGAGTTTTCATGAGGGAAAAATTACTTCATCTCTGTATGAGACAGGAAAACTCACCTTCAGTTGAAAAGCTATAATAAAGATTCTTCGGTTTCTGGACGGGATTCAAACTCAACCCCATCAAAGGGGCATCGTACATTACGACTAAGTTATATATAAGAAGAACATTGAACTTAAATAGGTGGAGATTTTATATACACGTTTTCATCCTTGGTATTCATACATCATTAACGTCAATGAATCAATGAGGTGTACCTTCAAATCAAACATTTGATTACAATTGGGATATATACCGTTATTCTCGCTATATTCAAATTATAATTTTATTTTGAGACTCCCAATTATAAAAGATTGTAAATCTCTAGAATCTCTAGTACATATTCTGGCCACTGAATTAGAAATCTTTATGCAGATGTACGTAAATTTGACCAGGGTATATGCAAAATATTTGGTTTTGTGCGTCACCATGTATCCTAGGCAACTATTTAAGAATGCTGCTGGTCGATAATCGTCAATATTGTCGATCATAAAGGTAAAAACAAAGAATCTTTCGGAGTTCAAGAGGTGAGATAGACTGGGTGTTAAATCAGTGAAAACATAACCCACTTTTCTTGTCTAAGAGGCGTAATTGTGGTCCTAAGACAAAGTAGAATCGCCGTCATCTAAGAAATCTTCTATCCTCTACGGACAAAAAGAGCTTCCTGTGTGCACAAATTGATAGAATCATTTAATGAAGGCTGTTCGAGACGCATATCTCACCATACTATGCGCAGAGAATTGAAGATGATTGGTATTGGCAGTTCTATATCTATGCGAAAACCAGTGATTTCTGCAAAGAAACGGAAAGGTCATCAGGAAGGCAAGAGAAAGTCATGTGGTCCGACGTGTCACAGTGCACTTTGTTTGGCGGGAGCTCCAAAAAGCAATGGACCCAGCTAGCATTGTAAACACAACTCAAAGTTCTGGAAGTGGTGTCATGGTGTGGGCTTGTTCTATTGCTAAGAAATGGGTCACGTGATATTGCTGGAAGGTCCCATATCATCTAAAGAAGGTCGGAACCTTGTTGCCAATCAAGTCTATCCTACAATGTTGATTTTTTGTATCCACTAGGTGACAGTTGTTTCATGGACGACAATGCTACTGTCCATCGAGCAAGAATTGTTCAGCAGTGGTTCAGCAAACATGATAGCGACTTCCACCATCTTCCCTTATCCTCACAAACCTTGGATTTGAACCCCAATGAGAATGTATGGGACATGTTAGTAAAATAGATCGAGAGCAAAGTCGTCTTCCGTCAAATGTGATACAGTTAAAGTACTTTCAAGTGAACGCACCTGGTATGTTGTCGACGTACATGCAGTCTAATATTTTGGGAATCTATGGAACACCGAATACGTGGTGTAATTCGGACTAAAGAACGTTTAAAACGATATTAAAAGTTTCTAATTATGTGGCTGGAATGGGTACATTAGTACAGTGAATGGGCTAAGGATTGTTTACTGTTTTTTATCTTTTATAATTTTTGAATTTTTAAATTCATATTCGCCTGGTCTGGAATCCTGCTTTAGAGACCAAACAAGGACCTATTTCAAATTAGTTCAAGCTTCCAGGAAGCAGGGTGGTGGTCTCCCACCGGTCGATTAAATTCATCTCCAATTAATGAAATATTATAACCGATATGGAATTTCCGTTCTTTTACGTGCATTATAACATAATATCAGAATAAAGGTGAATTTCTGGTTGTTACGAACCCCCCCCCCCCCACTCACACACACATAGGAATACTACGTTATTGAAAACAGTATCTTACTCCCTCTCAAGGTTTCTGCGCAGTCTCTTATGTGAACCACAGTTGTAAACATTCGTGAAAAGCAAACACATAGCGCTTAGTGTCTTTTAAGTTGTACAATAACAAGACAACTTCGATATTGAGGATTGTATTCTTATAAGCTCCGTGGTAAATTCACAATTGACGACAGAGTTCTTTCGTCCACTTTGAAATATTATATCATATTTGAAATTTGCCATTTGATGAGTTTTAAATTTAGGATTCTTTCGACGCACTTTCTACACACCAGCGTAAAATAACAAATGATAAAATAAAGTTTTATTTGAGTACACAAAGGAGCAGCTCATTTTTTTCAACTCTTGCAAATATACGGCACTTTTATTACACTCTTTTTATAATTATTTTAATGTTTGTGATACGAAAGGTTTCTTACATCTTTGCTCAGAGCAAATCTTTCCCTTTGATATGCAGATGCTCAAGTACTACTCACTGGTTTCGTATGTTTCTTTTTGATGTAAACATATGTATTTATATTTTTATATTGTTCTATTTTGATAAATGCATTTCTTTCATTCTTTACATTCTATTTATGGTACTTCAAAGGATAGTTGTATTCTTTTCGATGATCCCCGTAGTTACTCGTTATGTAGACAGTGCAAATGTATCAAAGTACCTGTTTCTAAAAAATGTTAAGTATTTCTTGAATAATTTCAACTATGTCTATGATCTCGTACTAAACCTAAACTACTGAACAAGTTTCGATTTAGGATAATTACTAAAATTTATTGAGAAAACTATAAATTTCAACTATGCATAATATGCTATGCTATACTTTTTTTATATGGACAACGTTCGTTGCGATGTTGTCACTTACCTAGTAGCAGTGTCTGAACTATTTTTCAGACTGATTGCTGTTTAGTCAGTCCATTTTATAAACATAAAATTCACGGTATTGATGGGCTTCCCAGAATTAGTTTCATGTAATTTTAATTTTTTTCCCAACTACAATAGCTTATTCACTTTCAAAGAAATTATTTGTACAGTACGAAGATAAATAACAACATAATACCATGATATAAATTTCGGTGAGTACTGCTTCCATTTTTTACAATAAGCAGAATTAAAATATGTAAATCAATAATAATGAGTGTGTGGTATAAGTGTACGTTATTATAATAATAATAGTAATAGTTATACTCTCAGCAGTATATTTACTATTTTCTTCACATCTTTCGAAGTTAATGTTTGGAGTAAGCACCTTTGACGTATATAATTCGCTAATCGTTTTTATAGTAAATATACTTTGTGTGTGTGTGTGTGTGTGTGTGTGAATAAAATGACTTTTTTGACATGTGTCTACTTTAATATGATGCACGTTTTTAACAGATGTTGAGTATAGGGACCAAAAACTCTCTCCTAAAAGAGCATATTGAAGTTAGGTTTGTTCTTTATATAAAATACTTTGTTCTTTATATTTAATTAACTTAATAAGTTTATTAAATAGGTCTAATACATAAAGGCCATGCGGTTAGCCTAGCGACTGTGCGCTTCGCAACCATATGCCTGAGGAAGGAGTGTCCTAGGTTCGATTCCCGTCGGTGACGTGAGGAGCAGAAGGATCTTCCTCAGCCATAGCCAAAATAGCCGGTCTTGGGCGTTGACAGCAGAGTTTTTCCCCAGTTTATTCTGGGGGTTTTTCACCCCGCAAGCAGGCAAACCGGATCCGTGAACATACAGGATACAGCCATAGGATATACAGACGAAGACAGAAGAGGAGATGGGTGCCATCTGTCTTAATTCACCGCCCATTAGAGATTCATGGCTCAGCCATGAGTGACCCAACGGTCCATTAAGGACTACGGGAGAGATAGATGAATACATAAAACGGATGCGGTACATTTCCATGTGCATTCTTATAACTACTGTACGCTATATGTTGATGTTTGATTTGATATGGAATAGCTATTGTTGTTCGGTATTTTCTGGAAAAGTAGTGCCTTAGTATGATAGTGTAATGTTTAAGATTTGGTATGGTCAGAATATTCGATTATTGATTGTCATATATTAATGGCTGGAAGAAAAGAGCGTCAGTTTGGCACTCCAGAGCTGTTGTTGCCATGAGCCAGTCTGTTTCGAGTTAGGTTAGGTTTTTCATTAGGTATGATGGTGCTGGACAATAGCAACATATGCCATATCTTAGTGTAGACTCATATAGGTATTTCTGATTTCCTAGGATTTGGAGATAATGTCTTGTATCTAGTACATTATAAAAGGTATATGGGTAGTTATTTGAAAAAATATATATATGCAGGGCACCGAATTAGAAACTTTTATTTAAAGTTCATTTAAGGTGACTCAGTGTGAAGGACCAGTTATTTAGCATGTGTTACGGGTATAGTTTCAGGGAAAAAGCAATTGTTGGCACTGATAATACAATGATGCGTGTGGCTTACAAATGGTACTGGACATGTAAATTTGGTTATTAATAATTAACATTTGGGTTTGGTACTGTTTGTTATGATTGAATTATTACGAAAATATCTCGTTAATTCATTCAGATCTTTTACTTTGAAGAGTGCTGTACTGATGTCTTCGTGGATTGTTAAGAGTGCTGTGTCGCCTGCAGCATACTGATATATCTGACAGTGTATAGAACGATTGTAAATATCATTTATACATATGTTAAAAAGGGTGGGTGATAATATTGCGCCTTGAGGGACTCCGTTTTCGTTTGTATGCCTGTGCTAAAGTTGGAACCTATTTTTGTTACCTGAATGTTTGAGGGTAATTCTCCAATCAGAATTGCAGATTTCCGCGAATTCCAATGGAGTAATTTGTCCAATAATGTTTGGTGTTCTCGTGTGTCGGAAGCTTTTTTTAGATCTAATTCTATGAATATGACGAATTTGTTTTGTTTTTATCCAAAGCTTTGTATATGGCGCCCTAATAACGTGGTTGTGATTTTTGGATTTTTGAAATCAATCCGTATTGCTTTTGTGAGATTATATTGTGTTTTTCTAGGTGAGTGTGTATTTCCTCTAGTGTGTTTTGAAATTATGATTAAATGCAACGCGTCTGTAGTTTTGCACGTCGTGTTTTTTTCTACCTTGTTTGTAGAGAGGTGTAATTACTGCTATTTTTAATTTGCTGAGGATAATACTCTTATCTTAGTACTGCGTAGATCAATTTCAAAAGTACGGATGTAGTTGATGAAAATGTTTGCTTTCGTTTTTAAAGCAACTACTTTTTATAATATCTGTTAGCCTTACCTTGTCTATCTCCTTGCTAGATGAGAGGTTTAGTTGAAATGAAAGAGTATCTTTCAATTCGGGTTTGGAGAAGGATGAAAAGACTGAAGCGATGTTAGTCAGCGAAGACCACGCTGCCACTGCAATTCCTACATTAGCAGCTGTTGTCTGTATCAGGGTGAACAAGTCTTCTTCCGTCTCACTTAGTATTTCCTCCCTGATAATTCTTTTTTCTTCTCTTTTTGTATCATGTTTTCCATCTGTGTTTTTAGAAGGGTTGCTTCGTTTTTTAATTCGGTATTCTCTCTCTATTTAAGGTTTTTTATATCTCTATCACTTCAGTCAGTTTGGATTTGATGTCGCGAACTATTCCTAGTACCTTTTTTACGCTATCCGTATTAAAATTTAATTATTCTTCGTATTCTTTGAATTTTTTATATATTTCTTCAATGTACGAATTCGGTAATTCTTTTAGCATGATTTTACCGGGTCTATGTTATTGCAATAAAATAAGTCAGCGAAAGTGACTTGCCTTGTTGGTTATACCCCCCCCCCCCCTTGATGGGTTGCCTTTTGCTTCTCGTTTTGGCTCTACACTTTGGGTAACGCCATTCCATACGTTTGTTAGCACCTTTGGCCTTCCCCGTACAGTCTGATTATCATGAGCGTTGAAACTGCAGTTTACTTTTACAGACATTGTGGTATATGCTTTCTCTCCTACTGGGTTCATTGCCCCAATGTACCTGTTGTAGGACATCCTTAGGTGTTTTGGTGTGAACTTGATCGAATTGTCGCTTTCCTTATACAGTTAAGTTTCCGTGGTCAGGATGGGCAGCAGAGATCCACCCTATAGTGTAGCTGACTGCTGGTTGTATGACAACGGGTAACCGATGTCTATATATATATATATATATATATATATATATATATATATATATATATATATATATATATATATATGTCTAGGGAAGTCATAGGTTCGATTCCAGTCGGTGACGTGAGGAGCTGAAGGATCTTCCTCTGCCATAGCCAAATTAGCCAGTCTTGGGCGTGGACAGTAGAGTTTTCTTCCCAGTTTATTCTAGGGGTTTTCATCCCGCAAAGCAGGCAAACCGGCCTTGAGAACTCCACACTACAGGACATAGGATACACCGGGGCGTAGGGCTGACCACCTTATCCTGTGATTATATATATATACATATATATATATGTATATATATTATATATTTATATTTTATATATATATATATATAATAAATTTTATATTATATATATATATATATATATTATTTGGGATTAGGAGTAAAATAACCAAATGTATATAATTATTTGGTTTTCCTAATATACAGTATCCCCAAGTTAAAAATTCATTTACACACACACACACACACACACACACACACACACACACACACACACACACACACACACACACACACACACACACACACACACACACATATATATATATATAGTAAGTACAGGCATGGCGAACCCGAGACACCTGAAGCTGGACCACGCCTTACTTCATGTAATATACACCTGTTATAGTATCTGTAGGCTGGTCCCTAATCTTCTTTCCCTCTGTATTTCTTTTCACCTTGCTCCTTCTCCCCAATGCTATTAGAGTATTCGAGGACTAGGGGTGATTCTGTCCTATTTACGTATTTTTTTATCTCATGCACCTGCCCACCCCCAGTTAAAAATGGTGAAGACAAATCAAAAATCTATACCGCATCGGTCGTCGCGCGGGTTACCAAGGACCACACTGGATGTTAGGCTTCCAGTGTGGTCCTTGGTAACCCGCGCGACGACCAAGGACCACACTGGATGTTAGGCTTCCTGGACAGCCAGTGACAAATGGGCTACAGGAGCAAGATCCACAGAACTCGAAAGTATTTACTAGAGAAAAGTGGAGCATGGTTGAAAATAGACAAGTCATGCAGTGCTTCTACAGTTCAAACCCATCAGTTAGGGGATTTTAGAAACGAATGTTCCAACTTTGGCCTGAACGACACCCAAATTCT
Organism: Typopeltis vanoorti; assembly: GCF_054136105.1. Taxonomy (NCBI): domain Eukaryota; kingdom Metazoa; phylum Arthropoda; class Arachnida; order Uropygi; family Thelyphonidae; genus Typopeltis; species Typopeltis vanoorti. The sequence continues at coordinate 85,838,577 of NC_143571.1, forward strand.
GAAATTTCATTCGAGGCTGATGCAGCAACGCAGCTTCATTATCAAACGCAAGGTATTTAGGGAACTTGAGTTGGAAGCACTGAAACCTCAAGCTGTAAAAGGAGACCGTAATGACCCTGAAGTGACCAAGAATATAAATGAAGCAGAACTAAATTTCAACTTGCAGAATGCTGAAAATTTTGAAAATATACAAATAGTTGAAAGGAAGCTATCAGATAAGGAACAAGAACTCGCACGAAAAATTAACGAGCAAATGAATAGCAACCAGGAACGAGTTAGGCTTCCAGTATTGAGACAAGTACTTCAACAAAAACTCAAGGAAGAACTCCTACAAGAGGCCAATAAAGCTGCAAGGGATATTCTTACTGGAACTATTGGGCAAACGAATCAACTTATGTACTCAATACCCTGCGTCGTAACATCGGAATTAGGATATAAGATTATTGAACCCAAAAGCAGTCAGGCTCAGGAACCAAAATGGAAGCATCGACTGGAGAATAAAATTCTTAAACTCAGAGAAGACGTGAGCAATTTGAAAAACCTTAAGGAAAAGAAGCTAAAAAACACAAAAATCCGAAATAACCTCACAAAGAGATATAGTACTGGAACACGACCTATTGATGAAGTATTAGAGGAAGTGAAGCAAAAAATAGTTGCAGTTTCAGCTAAAATAAGAAGATGCAATGCACGCATTGTACAGTACAAGCAAAATTCGATGTTTCGCGCAAATCAGCACTAGTTTTATAAGAAAATTGTTTGCTGCAGGAATGATAACCTTAAAGAAAATATAAATATAAATACCAGAGACAAAGAAAATACACTAAAGTTTTGGAAAAACCTATGGGACAACCCTAAGAGGCACAATAACAAGGCAAAATGGATTGAACAAATTGCGAACAAATCTCAAGAACGAAAAATGGACCAACTGAAAATAACAACTGAAATGGTTCAAAAGCAAGCTAAAAAAATATAAAAAAATCGGTCAACACCCGGGAAGGATGAATTACATGGCTACTAGTTGAAATATCTAACAGGCTTACATGAAAGACTTGCTAACCAATTTTATGATGTTTTAGAAGGTAAATGCAAAGAAGAGTGGCTCACAGCAGGGAAAACGTTTTTGATCATAAAGGATAAAGAAAAAGGTCCAAACCCAGAAAACTTCCGACCAATAACCTGCCTACCAACAACGTTTAAGCTACTCACAGGCATACTAGCTGATAAAATATACAGCTATCTTAAAGCAAATTCTCTTCTCCCAATTGAACAAAAAGGTAACAGCAAAAATTCAAGAGGCACAAAAGACCAATTGCTGATTGATAAAATGATTCTTAAAAATTGGAAACGTAGAAAAACCAACCTTCATATGGCCTGGATATATTATAAAAAAAGCGTTTGATTCGGTGCCTCATAGTTGGATTTTAAAATGCACAGAACTATTTGGTATTAGCGAAAACGTGCAAACATTTTTGCAATCCAGCATGAAAAACTGGAAAACAACGTTGGTTATAAATAGAGAAGAAATTGGAGAGGTAAACATAAAAAGGGGCATCTTTCAAGGAGACTCATTATCTTCTCTATTGTTTATATTGTCATTGATCCCCTTAACTAGCATTTTAAATAAAATTGCTCATGGTTATCAATCTGCGCAAAAGAGTGCAAAGATATCTCACCTTTTATACATGGACGATCTGAAGTTGTATGCAAAATCAGAGAATGAACTCGGATCGTCGCTAAACACTGTGCACATATTCACTCAAGATATATCAATGGATTTTGGCTTAGACAAATGTGCAATTGCTGGAATAACAAGAGGAAAGTTTGAAGATATGAACGAAATCGAGCTGCTCAATGGTGAAATAATCAAAGCAATAAAATTCGAAGACAGCTACAAATATTTTGGAATTTTAGAAGCATCACAAATTCTGCACAATAAGATCAAAGAAAGAACTAGAGCAGAATACATAAGACGATTAAGAAAACTCCTTAAGTCAATGCTTAATGCTGGAAATTTGATAAAAGCAATTAATACCTGGGCCATACCTGCTCTGAGATATTCAGCAGGCATTGTTGAATGGACCCAGCTAGAGATGGAAAATTTAGATCGAAGAACTCGAAAATTAATGACAATGCACCATGCCCTCAATCCTCGCAGTGACATTGATAGGCTCTATCTATCACGCAAAAAAGGAAGTAGAGGATTATTACGAGTGAAGCAAGTTATTGAAGAAGAAGAACGAAATTTAAATGATTATCTGCAGCAAACAACGGAAAATTTTCTAATTGAGGTAAGGAAAGAGGGTTTATTTAAACCCATGGAGACAAAATTGGAATACAAAACCAACCAAGTAAAAGTGAAAACTGAAAGATGGAAAAAGAAGGCATTGCATGGAAAATACATTCACAGCATAGCGCTGACAGCAATTTGACCTGGCAATGGTTGAGAAATGGAGCAATAAAGAAAGAAACAGAATCGGTAATTTTTGCAGCACAAGAACAGGCCATTAAAATCAACGTTATGAAGGCAAAAATACAAAAAATTCAAGAAGACAGTAAATGTAGATTGTTCAAAGAAAAACAAGAAACGGTAGACCACATTATAAGTGGATGCAGCAAAATCGCACAAATTGAGTGCCTTTTACGGTACTCATACTTTTACGGTACTGATAACGTAGCTAAGATAATCCACTGGCATTTATATAAAAAGTATGGGTTTGAAGTATCTAAAGACTATTGGAAGCATAAAGTTCATCAGAAAGTGGTTGAGAATGAAAAAGCTAAAATACTCTGGGATTTCAAAATCCAGACTGACAAAAGCTTGGAATGTAATACAGCCGATATTACAGTGGTTGAAAAAAGTGAAAACAAGGGTGTTACGTTTATCGAAATATCGGTACCAGGAGACAGTCAGATTGACAACAAAGAAAATGAAAAAATTACAAAATATCACGATATTTGCAAATCGAAGTTGAATGAATCTGGCAAAAGAAAACGAAAGTTGTTCCCATAATGATAGGTGCTTTAGGTGCCATCCCCAAAACATTGAAAAAATACCTAGAAGCACTTCAGTTAGATGGATTAAAAATTGGGCAGCTGCTAAAGGCCGCTTTGTTCGGCACTGCTTTCATTTTCAGAAAGTATTTCCACAACTCATAGGCCCTTGGGGAGGGCACGAATTAGTGGAATATAACCAGCCTTTTCTTAAGACTGAGCAAGCAAATCAAGCTTTGATGAATATTATATATATATATATATATATATATATATATATATATATATATATATATATATATATATATATATATATATATATATATATATATATATATATATATATATATATATATAGATAGATATAGATATATATTCCCTCATGAGGATGGATGCAGAACTTAAACCTGAGGCCAGTATGTTATAAGGCTGTAAACTTAGCGTATTCTTCTGGCCATTATGTCCGCTAAATGACTTTTAAAGTAATAACTCCTTTATATTGACTTTTCACTTGAAAAGAGATAATAAAGATTTTTCTCATCGTAAATGGGATTCGGACCTATGTCTTTCTAAATGAAGGATAAATATCCCATTGTCTTCAAGACTGCAAGACAGAAATGGTGTGGGAGAGAGAAAGAGAGAGACCAATAAGTCTTTGAAAAAAAAAGCAATAGAAAATTTTTCGCTTCATGAATTGTATTGGAATATAGATTTACTTGAAGCAAAGCGATGCTTAGAGAAACAGACAAGCAGCACGTCATATTCAATATAATGGAGTTAGACTGAAAATAGGTAGATTATTGATTCTCATCAGCTAAAAAAGTAAATACATAAAAATCTATAAAAATATACTGTTTTATTTATTATTTTTATTTTATTTTAAAGTAATCTAGTAATAAAAAGTTATTTAATTTTTTTTAGAAAAATATGAATACACCTTTTATTGTTTAAAGTTATGAAATTATATATAATTAACCTTAATAACAATAGGGAGAAGCGAAGGAATAAGTCCTTTTTAGGACTTCCAGGGTAACAAATGGCAATGCTGTAGCCAATGAAGTTTTTAACTGAGGCTCGGCTATTGCCGTTACCCAGCCATGACTAGAGCTTTTTAGCTCAATAGCTCAATAACACTCCATCCACACAGATTATCTTCATTCAGATGACGGGATAAAGAGTCAAGGACTCAGTCCATCGCCCAGTTCTTTTAAGAACTTTAAGAATAAACATGTCTGCATTTTTCTAGCAAAGTGGATACAGCGATAAATATCAATAGAATACTGAGACGAGAGAATAGATTATGCCATAAACGTAAGCATTCTATCATTAATAATAATAATTTTAATAACGATTAATAATAATTTCTTAAATGGTATTTAAGAAATTAAATTCTACCATTATTATTATTTAAGAAATTATTAATAATAATTTCTTAAATGGTATTTAAGAAATTAAATTCTACCATTATGCCATAAACGTAAGCATTCTACCATTTAAGAAATTAAATTCTACCATTATTATTATTTCAGAAATTATTAATAATAATTTCTAAAATGGTATTTAAGAAATTAAATTCTACCATTTAAGAAATTATTAATAATAATTTCTTAAATGGTAGAATGCTTACGTTTATGGCATAATCTATTCTCTCGTCTCAGTATTCTATTGATATTTATCGCTGTGTCAAGGTATTACTCCACTTTGCTAGAAAAATGCAGACATGTTTATTGTTATTATCCACAAACCAGCTTCTAAATATTGTTATTAACCACAAACCAGCTTCTAAATTTCTATAGATCTTTTCTTTATTATCGCATCTCTCATAAAAGAAAGACGTATGCGGCTTTTTTTTTTTTTATGTTGGGCCCATATACAGAAGGTTGGCTGGTCAACCTATAGTATGTTAGTACCGTATATGGGTGGTGAGTTGCGAAAGGAGAAACTTGTTTACATTTGATTTGAACGTCTGTATGTTGTAATCCTTGGGAAATACGTCTAGGGGAAGACTGTTCCATAGTACTGCAGTAGCAGGGATGAATGAGGAGGAAAAGAAACTTGTTCTGTGGGTTTCGAGATGTACTGTGAAAGGATGTTGGGCGGCAGCTGTACGTGTTCCAACGGGCTTAGTACTGGGTGGGGGAAATATTGATGCTGTTTCAGATGAACATTTCCCATGGAAATATTTATAGAATACACAGATTGCAGAGACCAAGCGTCTATGTGAATCTTAGGCTTGCTTAACAATCGACATATGTTTCCATTATGAGAAAGGACATGCACACCACCCATACACACCGAAGACCGAAAACATTATGACCACCTACCTATATGATGTTGGTCCTCCACGTGCCACCAAAACAACTCTTATTCGACGCGGCATCGACTCTACAAAATTTCTAAAGGTTTCTTGAGGTATCTGGTACCAACACGTAATCAGCAAATCTTTTAACTATTGTAAGTTAAGTAGTTGAACTACCTCAGAGCGGATGTGTTGTTCCAACACGAACCGCAGATGCTCTATAGAATTGATGTCTGGGGAATTTGGAAGCCAAGGGAATACCTGGAAGTCTTCCTCATATTTCGCAAACCATTCTTTCACAATCCGAACAGTATGGCATGGCGCATTATCCTGCTAAAAGAAGGATGCTATAAAAAAGTAGATGGTAAATGCCATGAAAATTGGACAAAGCATTACACTGCATCCATTGGCTTGTTTTCATCCCACGGTACTTCCTGGTGCCAACACTTCCCCAGGTAAACGCAAACGTATCCAGTCGCTCACATGGTGCAATAGGAAACGAGATTCATGGATCAGACGACTTTCTTCCACTCATGCAAAGTCCAGTTTTGATGCTCGCGTGCCCATTTGAGACGCATTCGAAAGTGAAGCTAAGTTAGTATGGGGTACTAAGAGTAGCCTGCGGCTACGCAGCCCCATTTTCTGTTAGGTTATGACATTACACCCGTCACCAGCATTCAAATTACCAGCGAGTTGCGCCACAGTAACCTTTCTGTTGGCTCGTACCATCTGGGATAGCCTTTGCTCACTTCGAGAATAGATGAGCCGTGGTCGGCCCATACCTTGCCGAGGGTTCGCGGTTTTCTCTTCTGTTACTACCCTGCTGATCGTGAGCAACCCACAACCCTTGCCGTCTCGGAAATGCTCTGAGCAAGTCACCAGGCCATCGCAGTTTAGCCTCTGTCAAACTTGCTTAAGTCCACTCCCTTTCCGATCTGAAGAACAAGAATAACACAGATTAACAGATCCCAATATCGGGTGTTATTTATACCGTTTCATGACCTGCACACGCGGCGTTTTTCCCTGCAGTTGTTTCAATTTGCATGAAGACGTGCTGGTCATAATCTTTTGGCTCTTCGGTGTCTACTCACATAAAAAAAACCATATGAGCACTTATATCGAAACTGCCAACTTAAAAAAAAAATGATGATCATTTCAGCTTGTTCAAAACTCCGCAAAATCAATTGCCAGCAACTGTAATTTTTGGCACTAGACAATTTAATGTAAAAAAATAAATAAATAAAGATCATCGGCAATAAATAATTCTTATATAATATAAATATTTAAAGTAGAAATCTGAATATCTGTTAGAAAATTACACATAGATAACTGCTATTTTAACGATAATACTTCATAAAAAATAAATAAAATAAAATATCTTTGCAAATTAAATCAGAAAATTAAAGGTTATAAGCATGGAGGTTATCAAGATCAGATTTTACTTTACCACAAATAGTCGAGGAAATTGTGGAAATATAACAACAATCTGTATATAAGTTTTCTAAATATGGAAAGGAATACCACAAAGTAACAAGAGGAATTCTGTTCAAAATGTTGCACTTACATGATGTTACTGGGACATTACATTAAGCAATACAAAGTCTATATTTGAGTTGTAAATCTGTAGTTAGAATTGAAGGAGGTATAGGATGATCGATTGTTGTTTAATCAGGTGTGAGACAAGGGTGTACATAATGTCTGCTATTATTCATCGTCTACTTTATATGAATCGCATTATGCATTAAAGCTGATATCAAAATTGGAGACATTCCCCTCATTTATGCAGATGACGTTATACTTCTAATAAATCCGGTCTACGGGATTCCCTGAGTAAATTGGTAGGAAAATCAACATTAAAAAGAAAGATAGTGGACAGAGGCGGGGAATAAAAACCTGGAATGGAGAACCAAAAGAAAGAGTAAAACAAATCACAAACAATTTAGGCACAAAAATAGACAACAGAAGTTTCAAAACTGGTGTGATGGGAAGTCAACTTAATAAATTTATATGGAATAAGAGAGAAATTGGTCAAAACACTAGCTGGTGGTTAGTACTCAGCAATATGTTAGAGAGTGGTGTGGTGTGGTGTGGTTGCTTAAACAGAATGAGAGAGGAAAGGTTAGAAGGACAGGTGTTTAATGTTAAGATAGCAACAAAAAAAAACAGTGGAAAACCAAGATCTTGGTTGACTAATATACAAAAGGGTTAAAACGAATTTTGACTTATGGATTAAAGAGTTAGTAAAATAAAACTGATTAATCAAACTAGAGATGAATAACAGATATTAGAGTTCTGAGAAAGATCGAGGGAATGAACACATGCGTTCAGGGGCTGTGTCATATAAAAACGAGAATATTCGGAAAAAATACTTGGCATGGTTAGTATTCAGCAATGTGTTAAGAGTTAATCTCAGGTGGTGTGGTTACTTAAACAGAATGAGAGAGGAAAGGTTAGAAAGAAAGGTGTTTGATAATAAGATAGCAACAAAAAAAACAGTGGAAAACCAATATCTTGGTTGACTAATACAGTAAAATATACTTTGGAGACCGAAATATAAGATCCGATAATATTGAGTCTTGACAGATAACAAATTATTTCAAGGGAAATTGTCAACAAGAAGTTAGTAATGAAGAAATGTTTATCATAATATATCCTGCGCATCCCCCGCCCCGGAGGAATACATGTCAGACATTTGATGACTTAAAGATTAAATTAAAATAATTACTGAAATAAAGAGCCAAAAAGGCTTCACTTCGGCGATGTAAAATTATACAAATTAAGTGGATATTGCATCCAACATTATTTAAAAGCCGAATATACAGTAGAAAGTCTAAGAGTTTCCTGCGGAATATATAGAAACTATACAAGTTTCGGTGGATCCAAGCGTAAGCCAACGCCTGTTCAAGCTAGGGCAACTCGTAGTAAAGGTGGAGTAAGTACTGATCACTATCCTTAGTATTTTCCACAATGTAAAGCGCATCCCCTTAAGGACATGTATGACGCTATACATTATGGAGGGAGGGTCACTACCCAGCCCGGTTTTCACATTTGCTGAATGTTCAAGTACAGGTCAAACTCCAAAAACTCAGCGTTGTTCCTCTCAGTAACAGGCTCACCCTGCCACTGAGAAGAACTCTCAGAACCAGTTGGCTCCACACCGTGGCAGGCTAACCCCACCACCGAGCAGAGCCGTTCATTTGTTCATATCTCGAGGGGTAACAGCAACAGCCGTGCTTCAGTTAACTTCACAGGCTACAGCATTGCCATTCATTACCCCCCCCCCGGACCTGGGTGACAGCAACAGCCAAATCTCAGTTAAAACGTCATGGGCTACAGCATTGCCATTTCATCATCACTACCCAGATTGGTTTCGACATTTGTTGAATGTTCAAGTACAGGTCAAACTCCAAAAACTCAGTATAGTTCCCCTCAGTAACAGGCTCACCCTGCCACTGAGAAGAACTCTCAGAACCAGTTGGCTCTACAGCGTGGCAGGCTCACCCCACCACCGAGCAGAGCCGCTCATTTGCTCATATCTCGAGGGGTATCAGCAACAGCCGTGCCTCAATTAACTTCACAGGCTACAGCATTGTCAATCATTACCCCACACCCCACCCTGGACCTGGGTGATAGCAACAGCCAAGCCTCAGTTAAAACTTCATGGGCTACACCATTGCCATTCATCACCACTACCCAGACCGGTTCCGACCCTCATTGAGATGTGTTTAAATAAGACCTCTAAAAATTAGGCGATCCCTCAGACCACTCCCTACGAGTGACCAGAGGACCGTCCAACTCAGCGTTGTTCCACTCAGTGACAGGCTCATCCCGTCACCGAGAACTTCTCAGCATTGGTTCTACCCAGTGGCAGGCTCACCCCACCACCAAATAGAGCCATAATCTTAGTGGTGGCCCCACTCAGAGAGGCAAAAACCTATTCCAAGTAAAACCTATTCACGGGTAAAAATAGCCCGTGAAGTTTTAATTGAGGCTTATATATATAAGCCTCAGTTAAAACTTCACGGGCTTTTTTAAACTTGTATTTTTACAAATTAATTAGAGGTGATACTAGGATAGAACCCTGTGGTTCCACACTATCGGTATCACAGTTTTCTGTTTTTGGACTATTTAGCATTCATTCTTTTAGATTTAGCTCTTCCATATTTTGATACCTGTGAGAAAACCACACTTCAATCCATATCGTAAGACTGTTTGGCATATCATTTCGTCAAGTTTGTAAAATAATTTCCTGAATGAAATTCTGTCAAATGCCTTGGAAAAATCTAAACGAATCATTGTGTATCCATTGTTTTTATATAGTTCCCTCGTCGCTCTATTATAAAATGTGAGTAGACTGGTAACAAAGCCACACCGTCCTATATAAAAGATCAAAGTGTTACTAGCCACCTTTAAGATAATTTTTCATCAGCCTCTTTACTTACTAACTACTGGAGAGACACATATTGCTCTATAATTATCCGCATCGGTTTCAGTCCCATATTTGTTTAGTACATGAGTTAATTTTGCCATATGAATGTGTAAGATATGATTGTTCTATGAGCACTCGTCTGAATAGTTTTAATGTTTTATTCTTCACTGGAACAGAATTTCAACACTTAAATGGGAAAGAAATTAGATGAAAATTAGAATATCCGATGAGTTTAGGATTTGCAGACGAGTAATAATAACTTCAATCTGCCCAGCACGGACATAACACGCGCCTCTTCACATAAGCATATTTGTATGCCATCTCCAATGACAAAACGTTTCTGAAAACTTGACGTATTGTTATCGTCCATAGGAGAAGGTTAAAAAATTCCAAACACTTTCTTTAGAAACGAAACTCCGTTTTTTACCATTTTAAAGACTCCATTTATCAAACCGGTGGTTTATCACTCTGAGCACAACATTTAGAAACAGATCGCTAAGCATTAAATAGAAATGTCGAATAAGATCCATTCAAGGATCACTGGCAATGAAAGACAGAAAAATAACTACTAAGCTATCAATAATATACTATTGATCTAAAATGATCACTAAACTCTAATTAAAATAGTACTATAATTTTTTTTGAAAAAATGCAGTCATATTATTGGTATGAAGAACAAAAATGTGTACATTGAAAGAACCAAAAGGAAACTGCGTAATAAGGATATATTGTAGATTGTCTATGAGATAAAGAGATTGCGATACAGCTACCATAGGTAGCTAATATTTTATATATAATTCTGTAAATTTACTTTTAAGGTGAGGAATCTGATAACTATGTTATAATTATAATAATAATTAAGAATCAATTTAAACTAGCACATAATAATTAAACTTACTGAATTTTAAGTACAAGGAACAGAGACGGTGTTCTTTTATGCACACTCCTTTAAATACAATATCTGATTATGGAGAAGTTAACAAAACTATTTGCAAATTAATAAAGGGAGAAAAAAACAAGATTATCACGAAAAGACTCAAAGTAATCAAATTACAGAAATGGGATCTATAAAGAAAAGAAAACAATTTATCAAACTCTTTCCTAATAAAATTTAAGTGGTCCTCGGATAACAGAGAGATGTTGATCGGATTAAGTTAAAGAGAATCGATGCGATCAGTTTGTGAGGCTTAAAGATTGTTTCGGCTCACCAAATGTACGGTTTTAATTAATTCGGTAATAATGGTTGGTTGTTAGTGGTGAATAGAACAGAAGCTGCACTTGCTTAGTGCACTCTGGCAATTAAGTTTCTTCGAGTTTATGAAGTTTAGATAACTTGTTTATACGCAGCCAGTTCAAAATCTCAAAATTCAAAATAACGCTATAGTATTCAGCTACTGGATACTATAGCGTTATTTTAAAGTACCGTTTAGCAACGGGACTTTAAATGAACGTACGTTAGCTCTTATAAACACTTCCTGGATTATAGAAACTTTATTGATTTGCATCCAACTGTCTTAAAGTAAACAAGATAAACTAGGAGATCGTTCATATTAGCTTATTCTACTCCTGGAGTGTTAATCTCAGTCAGCATAAGCAACGTGCCCAAATGTGAATGAAATCAGGAATTTAATTATTTCATTGCGTTGATTACGGTGATCAATATAAGATCTTATAAATGATTAGTTTATACACTTTTACATTTACGCAAGCAGCTCGTGGCTCGAAATCGTGGGGATGTTGCAACTTTCGTAATATATATACACAATGTAAGTACAGTGTATACGTGTTTGGAAAACATATCAAAATTATGGTAAAAATTTTAAAAAAATTAAACATGAAAAAATATTGTTTATTATCGATAAAATTATACAGTTTGGTGTAATTCAAAATTACTTAAAAATAAAATATATTATCATAACCCTAATAAAGTTGTAAAATAAAAACTATAACAAATGTTATGTCTTTAATTGTAATGTCCAAATATTTAAAGAGACGGAGTAAACACAATAAGCACTACGAACACTCTACTACTGGAGGAAACTGCATATAAACAACAGTGGAACTGCGCGACAGACAGTGCCACATTGCGCTAATAGCTCACATCTCACTATGGCGTGCATATGCTTGGGCGCGTAGCAATATGACACTGCAGTAAACACAGTGCTGCTAACGTCCTTCGCCCTCCTAAGTCTACCAGATGGGTTTTTATTATTTTTTATACAAAATAAGAGAATTGTATAGGATTGTTGATGATAAAACTAAATATTAAAGCAAATATAAATAAATTAATAAATATATTTATATATCGAGAAAAATTGGAGGTGCTGCAGTTCCGCAGTGCCTATGCACGAGCCGCCCTTGAGAGTATGTGATGATTTTAAGATTTGCAGTCAAATAATAGTGACTGCGCACAACAGTTAAAACTCACAGGGATCAGAGCTGAACATGTATTTTGCCATGCTGTATTATCGCTCTTCTATTCTTTTTTAACAGAAAATAGAATATGCAAGGCTAGTGTAGTGCAGAGCCGGGTGAAACGCTTTATAGGGAATAAGAGAGAAATTAACTGTAAAACTAAACGGTCAATATTCAACACATTTTTCAAATCAATTTTAAGTTATGGATGTAACGTTTAGTTTAAAAAAAGTGGTATTAAAAAAAGTGAGATCACAGTTTTGAATGTTTCGCAAAAATTAGGGGAGCGAACAGATGACATCAATGACAGAATGCCATAAAATGTGAAGACATTGGGAAGAAATTTGACATTACTATAAATTTGACATTCAAAAACGTGTGAATAAACTGAGGAAGCGCGGTCACTCGAATACAATTGGTGGGAAAGTGTTAGAGAATACTCAATGCTTATATGTACCAAGAAAGAGACACCGGTGGACTGATGCAGTTAGAAGTGCCTTAGAAGACTGAAATATAAGATATGGCTATATTAGAGTCTTGACAAATACCAGATTAATTTGTAAGAAAAGTATTGATAAGAAACTGATGCGATGCAAATAATAATTATAATGATAAAATAAAGAAATAAATAGTAATTTGTTGCTTTACGAACGCAAACTATTTTCGACGAGGATTTCTTTGTGTTCATTTCTTCTTTTAGTTTATATTTTTATATTTTTTTTAGTTTTTTATTCATTTCAATCTGTAATTGTTTTAAATAGTATAGTAGCATTTTTTCTTTTTTTATGACTCTGTAACACATGAAATGTTGTAAACCTAGTACCTTGGATGGGCTAATGAGTTTTACTTATTTTTTAATGTAAAGTTTATATATTTTCTTTGATTTTGTACATAGTCTGGTAACCGAGCTCTCTATAGACCGAACGTGGAACTTTTAAAACACTCTTAAGGCCTCCCATCGGGATATCAAATGGATCACCCACTTGAAGATCACACAAATGCATGCCGAACCCAGTTCGGCATGCATTTGTGAATTATTTGTGAAAATGTGAATCCTACTGTGAATAGTGTAGGTAGGGTTGTGACCATTTTGTTATTGTTATAAGAAAATCATTGATTTTACGGCTGAAGCAACTGAGGGTATGAGGTCAGTATACTATGCATTTGAAATGATTGTGTTCATTTGATCGGTTTTTCTCTTTTGTGGGATGAAAAGTAAAATATAAAATAGAAGCCGTCCATCCCCATGTAGGATTGGCTAACTCAACTTCAGATGAAAAACTTTACAGAAGATCGCGTCGTAGACAAAACCGAGGTCTTTGAGGGCCTCGTCAGTACGGACTGAGCTAATAAGACTCGAAAAATAGTACATATATTTGATTATAGTTTTATTTAAATTAGGACGTAGGATTAAAAAAGTAAAAATTAAAAGATAAATATAAAATTATTTCTAAAACATTTTAAAAATAACACGTAAAACTTGTAAACAATAAAACTATCATTAAAATTTGGCAGTTAAATAAATCAAAGTAAACGAAATACATATCATTCGATGAAAGAGTTTCTTATTTAAATTGTTAAGAAGGCTTTTAGCATACTATTTAATTTTACCCTCGAACCAGTTCTGACATCGTCTCTCTTTAATTAACCCGGAAACATTCTCCCGGTTGCCTAACAGGTTTTATTATAATGAGTTTAATTAGCAAATTGTGTTTAAAATTCGTAATGGTAAGTCATCCCCTTTCTGTCCTGTAGTCGCTTGAAATGGATAACTCTTTCAAAAAAAAAAATTAAGTTGATTGTAATAAATATTTGATGCCTTTCCCACAAAACAGTTCTGGTCACAGCCCATCATTTGTGGAATTCGTTTTTCGTGTGCATGTTTAACAAATTTCATATAAAGAACATTTGATTAAATTTAAAAAAAAAGGAAAGATAGAAACATCTTACTATCTTTGTAAGAAAATGTTTCCGTTACTTGAAGGGTGAAGATTTAATTTTCCTAATGAAAATTACATGGCGAAGATCATTCTTTCTTTGTTTCTCGAATGAACCGAGAGAGAAAAATTCAGAGTTAATCCTAGCGGAAATTCAGTTTTATTTTTTATCATAATAAAATGTGTTACAATTCACTAACAAGTAGAATTTAATGTATCAAAAGAAATAATAATAACACTTTCTGTCGTTCCGCTGTAATCTTCAATTCACTTTGAGTATGATTACGGAATTTTAATGTTGCAATGTTTCGCGTATTGCAAATAGAATTGGGAATGTATAAATGTAATTATATTTATAATAGCGGCTGTATATTGCAGTTTACTTTTGGTAAATACGAATAAAGAAGCACACGATGCTAAAAGAACACAAGAAATCTGAAATTGCCTGGGATTGCTCCCACACCTACAGTTCTAAAATAGAAGTGGCTGACCGATTTCTCCCCAGGAATTCATGAGCCGATTAGCAGCATTCTACCTCTGTCATATTCGTAATGACCGGCTGGTCGAACCCCGTCTTTTCTTTGCTTATAATACAGTTTGCTATGTTCTGTTTAATATTGGCCATTTTTATGCATTCACGATATCATTGTAATAAGGAATTCGGCTACTAACCATAATACTTGTCATCACTTAAGTTCCTTACTTTTCTTAAGAAAATAATTTGACCCTTCAAAAACACATTGTTCCATTCCTCTAATCCACAGCAATACATAGATATTAAAACTGTATGTTCTTCAGCATTGAGATTTGCTATTCGAAGAGCTAAAAGGTTCGAAACTTTCGTCCATGAACACTCATCGACCTTCAGGAATCTATCCTGATGACATCTCACAGCCTACCTTCTCCAATACTTAAATGTCTTTAGAGTCCATGACACGTCCAGTAGCGTCAGGAATGAATGACCACCGGCCTATGAACTATCAGGACGGTGGTCATAATATTATGACTTGCTGATGTAGTTTTCTTACCCGTTGTATTGCATTAGTTAGGAGTTGAGGCACAAAGTGCTGCAACTGACAGCAGCAATATCAACGATTTTATTGATCGCCAACAGTGGTACTGTTTCGTTCCGCAGAAGTTGGACACGATAACAGTGGAAAGGAGTGAGAAATTGCGGTGATGGTTAATGTCATGAACTAGACGAATGAGACGAGACAACTACAGACTCTTCACTCCTGAGTAGCGAAATATGGATGGAAGTGGTAGAATGAAGATTAGTATGGCACTAGACCTTACTTTTGGCATCAGAAATGAATATCTTAGACTGAAGATGCTATAGTTTCCCCGGACTTAAATAAATACATTTCAATTGAAGAATATCTTTTTATTTTTCAATTATTAAGGTTTAATTGCTGCCGATCTCTGATCGGCAGCAATTAAACCTTAGAACGATGCCATATCCACAAAAATGGACGTGTTGCAATACTCATGGACAACATGATAATATACGGCGGTTTGTTGCTTTAGCATATATTATTTAAAGAAAGGGTCTATTTGTTTGGTTATCGCAGAAAAGGTACATTTATCTGATGTTTTAATTTATATATGAATTAAAAGTTATCTTTATCCTAGTGTTTGCTTCTGGATGCAATGATTCCTATGTGCTGCATTTTTATTATTAGCTGTTTTTTTTTTTTTTTGATAGGAATGATGATATTCTTATCCAGTAAGAGATTAAGAGTTACGTGTGTGTATGTGTGTGTGTGTGTGTATGTGAGAGAGAGAGAGAGCGCTAAAAGGCGGGAGAACCAAGGAAGAATCAATTCGCCATATATCGTATATTTTATACTTGGTTTTAATCCTTTGACCAAGAAAGCAAAACAAAGTTTTGCGCGTGAAATATATTCACGTCTGAGCTACTTGTATATAGAGGCTAATGACTTCATATCACTTGCCTTAGTATGTATCCCATAATGCAATGTATAATGAGAAGAGCCACTACCCAGACCGGTTTCGACTTTATTGAGGTCTCTTCAGTGAGGGCCAGACCCGGGAGAGATACCAAGGCGACTGACAATTGACATTTATGACTTTAGGGATGAAGCAAGATGCTTTTCATATTCCCCGCTATCTGTTGCGGTTACAGTGTGGGTAAATGTTTTGAGCAGTTTGCTCGCCCTGATTGGGCATGGAGATTACGCATCGCTATAGGAGGTTAAAATAGTTTTGGTCTTCTATGTTTGAATATGTCTGTTGCCTCGTATGCTGTAGCTTGCTGAACAAAATCGTTGGGGTGTGTGGACGTCTTTAGGAAGAACTTAGATGCTAAGGATTGTAGGAAAGAGAAAATATAGGGAATATTTGTATCTCTATGAAGTTGATTGTTTCTAACATATCATGGAGCGTTCAGAATCATTCTCAAGCACTTGTTCTGAACTCGCTGTATTTTGATATGTTAGTATTAAAGGTATGGCTCCAGGCTGGATAGGCATAGGTGATTATACAACGAATAATCATCTGATATAGTCGAAATTCGATTTTGTTGCTGAGCTTGTTATTTCTATTAATTAGCGGATATATCTGAGCAATTGCTTTAGATGCCTGTGCGCACGTAGACATGATGTGTTAGTTGAAAGATAGCTTTTTGTCGAGAATTACATCCAGGTATTTTGTTTCTGTCTGCCAGGGAATTTTAGTATTGAATAGTAACACATCTCCTGCAGGAGATATTGGCCTTTTCGAGAAAAGAATGGCTGAGCTTTTTTTGGGGGTTGGCTTACAATTTCCATTTAGAGAACCAAGCCTACATCTTTAGAAGGTTTTCTTGAAGCTTTCTAGTAACGTAGTGGGGTCGGAGAGATCTGGTTAGTATTGATGTATCGTCTGCATACAGGGCCAAAACGGAAGACATCGGATTGTGTGGGATGTCCGACATGTATATAGAAAACAGCAATGGAGTTAGTAGGGATCCCTGCGGCACTCCAGCAAAGATATGGCGCTGATATGAGGTAGAACCATTTATTTTCACTTGTATTAATCTATTCTGAAGATATGAATGTATTAGATGAACCATTGTTAGTGAGATACCGGCTCAGATAAGTTTGTGTAAGAGTCCGAAATGCCAGATTTTGTCAAATGCTTTGGATAGGTCTAGGAAAACAGCTCCCCTGCACTGGCGCCAGATATAGCTGGTGGTGATGTATTCCACAATTCTGTGGATTTGTTGGGTAGTACTATGGTGTTGCCAAAAACCAAACTGTTCTTTAGGGAGGATCTTTAGGTCATTTACTGAGGTTTGGAGTCGTGAGAGGATGACCTTCTCCGCAACCTTACCCAGATTGGAGATGAGACTGATTGGACGATAATTTTGCAGTAGGTGTGGGTCCTTGCCTAGCTTATGTATAGGAATTACATCAGCCAGTTTCCAGGTGGAAGGAAAATAGTGAAACCTCAAGATTGCATTTATGATTATGGTCAGGTGCACTACAGCTTTTCTAGGCAACAGCTTGATCACCCTATTGGAGATACCGTCTGGTGCAGGAGCTTTATTGTTCTTTAGTTTTTTAATAATGTTATGTAATTCAACAGGTGATGTGGGTGCAATATGGTCAGCACTGGTATCTGGGAGTTTTAATACGTGTCTGACCTGTCTGTGAATTTTATATACGTGGTTGAAGTCTAGATTTCCATATGCAGGTTTGCACTGCTCTTCCATATTTCTTGCCATGGCCTCCGCCTTGTCTGCATCAGTGTGTACAAGGCCCTGGTCGGAGAGTATTAGGGGGAAGAGATTTTCCTTTGTTTTTGATGTTATTAGTAACTTTCAGACAGAGATACCAAGGTTGAAGTAATGCAGAAGTCATATATATATCTCATATACAAGTAGATAAAAGTGCTTGACCTTCAAAATAAAAATCTCTACAAAAGTTTTTTATCTCTTATTGATGAATTAATTAGTTAAACGTAATTCATTAGCATAACGTAAAAATTTTATAACAATTCATACATTAGTGTATAGGCTAGGCTACTGGGTAGCAATCTATCGATGGCAGTAGGCTACCATAAAGCAATCACATTGTTGCTTCTTCGTTATCAATTCCTGAATCGTTATACCTATAAATAATTTCTTTTTCCCATTATCTTTTCATTTTATGTCAAGTGTTCGTAATACATATAACATCCACAATGTTTTATATCATATAAGAGAATATTAATGTAGGTACTGACACACAGACGACTCATCTTGTAAACCTACGGTATCGATAAATACAGCAGTACTGTAAATGTATTTTCACTTCCTTATGATTTTCTTTTCTCTAGCTTACTTTATTGTAAGCATATAGTATATAACATATACATACCATACAAAATATGTGTTAATCGACTATTTATGTTATCATTTAGGCTTCCTGTCAACAGTAAACTATTAGTAGTTCAGTTTTTGCGGAGTCAAAAAGTTATACGCGGATTTTCGAACGACGCTGGGATCGGCATCCCTAACCCCCGTGTTATTCAAGGATCAACTGTATATCATCATCATCTGCATCAGTCTTGGGTCTGGTAGCTCAGCAGAAATTCCAAGGAAAAGCTTTCTTGACTTGGTCAAGAAAGCTTTTCCTTGACCAAGTCAAGGAAAAGCTTTTCCCCTCTATTTTGCCTTCAGTTATTCTTTTCACAAGTCCATCATGTCGAAGTATATGTCCAAACCACCTATCCCTTCTAATTTTGATCGATTTTATTAGAGTTCTTGTTTCGTTTATCTCTCTCAGGACTTGTTGGTTTGATTTTTTTTCTGTCCATTTTATTTTGTTCATGCGACGCCAGTACCACATTTCAAAAGCCTCCAATCTTCTTACATCTTCTCTGCCTAGAATCCAGGTTTCACATCCATACAGTGCAATGCTCCATATCAATGTCTTTACTAATTTTTTTTTTCAATTGTAGGTTGAGGTTTCCTGTTAGAATGCTTTTCATCTAAGAGAATTGGGCTTTTGCGTTGTTTATTTTTGATCTTATGTCTTCTCTTATATATATATATATATATATATATATATATATATATATATATAGAAGAATTGATACCGTTGAGTAACAAATAAATGAAAACCGTAAATACACAGTACAATGTATTTCATATATGGCTCAGCATGCCACTGATGAGTTGTAGTTTCCCGCTCCTGTATATGAAATAAGTAGTAAATAAAAATCGAAAGAGAGTGACATTTCTTGGATAATTAATATTTCCACGCATGGTTCGTTTTCATCAATACTGTCAAGAGAGACTGAAATTCAACGGACTTTTCAAAGAGAAACTTACTATAAATTTCTGAAGATTTACTGGAAGAAATAATAAGTGTGGTGGAAAAAAGTCTCAGGACACATATGTGGGATGTCATACGGTTAACAAATAAGGGTAGATAACACTTGGGATGGCACGATGCTATTGGATTATACTGCTCGGAGAAAAAAAAATGTTTACGCCTCATAGATTTTATTTGGAGAAAATGAAGGGAGAGGCCATGAAAGGAATCGAATTCCGCGGGTTATTCGAAACGAAATAAAGGCCACAGCAGATAAACATTGAGCTGGGAATATGGCACGGAAATGTCTTTTACTCCGACACATAAAATGGAACGAACGCCTTGGATGGCCTGGTAATAATGGCAACATCAGCAAATGGAACTCAATGAACATTCTGTTGGAAACTCTAAGGAAAAATCGGGATGTCGTAAAGACCCTACGGAGTATTCTACAGAAAATAAGAAGATTAAAACGATGACAGAATCTGATATTTGCGTGTTTATTTTGGTGTCACTGATATTTCATTACGAAACATGGGAAGCTGATATCCATATTTTCTGATGATTTAAGTATTTTGTTGCTTTTACTAATGGACTAATACTATCATTTCCATTTGAAGTGTTCTTTTGAAGTATTCCAAATGCATCGCGGAAGTAAAGAGCTGCACTTTAAAAAAACTGCTAAAATTGGAATTGTTTAGGTGGACAAATGCATTTGAAGCCTGCTTGTTAATGTTTATTAATATGTTAATGTCAATCTCATGGATAACATTAATGAATAACATGTAAGATCCTAAGGCCTCTATTTATCATCTACTAGTCTTTTCAGTTTCGTTTGCTCCAGGTCACTTTCATCAACATCTATTTAACTTCTTGACATTTCTTCAATATACGCATCGAGGAACATGCTATTCAATATGCTCTTATTTAACAATACTTATATACGTATGCTGCTGTTTTGGTAATATTAAGCCAATCATTGCTGGTTTTTCTGAATAAGGTAAATAAAACTTATAAATTGACATTTTCGATTTCCATTATAATATACGACTTTGCAGGGCTTCGATGACATTCCAGTATCAGAAGCTACACTTAGTGTTAAAAGTGTAAACATAAAAGAGAAAAAAAATCAAACTGGTTTAAGTTTTCTAATTCGTTTCCTGTACTTGGTTAGAATGAGCACTTATGATATGAAGTACCAAATGCGTAAAATTAAATAAAATAACGTATTAACTAATTTAGTGAATGTTGCATTTTCGTATATTTAGCTTCGATTATAATGTTAAATAATGTTTAGCTCTGATTTGGATTAAATAAAAATATTGTGTAAAGCATGTAACAAAACTACATTGCTTTGGTTATTATAAGAAATTTATACAAATTTACATTTATATTATTATAGAAATTTATATAATAATAATAATAATTTTTTAATAAGTTTTAATTTTTTTTTCAATTTAAATGTTTTAATAATTTATTGATTTGCTAAAATATTTACATATACAATAAACATCTTGAGTGACATTGCAACTTATAATTTTACAATATTCAGCACTAAGTGCTGCATTTTCTACATTGGATTTCAATAAAAAATTTTAATAATACTTTTTTGCCTCTATATTATGTATTTACAACAAATGTTCTGCTAATATTAGCAATAAATATTATGCAGAATTTTTTTGTATAATAATACAAATAATAATTTTTTAATATTAATTAATAGTAATTTATTGATTGTTAAAATATTTACACAAAATAGACATCTTGAGTGACATTGCAACTTATAATTTTACAGAATTCAGCTCATTACAGAATTCAGAAGTGCTGCATTTTCTACATTGATTTCAACTATAATTTTTAATAGTATTTTTTTTGCTTCTATATTATGTATTCACAACACATATTCTTCTAATGTTAACAATGAAGATGGTATAATATTTTTGTTTTGTTTTGTTTATATAATTTTTTGATTATAAGAATAATTTATTACTACGATAAAGAGCCAAGTGATGGAACTTTCTCCACCTTTGCTACGAGTTACCCTAGTGTTATACTACCCAGGTGTTGACTTACTTGGATTCGCCGATAGTTCTTCAGCATGAAACTCTTAGATTACATTTCGATCGTCGAGTTTCGTATCCGGCTTTAAAATAATGAGGGATTTTATCCCGTTAACTTAATAATTTATTATATTATTTTTTCATGTTACATAAGAGTATTATATTAATGATATTATTACATAATAATCGGTATCTTCTTTATTGTTGTATACTTTACTAACTGTTTTATTACATAATCTGCTTCTATAGTTATAAGGATTGCATGTGGTTGAGTGAGGCGAGTTAACTCCACCTACTTCGAAGCTTGGGTTAGCTTTTGTGAAGAGCGTTGGATTTAGGCTTTACTATTTATGTTGTTACTACTGTTTATGTATGGGATGTTGGCATTGGATGCTTGTGATTTGTGACGTGCATATTAGTGTTAATAGTATATTAACTTCGTTGGTATGTTTTCCAGAGCTCGTGTTTTAATGTTCTGTAGTTAGCTATGTGTTTTAAATTACGGTAGGTTGTTCAGTTGCGTGGGTATCTGTTGCGATCTCACAAAAGAGCCGTATGAATTGTTGAAGAGTGTAGAGATGTAGAGAGTTGTTGGGAGTCGTGTTATACGATATGTGTCTCTGTTGTTTCGAAAGATGATGTTGAAGAAAATTCTTGTTAATGTTATATAGTGTTTCAGGTTTTTAATGCTCAGAATTCTGTGTATCGCCATGTGCTTGTCGGATATTGGTTGTTGCGTGTAAAGTGTCCAGATCACTGTTGACACGATTTTCCTGTGCAATGTTTCTAATTTTGTTAGGTGGCTGTTTGATGTGTTTGCATAGACTGTTATTCCGTATCTGAGTAGGGATTCGCAGATACCGTGATATAGGAGTTTTTTTATGTTGGATGGAATAATGTCTTTTACCTGGAAGAGTTTTGCTGCGATGATCCGGAGTTTGGTGTATAGGTATTCTATATGTTTTGTCCATTTAAGGTGGGAATCTATATGGAAGGTGGGGATAGGACGAGAGGCCTATCCCCATATTTATAATATTATAAATAATAATAATAATAATAATAAACGTTATTTATTAATTGTTATTATTAAGAGAGACCTTCAGGGAGTCAGGGACTCATGGAGGAAGGCCACATACTACACACACCAGCTATCATATCTATTCTTGAATTCATTCCCGCTTCTTGCACTCACAATATCCAATGGCAATCCATTCCAATCACGCACCACCTTGTGAGAGAAAAATCTAGCCCTCACCCCTTCTTAGTGGCATTCATTCTCAGCTTCCAAGGATGCCCTCTCTTTCTTTCTCCACCCTCCATAAATAGAAAAATTCCACAACTGAATTCCTGTATGACCATTTCAGAAGTTTATAAGTCTCATTCATATCACCCCTTTTTATCCGGTTAGCTAGTGTCTGCAGTCTACAAATTCTCAATCTGTCTTCATAATCAGTAATCCTTAATCCTGATATTATTTGTAACACTCTCCTTTGCACTCTCCAATATATTATGAATCACAACGGAAACTAGGAGACCAGACCTGCACACAATAGTCCAAGTGAGGTTTTATCAAGGCCTTGTAAGAGGCAAAATAACATCCTTATCTTTAGATGTGAGCGTTCATTTCAGCATTGCAATCACCTTTTTTGTTGTATTTGCAATCTTTGCAACATGGCCTCTGAACTTCAGCTTCCTATCTACTAAAACTCCAAGCTCTAGCCTCATCAGTTTCTTCTAGCATAATCCTACCAATATAATACGACATTGGACATCTAATCACGCCGACGTGAATGACTTTACATTTACTGACCTCCCTTTTCCCATGCTTACAATTCCAGCCTATTCAAATCATTCTGCAAATATTGCATATCAACAGGATTCCTGATTATCCACCTATCTTTGCATCATCAGCAAATAGTTGTATGTCGCTTGTCAAATCCTTTCCAATATCCTTAATGTACAGATTGAATAAAAGTGGACCAAGCACTGATCCTTCTGGTACATCACTGGTTATTTATTTATTTAACTTCATACTGAGTAAGCAGTACTACTGACATCCCTTTATTATACTCTTACTTATTACTCTTACTATACTCTTTATTATACACTACTCTTACTTTAGTCCTAAAAAGGACTCTGAAGAAGGCGAAGCCTGTACAAAAGAATTTTCAAGGGTATTATTCGACGCGAGTTCGTGCTATAGTATAGTCATAAGTTGGTGGTACCACATTTGGTGATGCATTTCTTCATCACTAGCAACCAATTCACCAGGTCTGCAACAACATCCCACTATGTAATTGATCTTTTAGATTCCACCTGATACCAGATGGCTTCAAACTCACTACCACATGAACTATTGTTAGTAGTATTACTACAATCATAGGTCTCGACTCTAATTGGATTCAAATAATCCGATATCATTAGCACACCCCTCCTCTCCTATCCTCTCTATCATTCCTAAAATAGTACCTTTACACCCGATACCAGTTAGTATCTGATTTTGATAGCCAGGTCTCACTAATGCCAACAATATAAGGTTTCAACATACTGACCAAAGCACCAAACTCTACTCCTTTATTTCTGATACTGCTAGCATTCATTTATAGACATAATAATCTACCTGAATGTTCTTTTGTGTACTCTTGTCTGCAGTCTGCACGACACAGTTGGACAACTTGCTGATCTCTATTCTTCTTTAGTGCCTACATGCAGACATCTTTACACACGTTAATATTAATATAATATGCGTAAAGTACATTACAAATATTATATAGATATACGCGCATTTTAAAGATTTCCCAATTTAATATTATGTAAAATTACGATTCTTCACAGTTTAACTAAAGCGTTTTTGTTAATGAGATTAAAAAATAAGAATGGAATTATTAACGCAGAAAAGTTCGATGAAACGTACAAAATCTATTTTAAGCTGAATTTGAAAACAAACACCTTGGAATAATCTTGTCATTAATACTGTATGAGGTAGGAGAGGGTAGGAGAACATCCATGGAAGGTGAGAATGAATGTGCTCAAAAATAGTGAAAGATAGAATTTTCTCTCATAGCGCGGTATTTGGCTGTAATGGCTTGGCTTTGGAGGTTGCGTATGCATATAGTGGGACTGAATTCGAAATAGTATAACATGTTTGGCGAGTGATATGTTGCCTTCCTCGATAAGTCCTCCCTGATTCTCAAGAGGTCTAATAATAATAATAGTAATAATAATAACACGATATAGTATTACGTGACCTGCCACTTTAGTTGATTGTGCAGATGGCGTCTCTGTTTTGCAATCAACAATCTGGTTTCAAATCCCATGTTGCATGCATCTTTTGTGAATGATCTTTGAATGAGGTGACAGATCATTGTTATCCAAAGTTAGTCACGTGTTTTATCTCAGACCTTTAGCGTCTGGAAGAAGAGCATATGTAATCTCTAGAGCAGGGTTCCGTGATTCCAATTACGGAATATATGGAAGAATCAAAATCTTCCATATATTCTGAAGGAAGCTTCACTGATGAATTTCATGCATTTAAGCTATAAATAATTCTTCACCAGAAAAAGATAACGAAGGCACACAAAATAAAATCGAAAGCAAAGAAAAATTAGATTCTGATTCGATTCGGAATTACAAAATATGCAAAACAAGATTCACAATCCACTCACTTTGGATGGAAGTCATGTTTGAGTTTTAATTTATCGAATACTAAAGCCGACTTCCAAACTTTTTCCTTAGAAAGTAAACGGTATTTGGGAAACATACGAGTCTTTCGTGTTTCTCATTCATCACAAAATAGTCTCATTTGTTTCGATAAGTGGAGCTTGTTTTTATTATTATAGTAAAAAATTCTTTGAAAAACTGTAAAACTAAAATGCAAACTGCTAGTAAACGGAGGTTGTTCATTCAATCGTCTAAACTAAGTGTCGTGATTATGGGTATTGAAATCATATTTCTTTCTACACTCGTTGTCCATGCTGTTTATACGAATGAATTATATGACTTCAGGAACATCCCAAAGAAAAAATGTCCTATAAGAAACAGTATGGGAAAAAATATTTTAAACCGACACAACCACTGCTCGAGTATGTAGCGCAAAATATTGGATTAGAAAGAAACGTTGCTACTTTCTCTGTGAATGATTGAGGAATCTAGAAATTCCATCAGAAGAACAGCAATAAAGGACTGATCAGAAACCTTCAGAATAGAGTAAGTTCCTTAATAGCATTCTCTTGTAATGACACTATTCAATTTCACAAGAGACAAGTGTGAAACAATACTCTCTGAAAATATTCTTCATTTTGTCATTAAAATATTCCTATTGTTGTTACGAATCTTTGCTAATAAAACGTCGAATATTCTTCAATAAAAACATAATTATCAACCATTCGTAAATCTAAAATTTAAATCACAGGGAAAACAAAATTTTTTCTACTGATGTCAACTTGTGCATATAGAATTGTAGAGCGTACTTGCTTCACATAATTATGCATTCAAAGAAATTGTAAATCTCTCAGAGTTGAAAGTTGATTGAAGATAGATAGTTTTTAAGAGGACTGTGATCACTCTGTCACAAAATTAAAAAATTGAAATTTGAATGGTTTCGAAGACCAGTCGTTGAGACTACAAATTCCACCCCACCCATGTTTGTTCAGGAATTTTACTCCGATATATGTTTTTAGAAGTCCTTCCAATTTTCTATGTGTCCAAAGTATTTCAGCTTTCTTTTATCAACGTATTTTAGGATATATAATAGTATATGAATATACTATTATATAAATTATATTATATTATATAACGCTTTGTCCTTGTAAGTAGTCGGATTATAACGAACACTGTGACAGTTAATATTTTTGCAAGGATAGTAATGCCTCAAAACGCATTCGTTAGGTTTTTTATCCCAAAACAAAACCGAATTTTTCATTCCACTAAACAGCACATCGATCAGTACAACCAATGAACTAGCTTACAGCAGTACTATGTCCGCCCTAAATAAAAAAAAAAATCGACCAACCCATTGGTAGAAAGAGAAAGTATAACATATTAATTTGGGCTTGTTTAACAATTTTCTTAACGAATTTAGGACACCCAACCTAGAAGAGCTTGTATATTAGCACCATGGGTTGCCAAAAGACGTTTCTCTGATTTCATAATCAGGAAACCCTTCTCTAGAGAATAAAAGTGGAAATTATTCAAGCCACTCCAGTCCTTCAGTAAGCGGGTCGATGATTTTAAACCGGGCCATGAAATTTGCATAATCCCATTTAATGACAATCATAAACATCGTGCCCACTGCAGGATTCAAACCCACATCTGGGTTCATTGAATACGGGATGTGCTAATAACGTTGAGCAACTAGATCGTATGGGAAATGGCAATCATTTTAAACACATGAGTTTAAATTTCCTTCTTTTGGTAAAGCAAAATCAAAGATGTTTAATTGGTCTATGAACAACAGAACTAAAATTAGATTAGTGCGAAATAAAAGATAAAATGTTTATTATTTTGATGTAGATTTATATCAAACTATGCTCGAAATTTGTAATATAAAAGATGAAATTTCGCTCCACAAATCCTTGTTTAAATCTCATTTAAGTTTTTTTTTCTTTTAACAACACGTTGTTGCTAAAGCAAACTTTAAATCCTGAAGTCATTTTCCTTTGCTCAAATTAATGCCAAGTTATCTGCGTTACAATTGGGCATTATAATTTTGCTTCCCCGAAGCAAATTAAAACCCAAAGTTTTATGAATGGGGTCTTATGTAAAATAAATATTAATGGGAAAATAATACCCGATAACATCCTTATGAAACAAGGTTGTCAAATAGACTTTAATTCAAATATTTTAAGAAGGATAAGCTGCTTATCTAAGCAATCTCTTTAACATCGTATACATAAGAGACGATCGATATTTCAATAGAAATCGGGAGTTAACAGGTGTCATAACATTTGTTGAGAATTAGTGGTAAGCATTTAGGACAACGAAAAGAAATCCTGTTAAGGCAAACTAAATTATCCGAAACACAGTGGCACAAAAAGACCAATGGAAATTTTCGGCCAGTGAATTAGCGAATTACTTAGGATAATTAATAAACTTGTCTCATCTCCTTCGAAATGACAGATATTAAAATACTATGGTACTATGCTATAATATTTAATAATTTTGTATGTATTGTTACACGGAATTTTTAATTTAATTTGATATAAAATCGTATTCTTGTTTGACATAAGCACGATTCCTAGGACCATATATGAGTTGTGCAATACAATTTTACAACTCCAGCGATTAAAAGCTGCATTTAGAATGTTTACGTCATATACAACATTTTAACTCGATGCAGGAAGTAATGCACAAAAAGTTCATAAAGGTCAGATTAACTTCTGCGAAATCATGATAGACTGATGACATTATGATTGACACAGTATACAGAATTAATGGAGGCTAAACGCCTTCCGCTGACTGGTTAAATTAATAAGGTTAACGGCAAATTGTCATCAACAAGAAGACGTGAATCTATCGAAATAAAAATACGATTTTGCACAAACCCGAAACTAGAAAGATATTGAAAGGAGAAAAATAAGTGAAAGATTGAGGTTTACTGAATGAGAAGGCATTTACAGCCTGGAATGGATAATGCGAAAAAGAAAAAGAAACAAACATAAAAATTATTGTCAATGTGAGAGACAAGGGGGGGAAAAGATCAAAGGCGACATGCAGGCTGCATGAGAGGGAAAAAAACTTTCATTGTATGTTTTGGTATATTTTAAGTTTTCAAACAATGTTACATTTTATTAGTGTTTTATATATTTATGTATGCATACATATAATATATGTATGCGTATTTATAAAATAAAATGGGATTTACCCAAAAGCAACTTTTCATCAAAACATTAATAATTAATATAAGGAAAGCAGATTTATTTGAAAATATCGTAAAGATATAGACTTTAAATCTTCAATAGCTAAAGACGTAAGTTCTCTTAGTTATCGAAAGCTAAGTAATCAAGAAAATTAAATAAACAAAGACCGACATTGAAGTGGTTACTATTTCGGCCAGAGTACTAGAAAAAACAAACAGTCTAGCCAAAGTTTTCGGAAATAACTTTGTCCGGGAAAATGTGTATTTACATAATATCTAACATTCGTCGATTCGTATAACCAATTACTTAAGAAAAATGCCCTAAACCAATCTAAATATCATTATCTATTGAAACATTCTCTGCACATAGAGAATATTTCAATAAATTGCGTCTGGTTTTCGATGAAAGGCTGTTCCACTTTCATCTACGGTCGATAACTTACTCATTTCGGGAAAACATTGCTACATAATATCTCTATAATAATCTTACACACTAAATAGCGTTAGTGGGATGTGTACATGAAGAGATAGAGAAGAGGAAGGAACTTATTGATGGTTGTTTTAACGTCTGTAAGTTGCAGTCTTGGAGAAAACATCATGAAGAACACTGGAGAATTCTTTATCTTGTTCAATTCCCCTCTGTCTAATATTCTAGAGGACAGAGGTCAATGGAATAAAGAGAAGTTGACACGATAGGCTTGAATGTGGACCATGAATGTTGATGACCACTTGTTTGTTTAATAATAGGTTTGGAGGATAGTGTAAGAATGATTAATGCAATTTTAGTAGAACAGTGAATAAAACTTATATGAATATGAACGCCTTTGAGATATTAGTTGGATTGAACCGGATTGCTCTGTTCTGGAAAGCATGGAGAATTTTAAGGAAGTGTTTGGTTCAGCATCCCATATGTCAGAAGAGTATTCCAAAGTTGAGTGGATCTCAGATTTATACAGTGTCAGCAGTTGTGTTGGTGACAGGTAGTCTTTAGAAGTAAATGACACCACGATTTTTGGAGTGTGAAGATGGCTAAGAAAGCGGTGTGTTTGCGCAGAGAATAAAAGAGGTGTGAATCAGTCCACGATGAGAAATATGAACTTCTATGGAGACCGGATTATCATCAAGGAAAAGATGAGGTGAAATCCTTTTTGAGAGAAACATAAGAGAGCTTTACTTTACAGCATTAATGAACTTGAAAATGGTGTCCTCTCATCACGGAAGAATAACGAGTTGATAAGTAATTTTTAGGTATGGAAAAACTTCAACCTTGGAATACGGATCAGTGAGAGAGAACTTATTCAGGTATGGGAGTAATGTGAAGGAAGAGGGATGAAAGCACGAGTGTTTTAGAAATGTAGCTGAGGTGATACGTTTTGTAATTCTGAATCAAATACATGCATTTTTATATACGCTTTTGAAGGCCATTTATTCATTGATTACTGCGCTTGAATGATGATATGTAAAACTTTCTTTGTTCATTTCAATTAAGAAAAGTAATAAACAATTATAAATCAGTCGCCATATTCACTAATTCGCTCTTGTTACACAGTTATTCCTATTTATTTATTTGTTCGCATCGCTTCCTAATCGGAAGCAGTACTTACTATCAGTTTTCACTTATTTAAATATGATCTGCCTTATCTTTCAATTTAAGTATTTTCCTTTAAAATATTAGCAAATGAGTATCTTGCTTATTAAGTTGATTTATGATAAAAAGTTGACTTATATTCATCACGAATTGAATAACTTCTCTTCAAGAGTTATATAAACAAAACACTCATGACAAAAAAAAAACTATACGTCTTTTACTGTCCCATTGCTAATATGAAATAAAGCAGTAATAGTGTAAAGAAAAGTATTTTTCTAGATAATGTTGTGTTATATTCTATAATCGTAATAAATATCATACGTATCTTAGCGATAGCAGTGCATGCATACTAACAAATTATGACAAACTTACTCGTGCTCCATCTGGTAAAAATATGCAAAAAGAATTTCTCCAAACGTGGGAAATAATCTGATTAAGATTAATTTGGATATTTGGATTCTCCATTCCACAATGTTTACAAAAATACAGGATTCTATAATGACTCAGCGTCTTTTTAGAAACCTCTTTTTTGGTAGAAGAATCTCCCAAGGATTCTATCTCCTTTTTAGAGGATTCTACCAAAAACTATAGATTCGAATCCCAGTGTACGATAAATTGTTTTATGAAGCATTTTAGGTGGTAAATGAATTTACACTGCCGGTGTTTAGAGTTGGGTGTGCAGATTATTCACTTTTTACTTCATCCATCGTAATGGTGATATCATTCAAGATTTTGGGCGAATGACATTCACCATCATCCATTTTTGTTTAGGGGGGGGATTCGAGAAATCCACACACACATATGATTTGTTTCTCTATTAAATTTTAACTAATATTTATAGAATATGAGTTACTGATTTCAATGAATGTGCTAATAAATTCACTCTCATCATAATTTCTATTTGTTTTCGCAATTGAAAACAAAACCCCCGAAACCTTTAGTTGTTGTTTTATTAATGTGTGAGAACATATTATCTGAATTAGCAGCGCTTTGATAATTCTGCATTTGCAACCTAAGCCGCATAAAAAGGTAAAACTTAATTAACACTAAAAAGTGATGGGTTTAGTACATAGTCCATTAACAATTTTTTTTGTCAAGAATCCGTACACAAAATACCCACAAACTAGCAAATTTATTCCAACTGTGTTGGCATTTTTTGATGAGATTTTATTCGTGGACGTGATGGATTCCCTTAAGCTATTCTGCTAGCTAAGTTAAGCAGCTAATTTAGTATTAAGTTAACCGAGCAAAGACGACATCATTGCAGCCCATTAATGTTGATTAAAATGTGTTAAAGACCCACAAATGCTGGAGTGGCATATCGCGGTGCCGTAGCCATTCTGCCAGAAAACTAATATAAATATCAAATAAATGGACCACTCATGCTAAACACCTCCTTCAGAGCTAGTATTTATGACCTTTTTTCTAACATTATTAAATATCATGCTATCTAGGGTTAAAGAGAGAATTATTTAGCTAAAGGGCAAGACACCAAAACAGGATTATTTCAATCAAGATGTTCACGGCCGAAACCATAAGTATAATGATAATAACTGATGATGGTCGCAAAAGAAGTCAAACTGACTAATGCACGTTTGCATTAGTTTGTTTTCTCTGATAAATTAGCCATGTATTATTACAATTTACATACATTTTTTTATTAGAGAACATTGTACAATAGAATGTCCAGTTTAAACGTAAAAGTATTAAACTTTACGACTTTAGATGCTTTAGATTAGTCAAGATAATGTATGAGAAGAATTATATCTGTGAACTGTGCTCTCACATTGGTTGTATCTATCAGGAAAATTCATCTGAATCTTTTTTTTAAGACCGGATAACTCAGATTCGTTGAAAAATATCCAATAAAGTTACTTCCGTCTTAGAAAGATTCAAACTCAATTCTTTATAATAAGCCATTTTCTTTACGAAAACTACCAGCAACACTCACCAGCCACCCAAACTTTCAGTCTTTATATCATTTTGCTACATCCTTCTCTTTCACTTTCCAACATCCCATCCAACTTTCTTTTATATTTTTCACTCGCTATTAGCGATTAATTACATCTCTATCTCTACGGTCTGCTATGAATGATGGTCCCTTATTCATCGAGTTCTTTGTCTATTTTGGAGGGGAAAGATTCTGTCATCTACTTATAAAGCAGTCAAACTTAACCTCAGCTAAAATCCTTGTAAATATTCTTTCATTCTGCGGTGAATTCAAACCGAGCTCTTTCCAAGAAAGGACTTCATTACAAGTGGTTTACGGAAGCCTTTTTCTTATTTTTCCTGTACTCTATCCACATTTTTCTCAATTCCCATGTTCAACTATTATATTATCATATTTCCCTTGATTTATTCCTTTGTTTCTTTCTTTTTATGAATCCCCCCCCCTCTCTCTCTCTCTTTCTTCCCCCCATTTCGTTATTCTTAATTTTCTTTCTGTCTTCCAATTTTCTATAATCGTATATTGTACTTGATGATTTCTCTCTTACTTTCTTTCCTATTATATTCTTATCCTTTTATTGCTTTCGCCGCTCTTTCGTTCTTTTTTATTTCCCATTGTTAATTGCAGTCATTACTTATCTTCCGTTGTATGCAACTTTTTCAACTGATCACCTTTGTTTTTCATTCTGTCTGTTTCATTTCGTATTTTCTGAGGATTTTTCCTTCGGCGAACTCTTTACACTTGATTCCTATTTCTCATTTGAATAGTTGAATTTATTTTTGTTTTCTTTCTATTTATCTATGTGCAAACATCATTCCCCATATTTCACAATATATTTTTTTTATAATTTTTCCTGAGCACTGTTTTCCTTCTTCTACTTGTGCTTTTATCCGTCTATCCGAATCCCATTTTACCATCTTTCTCACTTTATCTATCCATCTTATACAATTCACACGAGTGGTTTCAACTTAATATTTATGTCCCCCTTCAGATAGATCGTTTCGGAGGTGACCAAGTATCAATGTTTACTGAGTAAAGATAACGAGAAAATATTTTATCGCTTTGAAGAAAGCGTAGAAAAATAAGAACTTTTTATTATGTACTATTTCTATAAAAACCGATCTATTGACAGTGGAAAGATCAGAAAGAAGAAACGTTTAAAACTTTAAGAATCTCAATAGCTCATCTTATTTATGGCGTTTTAAATCATTGGAGTCAGAAAATCCATTCGGCTGGCTGGCTAGGAATTTTCCACAGAGCTGTTCCCTTTGATGTAATCTTCACTGCATGGCTACATGCTTTGCACGGCCTGCGGAAATTCAGGAAGGCACATTTATCTTCTAAATAAGATTCCGTCAACTTTATAGTTCAGTATTTCGTGAAAAAGGGCCATTAGCGGGTATAAAAGGGGCATTTTTGTAATCCTTTCCATAAACAGGTAATATAATAATTTCATCTGTCGCATTCGCCTTATAAAATATGAAACGCTTAAAGATAACAATCTTCGGGGCAGAAAATCTACATTTCGACACTCGATAAGGGAAAAAAACAGTTCACTTAGTGTGAATCTACTTTCTCAAGTCGACTTTCAGCGCATTGAATATTTCAAGACGTTGGAAACGCGTAAGAATTAATTGGAAATTGAAATACTGATAAATAACTGCGCATGTTGCATTTAAACATAATCGTAACTTTATTAACGTCGAGTAATTTTTATATATAAAGGAAGATTGGAAGAACAAAACTGCCTGTTTTCAGAAGAATAAATTATCCAGACAAATATACTGCGAAATAAACTGTGCCATATGTAACGATCAAACAGCACTTTTAATGGATACAGGGACTTATTTTGTCAAATTATTTCTAGGTTATTATATCCTAGATAACAGCTATTCCAACTTATGGTTCACCCCCAATCCCTTTCTAATTTTTGTATTTTGTCATAACATATTTAACGGAAAACTTTTCCATAAATTACATTTACTGATGAAATATATGTTGGTGTTAAAAATCCAGTAAAACTAATAACTGTGGATAATGTTAGATTTGGTCCTCTTTCGCTCATATTGCCTTCTATGTTAATGTCGCTAATGTTAACGATGTTAATTCTACTTCAGAAGATTATGTCCTATGAAGAGGAAGGGTAGTATTGAAGCCATGTCAGGAGATTAATACTACATGAAGAGTAGTATTAGTATTAGTATTACTCTCCTGGGAGTTCTTCTCCAGTAAAATAACCCTATTCCTCTATGAGTGTATATAATAACCAATGAGAATAAATCATTGGAATATATTAGTGTCTTTCAATGATTTCTTGACAGTTGCTTAGCTTTGGGGTTTTAATATAATTGATGAATAGTGGAAAGAACCCTAAACTATTACACTCCCATTACCTTGCTGCTGAATCTGATTTGTGCTTTTTGAATATCGTTGTCGGTGGAATAGGAGGTCACTTTCGATATCATTGGACATTTTATAATGCTGAAGAAGCTGATATTACTACTGAAGTTCAAGCAAAATTTCAACACATGGAAGTTGAAACGTATAGTTAAGTCATACAAGAACATCTAAGAGATCCGCTACAGTGTCAAGAAAGCAGAGTGTTGATCAAGTGTATTCACTACGGACATCGGTCACAGATTTGTACTGTAAGTTGCATGAGTATCACATGAAGCAGGGAGACTGAAATATGAAAAACTTGATTTTGAGGAATATAAAAGCATACACCTAGATTAAGTAATATAGAGCTCCGTAGCTCGGTCGGCATAGACGAAGTCCTTTGGTCGGAAAGACGTTGGTTCGATTCCCGTCTATGACGTGAGGAACCCTTATCTGGTCCTTTTCGACTAAACGTGAGTTATCCTGTTGCATACTGAAGTAGAGCGTTTTCCTCCCGGAAACTCGGGTTTTTCGTGTGAGGGACGAAAAACCCGAGGCAAACCGGCCCAGTGAACACACACAGATCTACAGTCAAAAATACATACTTAGAAGTTCCCCACTAGAGGGCACAACCAGTCCTAAGCGAGACAGATGGGGGAAATCTGTCTTTTTTTCAGAAGAATAAAGGACTGAAGGGGGACATAAATAAAAATTGGGGCAACCCCACACGACAAACAAACGAGGACATTTAGGAAATGTCTGAATAACAATTCGTGATTCCTATCCGAAGACATTGCTTTAACACTAGAACATTCGTACAAAAACACTACCAGACATAACATCTATATAATAATTACTACGCCTTACGGTTCTTTTATTACTACTTTATGTGATTAGAATTATTTTATCGTTAGTTTTGTACTTGTCAGAGATGTTAGTTATTTTAATTTGTACTTTTGTTTCTAGTTGAGCCGTTCAACAAATGGAACAGTTTTCATAAAAAATATTCAACAGCCAACTGAAGGGAAATACAGATGCGAGATTTCTGGAGAGGCTCCACATTTCCGCACAGCTGTTGGAGAGAAACATATGACTGTCATAAGTAAGTAAAAGCTCAAGTGGATTTGATGACTATTTTAGTTGAGATTATTGCATATTTAATGTGAACATTTGTTGAAGTAAGCCCAGTTACATTCTGATATTAGATACTTCAGTTTCACGACATCTGAGATATATATATATATATATATATATAAATGGAAAATTAAAACATACAATGGGGATATTAAACATCCTTCATTATTTTAGTATTCAATTATAAATGTTTTTTCCACATGCACAGTGCATTTGATAGGATATTTTCAGTAGAAAGAATTAATACACGATTTGATTACGAATGTTCCCAAGTCAACCAAGTTACTTGAATTTATTAAATGTCTTGTGAAGAAAGAATGGAATAAATTTTTAAAAGTAAATTATTGCTGTTTCTAAAATTTCTTTGGCGAGGTGAGTCTGACCTGATGTTTCAGAATAATGTCCCGATTTTCTGATGGTTGAGAATCAAATAAATAAAGTTATATGAAAAAAGATAAAAATTCTGGAAAAAAAATGAGGTATAAAACTCAGAATTTATCCCAAAATTTGCTGTTAAAAAAGCTAATCTGGACCGATCGTGGGCCTCAAACACCTGTATGTACTAAGGATATCTATGTTATGTTTAAAACGTTTTTAGACGATGTTTAAAACGTGTTTATGTCACTACTTATAAGGACTGGCTTAAAGGGGCGAAGCAAGAATGCTTTTTATCTTCCCCGTTATCTGTACAGGATAGTATAGGGATAAGGTGTTATTGAGCTATTAAAGCTCTGATCATGGAAGGAGGGTAACAGCAATAGCCGAGCCTCAGTTAGAACTTCATTGGCTACAGCATTGCCATCCATTACCCTCCAAGGGTATTAATCACCGCATGTCACGGTCGATTCAATAGTCACCCCTCTCTCTCTCTCACGCAGGACGCAGGGCGCAGGACATATATGGCTCAGAGGGCGAAGCTGGACACTTTTCATATCCCCTGTTGTCTGTTTCGGGAGCAGTGATGGGAGAGATTTGTGAGCTATTTTAGCTCGCCCTGAGTGGGCAGAAGTGGTTATTCGTCGTTGGGTGTTAGGATGGCTTTCGGTCTTTTATGTTTCCAGTGGTCATTACTGTCATAGTTTCCGGCTTGCTGTATTAGTTGGTTTGGATGCGTAGATGTTTTCATAAAGAATTTTTCTGCTAGGGAGCGTAGTAGTGGAGAAATGTAGGGGATATTTATGTCCCGGTGGATATGGGCGTTCCTGATGAACCACGGGGCATCCAGTATCATTCGCAGGCACTTGTTCTGTAGTCTTTGTAGCTTGAGGATGTTTGTTTTGGCGGTATGGCTCCAGGCTGGGGAGGCATATATAACTGTGGGACGGATCACTGTCTTGTACAGTAGAATTTTGTTTCTTGAGCTTAATTTGCTGTTGATCAAGGGGTATAGTTGGGCGATAACTTTTGAAGCTTTGGTGCATGTGCTCTTGATGTGGCTGTTGAAGCATAATCGCTTATCGAGAAGTATTCCGAGGTATTTTGCTTCAGTTTTCCAGGGAATTTTAGAGTTGAACAGGGTAATGTCTCCTTTGGGGGATGCTCGTCTTCTTGTGAAGAGTATCGTTTTGGTTTTCTGGGGATTTAATTGTAGTCGCCAGTGTTTAAACCATTTTTCTAGATTCAGGATGGTGTCTTATAGTTTTTTGGTAACGAGATGTGGTTGGCGAGATCTGGTTAGAATAGCCGTGTTATCTGCATAAAGGGAGATGGTGGATGGGAGAGGATTTTGAGGGATGTCTGCCATATAGATGTTGAACAGGATCGTGGCTAGCAGTGATTCTTCAGTAACTCCAGCGAGGATTTTCCGTTGGGTTGAGACTGTTTCATTGATTTTAACTTGCATCCTCCTGTTGGAGAGGTATGATTTGATCAGGTGTATCATGTTTAGTGGAAGGTTAGCGATGATAAGTTTGTAGAGGAGGCCTTGGTGCCAGATCTTATCGAAGGCCTTTGAGATTTCTAGGAAGACGGCTCCAGTGTGTTGATTCCAATTAAATCCTGTGGTGATGTATTCTACCAGTCAATAGATCTGTTGGATAGTGCTGTGATTTTGACGGAAGCCAAATTGTTCTTGTGGAATGATATTTATTTGGTTGACATGATCTTGGAGTCTGATGAGGATGATTTTCTCAGCTATTTTCCCTAAATTGGATAGCAGGCTGATGGGATGGTAATTTTCAGGTAGGTGTGGGTCTTTGTCTGGTTTGTAAATTGGAATGATGTCAGCTATTTTCCATGACTGGGGGAAGTGCTGCCATTTGAGGATGGAGTTTATGATGTTTGCCAGATGTGCTATGGCTTTGCGTGGTAGTGCCTTGATAACTTGGTTAGTGATGCCGTCAGGACCTGGGGCTTTTTTGATCTTGAGAAATGTTGATGATGCCGATTATTTCGGTAGGTGAGGTAGGCATTATAGGACTTGGATTGACATCGGGACGATTTACTGTGAACCTGACTTTACGATGGATCTTGTATACATGGCTGATGTTTAGGTTCTCATATGCAGAACTGCATTGTTTCTCTAGGTTTCTTACTATGGCTTCGGCTTTATCAGCATCTGTGTATACAAGGTGCTGTTCTGCTTGCAGAGAGGGGGGGGAGGGATTTGAGCTTGTTCCTGAGGTTGTTTAAAAATTTCCATACACAACGATCTGCTATGGAGATGGAGGTGAGCTTGTTGTTCCATTGTTGTACCTGTGGTTCTGGAGAGCTTCTTGGACAGATTTGTTTAATCTGTTGAGGGCTGTTTTGTCTTGAGGAGCACGAGTGTTGTGATATCTTTTTCTTGGTCTGTTTTTTTCCCTTATTAAGTCCATCATTTCTTCCGGGAGACGATTTTGTTTGTGGGTAATCGTAGATACTGTGGCTGCTGTTATGGCTTTATTGATTTGATTGGTGAGGTTCTTTATTGCCGTGTCTATTTCTTCCTTGACTTTTATATGGGGAACCAGACCAGTGTGTTGTGTTCTGGTAGCACTTTCCTAAGTTTCTCCCAGATGATGAAGGTTTGGGGGAGTGGTGACTGGTCTTTGTTCCCTAAGTGAAGTAGGATTGGGTTGTAGTCTGATGATAATTCGTTCAGTGTTTGAATGCTGTGCTGGTATTTGATGTCGTGTAGAATGGCGATGTCTAGGATGTCGGCTGTGCCAGTTTGGCTGTGGTAGGTCGGTTCAGTGGGTCCTGTTACGACAGCGTTGTTTAATCCTATGTAGCTGAAGAGGATACGGCCATTTTTATTTGTGGTTCTGCTGTTCCAGGAGGGATATTTGGAATTTAAGTCCCCAGCGACGATGATGGATTCATTTGTGCCTAGTACAGCATCCAAGTCAGAAAATAGCAGGGTCTTAGCGGGGGAGTTGTAGGCGGCGTAGATTTTAAGTCTTCCAGTTGAATTTGTGTGGACTTCGACACCGGTGAGTTCTAGGTTGGAGGTTGGGGGGGGGGAGTATTCCATTGTACCGGATGCAGTTGCTGATAAATATGGCTGTACTACCACCACCTCTGTAGTCCAATCGGTCATTTCTATATAGTGTGTAGCCTCTCAGTTTTGGATTATCTGCAGGTCTTAGATGAGTTTCATTAATTAGGATGACATCAGGGTTGTCTATATAAAATAAAAAGGTGT
Source organism: Typopeltis vanoorti (assembly GCF_054136105.1). Taxonomy (NCBI): domain Eukaryota; kingdom Metazoa; phylum Arthropoda; class Arachnida; order Uropygi; family Thelyphonidae; genus Typopeltis; species Typopeltis vanoorti. Next base: position 85,877,538 of record NC_143571.1, read on the forward strand.
TAGAAGATTTATTTAGTTTATTTATGATTATGCAGGATTATAAATAATTATAAATATTTACTCTATATATTCATGAAATTATTTTTTCTTTCTTTATTTTTTCTTACTTTCTTTATCTTTTTTCCATTAAAGTTACTTTAATTAGAGGTTTCCAGGAATTTAAGATAAGCCGAAATTTGAAACGTTTTTATGTCACGGATGTGACATAAAATTCGAAACGGTGAGGTCAGCTTGGTAGGTCATGACTTTTGGATGGCGACGAAATGCGTGATGCAGGATTATACCTTTACTCCACCTTTGCTACGAGTTGCCCTTGTTTTGCACTACCATTGGGTAGGGAGCTCTCTCCTAAAGGTAGTGCAACACAAGAACAACGGCATATAATGAGTCATGACCTATCAGCCCGGAAATCGAGGAGTTGGGCGCCGTAGGCGCAAGGGGGGAGTAGCCCCCTAGTATATATTTTATATATATATGTATGGGTGTGTGTGTGTGTGTGTGTGTGTGTGTGTGTGTGTGTGAGAGAGAGAGAGAGAGAGAGTTACATCCCAAATTTTCATGCATATATATAAGTTGAGCTTGGAAGAGAAATGCTTATTTATTTATTTTTCATAATGATTTCGTACAGAGTTCTGCTATTCAGAATAGTATTCAGAATAGCTGCATAAGCAGCTCCTTTCCTCTTCATATACAAGGTAAGTAAAGGTGAATATTCTTATCTACTCGCGGCTTTGTATGTGTTGTAAATAGAAAAAGGCTGTATCATCCTAGCAAGCTAGCTAGTTGTGACTTCTGTGCTCTTGTTCATTTGTATATTGAGGATGACACTGAGGCTTCCCTAACTAGAGTCAGGCAATGTGGAAGTGGCTTCTCATGATTAGATTTCTCTGATTATGTTCTCCAGAATACACATATTTCTGATTTTTCCCCATGTTTCTGGTCGTTCCCCATGTAATGCATTAAATAAGTAGTTTTGTTTTTCTAATTTGAAGGTAGCTGTGAGGAAATTAACTTTAAAATATGTTTTCAGTATTCCAGACAACCATCAAACTATTTAACAACCAAAAAAGCTATAAGAATAACTAATTTCTTCCTGAAGGAAGAACAAACTCAGTATAAAAAGGAAAAGTCACAAATGAAGGATAACGCATACCTAAAATAAAACTATGCAATGAACATAATGAAGATAAAGTATATAAATAGCTGTTTTCAAGAGCGAGAGAGAGAGAGAGAGATAAAATGTGATAAAAGACAGAAACGAGAAAATGGTTTACACATCGCTCTCTCTCTCTTCCTATATTCTAGAACCTTTTTGTTCCTTTTTTGTTCTTCTCACCAATTCTTTATTAGCAGTATTATTCCCGTTTTCTTTCTGCCTTCATTCTTTCTCTTTTATCATCCCATCATTGTCTCCATAGTCTATTTCCTCCCTCTCTTTCTCTCCCTTCCCATGTATATGCCAATCCCACACGTGTTGAGTCCTTCAAGTACTAACTGTAGTAGGATTAGCGTGCTGTAATCGGCTAATTCATAGTGTGAACTTAACGCCATGAATTAAGTAATTCAGGAATATACGCTGTATGGGAACTACAAATTATGTCCACTCGTGAGTCCAACAGACTTTATATTAAAGCTCTGTTAGAGTATTAGAACGTGTCTATTAATCTTCATTAGGGGAAATGAGCTGTGCAAATCTAGTCTCCACCCTATCACCAAAGTAAACGTGTTAATTTATGTATGGTTTAGGACACGTGGCTTTGTTCAATATCTGGAACAATGAAATTAAAATGATGAAACAACGACATTCTTTCTATCTTCATAATATATTCAATACTTTCCTTTATTCATTTTGTTGAGGCACTGTTGTCCATTTGCCTGATATATGAAGAAAAGGTTAATGTGTTTGAAATAACTCTGAAAATGTTTCTTAGATATATTCCATGTAAATCAGAATCTTTTTATCGCGACCATGTCTTCAAACTATCAACACACTTCAACGTAGAAACAAAGATGGTGCTCCGTATTTTGAGTAGAAACGGAGGCAGTACCTAGCGATATCCATTTAACACCAAATCGTACTCTGCACAAAACAAGCATGCAGAATGCAATTAGCTGTGCAGGGTGAAGTGATTGGTTGATATATACACACCTTGAAATCAGCTATTAAGTTAATAAGTGGTTAGTTAGGCTTCAGTGGTTCGTTCTATAAAACAAACTTTATATTTGGTCGCGATAAAAAGATCCGGTTATTATTAATAATTGCCGGTTAAAGCGAATAATTTAAATTAATCACTTTAACCGGTTAAAGTGAATAATTCCTAGAGGAGTCTGGTAAATGTAATAAAAACATGTTTATTATAACATGAACTTATAACAGCTTAGGTTAGGTTAGTTTATAAAGATAACATTAAGAAAAATACTTCTTTTGCACTCAATGAAATCAGAAATCATTATAAACTAACCTAACCTAGGTTAGGTTAGTTTATAATGATTTCTGATTTCATTGAGTGCAAATGTTTACGAGAATTAATCACTTTAACCGGTTAAAGTGAATAATTCCCAGAGGAATCTGGTAAATGTAATAAAAACATGTTTATGAGTTTTATATATAGGTTTTCATTCTCAATAGAAATTATAACAGCTTAGGTTAGGTTAGTTTATAATGAAAAAAGTAAGGAAAGAACTTCTTTTGCACTCCATGAAATCAGAAATCATAAACTAACCTAACCTAACCTTTATCGGTTGGAAATCATTATAAACTAACCTAACCTAACCTAAACTAACCTAACCTTTATTGGTTAGGTTAGTTTAGATTAGTTTATAATGAAAAAAGTAAGGAGAGTACTTCTTTTGCACTCAATGAAATCAGAAATCAGAAATCATTATAAACCAACCTAAACTAACCTGGATGTAGTTTGTCGTGGGCAGATAACGGGGATGAGAGATGAACGTTGTTGTGGCCTAACTTAATGATTGCGGGCAGATAAATGGAGATAACAAATAAAAGTTGTTGTGGGCAGATGGATGGGGATAATAGATAAACGTCGTTGCTGTACCTCTCTCCTCATCAATGGAGAAAAACACTGACAATTCCTCTCTGATTTATCTAAAATCCCCATTCATCTGCCCACACACCAACTGTTATTTGTTATCCCCATTTATCTGCCCGAAATCATTAAGCTCGGCTCAAAATGACGTTTATCTTAAATCCCCATTAATCTGCCCACGACAAACTACGACTACACTCTGCTTCGACATGCGGCATCGAGGTTAGTTTAGGCTAGGTTAGGTTAGTTTATAATATTTTCCGATTTCATTGATTGCAAAAGAAGTACTTTCCTTACTTGTTTTCATTATAAACCTAATCTAACCTAACCTAACCAATAAAGGTTAGGTTAGTTTAAGATTTCTAACAGATAAAGGTTAGTTTATAATGATTTCTGATTTCATTGAGTGCAAAAGAAGTACTTTCCTTACTTTTTTCATTATAAATTAATCTAACCTAACCTAAGCTGTTATAATTTCTATTGAGAATGAAAATCTATATTCAAAACCTATAAACATGTTTTTTATTACATTTACCAGACTCCTCTGGGAATTATTCACTTTAACCGGTAATTATTAATAATAACCGGATATATCACTTTAACCGTGACATATATACAGTATATGTTTATAAAATTAAAATTTAACTGAATAGAACCCGAGAAAAAAATAACAAAAAACTTCAATAAATCACGACTAGTTTCATCGGTGTTCCAACTTCTTCAGGTGAGTAAGAAATAACATAAGACTTATAAAAATAACAACGTAAAAACATGGACTTTCCAGCTTAATAAAGAGAAGCAGAATAGTAACAGTCATATTTAAATAGGTGACCACGTGCTACTGTTGATATGAGTTGAATGTGTGTGTGTGACAACTAATTTTAGAGCGCCAGTATTGAATTACTGCGCTATGGGAATCAGGCAATTGTAGCTTAGATTGTTGTTCAAGTGTGAAGGGTCCAGAAATATTTCTTTTGATTCTATAATTCGTCTTTCAAATTCATCCTTGCATATATATAAATTGTTTGGTGTAGCCGTTCTTCTAGGTTAGAGTTTGCAGAGAAGAGAACATGACTGGAAAGGGCGCTCGCTCGTGTTCTACTTAGGAGATGTCACGTCTATATTCCTCAAGACGAAGTGAAATAGATTTATCTGTCTGAGCAAAATAAGGTCGACGACAGTCGCACATAACTTTATAAATACCAGGAAAATGAAGTTGGTTGTGTTTGGGTTTTGGTCGACTCAGAAAAGAACGAAATTTAGCCAGAGTAGTATAGTCGGTCTTTATGTTGAATTTCTTCCTAATCCTAGATAGTTTTATGGTAAGAGAGATGATAAGTGGTAACTGTATATGAGTGATAGGGTTGGATTCATATTCTTGTCGAGGTTGTTGGCGTGATTTCAAACGTTTAGTGATGTTACGAGATGAATATCCATTATTTAAGAAGGTGTTTTTCATGAAGTTAAGCTCTGTTTGAAGGTCTTCTTCTGTGGAAGTGAGACATCTTGCTCGATGGGCAAGGGCGAAGATGATGCCCAGTTTCTCAGGAGGGAAGTGATGAGAAGAGGCATGCAAATATCTATCAGTGTTGGTGGTTTTTCGAAAAATTGAAAATTTAAGACAGTCAGGTAATCTACTGATTTTTAGATCCAAGAAGGGGGAGAACGCCGTTAATCTCTAGTTCTGAGAAACTGGGCATCATCTTCGCAATTGATGCAGTGAGTTAGAAGGGCAAATATTTTCTTAGAAACTTTGACCTTAAGAAGAGTCAGAAATTCATCTGTAGGTACATTCGTAAAAAAATGTTAGTTAAGACTGGGGATAGAGGGCTGCCCATAGCTAACCCGCTTGCTTGTTTATATATTTTATCTTCATAGCAGAAATAGACTCTGATAGAATGGTGAGTTTTGACATCGTGTCTCTTTTCACTAATGTACCTACAGATGAATTTCTGACTCTTCTTAAGGACAAAGTTTCTAAGAAAATATTTGCCCTTCTAACTCACTGCATCAATTGCGGCTATTCACTGTTAAAGATAAAATCATGGTAATTTTCATGATTTTATCTTTAACAGTGAAGCGCAAGCAACACGGATACAAAATAATAATAAGCTTAATCTTATCAAGAAGTTTGAGATTCGTAAGATAACACATCTGTTCCTACTAAAGTCTGTATTAATCCTGACAAAGTTGTAGTAAACAATTCGTCACATGTTGTAACAGTTGTAGAAAAAGATATTCTAAGCAAAGGTCTAAATTTCATTCCCTTACCTAAGATTATTCCAAAAGAATCTCTACTTACTAAAATAGAAAAAGCCAGTTCACATATTCCTAATCATTTGGCAAAACTTCGTCGTATTGAATCCATCTTCATTATCAATAATGCTAAACCTCCAAGAGATAATCATTCTCCTGCCTAAAGACAGGCCTTAAAGAATCTTAAAAAGAACAAAAACATCATTGTTTTACCTGCAGATAAAGGCAATGCCACAGTCGTCCTTAACTCTGAAGATTACCACAATAAAATGCTTTAATTGCTTGAATGCAACATTACATATTCAATTCTTCAGGATGATCGAACAAGGGAACTACAAAACCGCAAACACAATCTGTTAAAGACTACAATTGAACTTCCTCACAATATTCGCCTTTCTTTACGCTCTCTGCACCCTCTTATACCACGCATTTATGGAGTTCCGAAGATCCGCAAGGAAATCACCCCTCTTCGCCCAATTGTGGAAGGAATTGATGGTCCTACTTATAAGCTTCCGAAACATCTTGCAGAATACCTCAAGTGTTTCTCCAATAAATCTTCATCGTTCATCAAAAACACCACAGACTTCGTATCTCATAATAAAAATATTTCCATCAGCGAAAATCATATCATAGCAAGTTTTGACATTATCTCATTATTTACTAACGTCCCTACTGAGGAGGTACTAACATTACTAAAGGACAAATTGTCTAAAAAGTTATTTGCTTTATTAAAGCATTGTATTCAACCTGGCTACTTCAGATATAGGGACTCCATTTACAAACAAAACCAAGGCCTTGCAATGGGCGACCCTTTATCCCCGTTCTAGCAAACATTTTCCTGGAAGATTCTGAAATGAAAGCCATATCGTCCTTCTCACTTAAGCCGAAACTTTGGAGACGTTACGTTGACGACATTTTCATTATATGGAGTCACGAACACACATCTCTCATGTATTTTCTTCATCATCTTAACAACCAGTATTCTAATATAAAATTCACTGCCGAACTAGAAACGAAATAACTAACTTCCATTCCTGGATGTAATTCTTACACGACGCTCTGATAGATTTAAAATCTCTATATACAGAAAACCCACTCATACTAACAGATATCTGCACTGTCAATCTCATCACTTTCCACAACAAAAGCTCGGAACTATTTCTACCTTAGGACACAGAGCACGCTCTCTTTTAAATGAACCAGATGAGCTCCAAAAATAAATTAATCACCTTTCTCTTATCTTTAAACAAAATGGATATTCTGAAAAAGCGATTAAGAACTTTATTCTGGATCCTCCTAGGCAGCGTACTACGGAAACTACTGATTTTAAAGGTAGAATCTCAATACCTTACATTAGTTCAGTCTCCAATAAATTAGCTAAAGTCCTTAAAAAATACAACATCATGACGTTTTTCACTACACTCCCTAAAGTTCGTTCTCTTATAAGCCATCCGAAGCCTATTCATCACAACCTGACATATCCAGGTGTATACAAGTTATGGTGCGATTGTAATATTCCTTATTTTGGACAGACTAACAAATCTATTGAACCACATGTAGAGGAGCATAAGAGAGACATCTCCTATAAAAGATCACATGCATCTGCGCTATCCAGTCATGTTCTTTTCTCAAACAATCCTCACGATGATCTACAGAGTCACTCAGTTTGCCGGGATAAATCCAAAAACATTTTTCGCTGCAGTTATGAGTTTGAAAGGAAAATCGTGGAGTCCAGGGAAATCCTCCTCAATCCGGAACATTTGAACAACAATTTGAGTTACAACATCCCTGATAGCCATGCTGCAGTTGTTCAATACTGACGTTCACGAGAACTTGCAAGTACGCATGCAACAAACAATAGCGCGTTAGATAGAACAACTTGAAAAATACAACGTTTTCTGCGTCAATTATGTATTGCATTTTTTGCCCGTAATTCTCAGTTTTTTGTAACTTCAATTTTTATTATTGTGTTCCACCTTTAGTGGATACCTTATGAAGGCTGTAAAAGGCTGAAACTAGTTGTATCATTTTCATTAACACTTAATATTTTATCTCGGTTTAAAGTCATTAAATATTTATTCTTTAAAAATACACACACACACACATATATATATATATTTGTTTATTTGTTTGTGGTATTAAGAGATGATAACAAATTAATACATATCGTTCGAAATTCGCAGTTTCACTTATGTTTACTTAAGAAGCCAATAGAAGATACGGTCTAAATTAGTCTTATAATGTTACTAGTTGCTCAAGACTTTGAATAGTTCTTGGAGAAGAAAATGGGAAGGATTATTTAATTAAAACAAATAAAGGAGAAGAGCAGTCTGTGATTCTAGAAGCTACATGGATTCCTACTGGTTGAAAATGGAAGAGTCACGCAGTCCAATTTCTTCCCTGTTAATTAAATAGCGTGAATCTCCTTGAAGTAAGAGCAGGTATGTCTTTACTCCCTCTATGCTACTATTCGCTTATGCATAAGTGAATCAGGCAAGCTACACCGACAATGTCTGCTTTACCTTTACACGATCGGAACTATATGTATTGGAGTATTTGATGTAATAAGTAAGTTCTTGAATAATCTAGAATACAATGAAGTACCTTGCAAAACTGTACGCAGCAATTTAATTTACACATTTATTCAACAAAACGTTTGTTCTCATCAACAATATGAATTGGCTAATCATCAATAAAGTTAAAAGTAATTGATTTTTAGTTTATTAATAATATCCAAGTTTTCTTTTTCGAACTGCTATTTTCGGTTGTCGCTGTTTAATATGAAAGCAAAGATGTTATAAAAAGTATGAATAGTAAAATGAAAGAACAAAAACATGATACTCTTCGAAAAACACATTAATGAGTTACAGGTTAAAGAAGGCGTCCGAGAATTAATTTCCGTAATAAAGTAAAGAACGAACGAAGAAAGCTGGATAAATATAAACCAAGTATGTATTTCTGTGTAAAGCAAAGTAGGCAAGATGCAGTGGTGTGTGTGTACTTTAAAACTAGATAGAAAAAAGGTGAGATTATAATAACAAACTAATTGTGCATTATTCTAATTGTGTTTGGTTTTGTTGGAAAACTTAATCTCTAAGAATGATTATTTATATTTTAAGTGAGAATGATATCCGTACACCATTCCCATGAATACATATTTGAGAGAGAGAGAGAGAGAGAGAGAGAGAGAGAGAGAGAGAGAATTTGTATACGGTACTGAATTCATTTCGCAAGAATAGCAAGAGTACTTCTCTAATTATACTCAGCTACAAAAATGACCCTTGCACCAAATCCGCCATAATAATATGAAATTTTGTGGGCCGGTTAGGGAGATCCAAGTTCTGTTCTCGTGCAACCACACAGCACTTTATCCTGCGCACTTTGCTTTACACAATTTGGCAATAAAGCCACCGAGACCCGCACTGCCTCTACCTAAATTTGATAGCAAATGGTTGGTCATCACTTTGAATCCTGGTGTTGACGAACTCTTTAATCCCACGTAGCTACGCACGTTTGAACACACACACACACACACCCGCGCACCCGCGCGCACATACACACACACACATACACAAGCCGAGTCATATCACAGAACGTGTTCGGCATGAAAATCTCCAAAATCCTCTCATACCAAAGCGAACGTGGCAGATGTTTCTGGCAAATGGCCATCTCAGTGCTTCTAAAAGTTCGTGAATAGAGAAGAGTATTTTATTGTCTCCTAACTCTGTGATGAGGTTGAGGCATTTCGCTGAAAACCTCATTTAGAACAGTGGAATCGATGCATATCGAATGTCCGTTTGAAGCTTGTCGAAATTGTGAAGTGGAACGTACGTTAAAATAAGCAAATAAAGTGAAAATGTGGCGTGTCACTCAACGATCATATATTGAGATTAATTATTGTACACTGAAGTGAATACGGCACGCCCCATATGTGTTCTTTAACAATATCTCGTTTTAGTTGTATTGCCTATGCTAAATATTCCACTTCAAAATATCATCGATTAATTTTGCATTAAAAATTTACTTACACATCATTAGTATTGATTATAAAACGGCCTTTGATCATGTTACTTATAGATTTTTGTTCTACCATCTCTTCTCTCAGTACGATAAGTTCTAAGCTATTACTCATTTTTATAATCTGTTTTCTCATAAAGCAAAAATAAAATTGCTTGAAAACAGTTCTACATTAATCATGTTGCTGAAAAATTATCTCGAAAATCTTAAGGTATACTCGGCTAATATAAACAGGGTTATATACAGTTAGTCACAAAAATGGTAGTGACACTCTCATGCTAAGTGGAATCCACCGTTAATACCCACTAACAATCCACTATTGGTAAAACACAATCTTGAGACAGAATTTCATTGCTATGAACAGCAAGATCGCATTTCTAATAATCGCTGATATTATAGTTACTGCTGTTAATGTACTTCTCAAATTGCAGAAGGGAATTTATATCCTAAAGAATTAAAGCAATAATATAAGAAAAGGGTAGTCATTTCTAAATTGCATCCAATTTCCTGCTTTTTCTGTAATGTGTAATTGGGTGACTTTTTTTTTAGAAATATGAGCTTTATCTTTTAGGAGATGCCACTTCTTTTTTTAGATGAACTAAGACCAAACAATTGCAAGAATAATTGGATGAAATTGATTGAATGATGAGATCAATTGTAGAGTGCTATTTTTCCCATTTCTTTGCAACTCCACTCTGTCTTTTGATCTGTTTCATCATAGCTTCGAAAGGACATGAAATAAATACATACATTTTTATATATGGTAAAATGGATTTTTATATGGTAAAAGTATATGAATGCCTAAGCGTTTCATAAACCTTAATACACGGTTCTCCTAATTTAATCTTAGATAAAGAATCTCTCCCCCGCATGGGTAGCGTTTGCTGCACTTGTTAAACGGGAAAATATCTTTGGCTAATTTTTCTCCTTGAAACATAGCTCTTGTAATGAAGTCACATATGCAAATCATCTGATGTTCTATTTCTTCTCTAAATCATCGCTTTGTGGTGGCTAGACTAACCTTGGTCTTTAGATTTTATTAAAATCACGTCGCCATGTACTTCTCCTATGATATGGTGTATTATCAGGTAGCCCTTAATCTAGATCCTTTCCCACAGTATCAGCGCCACAGAACTGTCCAGAATGTCAAAATAATATTCTTAGTTATCTTGTTTACTTTTATAATGAGATCAACTTAAAAACGTGTTCTTTATAATTTTACAGCTAGAAATTTATAATACTCTAATCATAACGAACCGATAACAAGTTAGATAATTGTTGGGGAATAAGATTTAGCTGGTAGCCATTTCATGGACACTAAGAATATGGAGATCAACAAATGATGTTCTGACACACATTCTACATCTGCGGTGGTCCAGAATAATTCCAGTTTGAAGGAAGGCACTCATGTAAGACAGGAAGAACCCATAACCGTTTCATGCAATCCTATCGCTTTCTATTTGTTTATCTACTCATCCCAACTTTCTCTTGTATTTCCTATCTGTCATGTTTCCATCTTTTAATGAATGGTGAAAAGCACGTTTTATTTTGTTTGATCTAAATATGTTGCACTTCCACTCCTATACGAGCACTGCACAGTACTACAGTTCTACACCTTGTTTACGAAGACTGTTTCCGGTTAAGTGGGAATGAAATTGAATTTAAATGCGAGTTTCACATTCACTAGATAGTGGATTTATGATTACCCTAAACGAAAAATTGATTCACATTTTCTTTTCGTTAAATGATAATTAATTTTTATTTATTTGTATTATATATTATAAATATTCTTATACTCGTATTTTAACATTATTACACAATTATATTATAAAATAAACACTGGCAGAAGAATAAAGGAAATGAATTGATAATTAATAGCCTCTCCCTATGTCCAAAGATTTTTGGGATCACTGAAACATGGTTGACAGAAGAGGATGTCTGACAGAAATAGGAGTTGAGGGAGTGAGGTACAACATATTTTGGCCGCATAGGAAGAGTAACAGAGTAGTGAAGTATGACTTATTTGAGGGAAAAGATACTAGCTGTTTTGAGTGTATATGGTCTGAGGTGGAAGTACGGTGAGGGTAGAGCAAACTATTTAGTGTATGTTGCTATATAGCAACATACACTAAATAGTTTATTTAGTGTATGTTGTTACACTAAATAGTTTATTTAGTGTATTAGGGGGTGGCCAACTCAGCGTCCTTTTGGGGCTAAAATAATTCCGATAAGATTTAGAAGAGCCGCAACATTTGATAGATGTGATGGTACAGGAGTAAGTGAGTGGGCGCATGGCGAGGTTTAACGATCTTGTAAAAAGTGCTTTGAATAATTACACACGTAATTTTAAGGAGCTTACTAAGAAAATGGATACAAGGAAGGCCTCTACTAGTAAATAACTAAAATTATTGTTTCGAGTTTAAAATTATTCTAATTGTTCAAAGTAAACTTCATTTAATGTATTTCGAATTAAACTTTTTTAGAGATATTCCCCCCCCCCCCATTATTGAGAGTAACCATGTAGTGTTGACTCGGAGACTAAATGGACATACAGAAGTATCAAGCATAAAGGGATTTATGTGGAATTATCAGGGAGGTGATTTATAATAATCTTCGAAAACAGCTTGATGCAGTTCTATAGGCGGAAATATTGGAAGTGAGAGATATCACTAGTGAATGGCAATTGGTTAAGAAATATTTATTAGCTGGAATGGCAAGTTTTGTACCTAAGAGTGAAAAGATGAAACGCTTTGATGAAAAGCAAATAACTAATAAAATCAAACAGAAACTGCATAGGGAAAAAGATATTATGGAAAAAGTATAAGAGAGGGGTGCAGAGCAGTTGCATGCAGAATATGCAGCTGGGATTCTAGGCGCCAGGAGAGTGATTAGCATAGAAAAGAAGAGAGAAAACTGGAATATGAGAGGAGATTACCCCTCCTCCCAGCCAAAGGACTTTTGTTATGTTACTAGTTAGATAAGAAATGATTATGGAAAAATAACATTGTTAGATGAGAACCAGGGTTCAGTGACCAATATAGATGACATAGTGGAGATGTTTAATGATCACTTTATTAAGGTATTTCATCTTGGGTAAGGTTTTCGTACTAGTGGCATGAAGAGGGATCAAGTCTTAGAAGTGTATGAGAAGAATGTGATGTGTTCAAAAGTGAGACTAAACACGATTTTGTCACGTGTTTAAAGAGAATCTGCTAAGGAAAAGGAAGTGGACTGTAGAGGAGAATTCAGTTATTTGTGGCTACTGTTGAAGCGAGGAGAGGTCTGCTTAATGCAATTAAAGATAATTTAATATGCAATTAAATTTGGGATATGTGGATGAAAGGCTGAATACGCTATTGGTAGAACTATACTAGACTCTGTGGAGAAGTCAAAGGATCGTGGGTGATGATCGGTAGAAATTTGAAGTTTAAGGGTATAACGAAGTGTCGAAGGTAAACATAATGATCCAGATTTGGCCCGATCAGGACTTTATACTATAGAATCATCAATCTTCTAGCCTCTGCTGGTCTTATTTCATATGATTTCTGCAATATAGAAAAGGACTTGGACCAACAGAGATAGAAATAGTGATTCCATTCTATAAAATCCTGATTAGGCCACTTCTACAGCGAATGGCAAAAGTGATAAAGTGATATCAGGACTGTATAATGTCAGTTATGAGGATAGACTGAAAGCATGTGAAGGGATAGAAGACGAGGAGAGGATATGATCACTAATTGAAGCTGTTGACAGGTAGATCAGGGGAGATCTTTCATTTTGTAGAACCAGGGGAACGAGCAAGGACAAGGTCCAGTCCTTGAAGTGAAGAGGAGGCTGAATTTTTTTTTTTTTTGGCACGGAGGGTGGTTACACAGTAGAATGCATTATCTATAGCATGGCGAAAGCAAAAACGATGAACAAGGAGTGAATGACTGTGTGTTGTGTAATGGTGAAAGGGTCTCGTAATTATCAAATTTATTTAAAACCTCTGACATGTCTTATCTGTCCTAAAAGAAAAAGAACACATTATTTAATGAAATATGAGGATTAAAGAGTTTTTAGATGTTTTTCTTGTGTTTATGTCAGTCATTTTAATATCACTGTTGTTCTCGATGTTTATCAGGATTTTTCAGTTCCCCTCCCCCTCGTGTGTGTGTGTGTGTGTGTGTGTGTGTGTGTGTGTGTGTGTGTGTGTGTGTGTGTGTGTGTGTGTGTGTGTGTGTGTGTGTGTGTGTGTGTGTGTGTGTGTGTGTGATTACCGGTATATTGAAAATGATTGCTAACAAAGTTGTTAATTTAATAAGCATTATTTAAAGCTACATAAAACCATTGAGGTCGCTATAATTATTAAAGTGTAATTTAAAAAACTTATCTTACGATCATTTGTAATTTAGTCGGTGTTTACGATGTTCATCGATAGGAAAAGCTTCGGCTCGAATCCCGTCCAGGGCGGTAAAGATTCTTTCTCAAGTATTTTTTCAAACTAAGTTCAGTTAACTAGTTCACGATAGTAATGGGAATGTTTTTTCTTCTTTTTTTCTTCTTCTTCAGGAAACTCGAGGCCAGCAGAACAGGCACAACTTACATTGCCTGTCAATTGTAGTAATTATGTTTATAAGATACCCACTTGGTCTTCATACACGATTCTTCTTAACACAGAAAAGAAAGAGGATGGGAATATACTTCAGTTTTATTTCTCTGCAAGTAATTAAAACATTACATTCCCCTTTAAATAATTATCCATATTCAGTATAGGGATTTCCACAAAAGATTATATCAGATATCGATATAATATGAGATACATCAGATTGTCAAATTCGCTCATTTTTTCTGTGCATTTTGAAATCATAACCTTTTCTAGAAATTGAATAGAGTGCAGTCCTCCCTCCTTTTAAGACCTAATTAGTTCCTGATAATCCATTATTAAGCGAGTCGTCTTAAATCGAACTGGAATGTTCCACAGGATCAATGTCATGAGTTGAAGATTAATTTTTGAAAGTACACTTTTTAACAATAAAATACCACACCGAAATACCCACCGAACTAAAATACGATTAAATAACGAAATTAGCAGTAGGATAGGCACTAATGACCAGATCAAGATCAAGATAAGATAAGGAATCGTGACTTGATTGGTTGTTGAGATGATGACGTCATTGTGTGTGACGTCATGAGTTTGGAATGTTTGGAATTTCCTGAGGGCATATGTGTCAATGGGTTCAGTTCTTGTGTTTTGGTTCGCGTATGGAATTATGGTAGATGGTTGAGATAAGGATTCGTGTTGTGATTGGTGGGGCACTAGTGACCAGATCAAGATAAAATAAGGAATCGGTTCATGGGTGTGTGTGTTGTTTTCAGTGACGTCATTTGTTGTTGTCAATAAGTGACATTAATTGATAGTTGTAATTAAGAGACGTTATTATTTTGAATGGGAAGTAAGATATATTAGTGGATAAGGAATCGTATTGTGATTGGTGGGATATTTCTGACTAGATCAAGATCAAGATAAAATAAGGAATCGTGATGTGGATGTGTTGTCATCAGATGAATATAAGTGATGTAATTTGTTGGTTGTAAACAACTAACGTAATTGTTAGTTGTAAATAAGTGACGTTGTTGTTTTGAATGGAATACGAAGATACTAGTGGATAAGCATTCGTGTCGTGATTGGTGGGATACTATGAACCAAATAGGGGTAGTGTGAAAGGCGAAGTGATATCAGTGTCCTGGATGTGTGTTGCTATGAGTTGTAGATAAGTAAATGGTTTGCATATGGTATTATGGGTGATGAATAGTGATAAGATAAAGTTTGGAAATGTTTGGAATTTCGCTGGTGGCCCTGATCTGTCAGGGACATTGCGTAGTGTGTTTTGTTCGCTTAGCATTGTGTGTGATGTTTACAAGTAAAGCATCGTGATGATTTGTATGTGGAAATTTCTGGGGAACATATGTCTCTCTGTGATATTACATGAGTTTTGGTTTGCCTATGGAGCT
Source organism: Typopeltis vanoorti (assembly GCF_054136105.1). Taxonomy (NCBI): domain Eukaryota; kingdom Metazoa; phylum Arthropoda; class Arachnida; order Uropygi; family Thelyphonidae; genus Typopeltis; species Typopeltis vanoorti. Next base: position 85,892,852 of record NC_143571.1, read on the forward strand.
GTGGGCGAAGTTTTTGAGATGAGATATCTTGGAATTTTCCAAGGGTAACACACATCCTTCATTGTCATCATGTTTTGTCTTTGGTTATCTATAGATGGCTGTACTAATTTTCCAATACATTTTGGGGTGTTTCTTTCCTGTTAAAGGGCGGGAATTCTTAGAGTAGATTCATGATGGTGGCACTGTTTAGGCTTTTCTGAATACTTTAATTATATTTTGTTGTCCCTCAAACATACACACTTTTTTTTTCCACTTCAATGTTATCACTATCAGTTGGAGGTGACATTACTAAAAGATTATTGACAAATAACCACCTCTTATCGAATTAACGTTATCTTGTTTACTGATGCTTGGGTATTGGTGTTTTTTGTAGTTTACATGAAGAGAAAAAAATAAACGGCAAGATATCTTGGAATTTTCCTAGGGTGACAAACATCGTTATTGTTGTCATGTTTTGTGTTTGGTTGTCTATAGATGGCTGAACTAATTTTCCAATACAGTTTGGGGTATTTCTTTCCTCTTAAAGGGTGGGAATTCTTAGAGTATAGTAGTCTAGTGGTGGCAGCGTTTTGGCTTTTCTGAATAATTTAATTATATGATGGTGTCCCTCAATCACAAACATTAGACATGAAAAGTTGCCAGTATATCCCATGGTAATACTCTAATGCAGGGGTCCCCAACCCTATGCCCATGGGCACCATGGTGCTGGTCGACCAATTTGTATGTGCCCGCCGCTGTTCAACCATGTGCCATATAGTTTGAAATAATCACCCAACAATTCATGGCATGCTACATGATGCATGCGTTAATGACACATGACGAGTATTAAATGCATACAATGTAAAGTAAACACGCATTCGAAGTTGTTCATTCCAGTTTAAGAACTGGAATATCATCACATTCTCCTAATTATGAAGCACTGGCCAATGGAATGCAATGCCCAAGGATCACACTAACTTACATATATATATTTAAATTTTTATATAATGTAAACTTTTAAGTAATAAAACATTTGATTATAATGTAACTTTGTATGCATTCATTTAACAAAAGAATTCAAAAAATTTGCTTGAAAAAATAGATGCAGGGAAGATGAGAAAATAGATGCAAGAAGTGGTCTTTCCTTACTATAAGTAAGTGGTCCACTGTAAGTGGACCACTCGAGAGATTGACAGTGGTCTTCCCTGTAAGGGAAGACCACTGTCAATCTCTCGACTACCCTTTCACATTCACCACGTAATGCTATTTTTTTTCATCCCAACAATTTTGGACATCTGCAATTTATTTTCTTTCAGTTACAGTAAATTCGTTCAGGCAGTGCAGCTATTGTATTGTGTTGGGGTTTTGTGTCCAGTAGAGTAAAGTAAAATAATTAGTGAGCCACAAAAGTCATTGAAATTTTCTTTCTTCAGGAAAATAGCATGAGACAAAACTCTTCACATAGCTCTAAAACGATGGAAACCAATTATTATTTTAGAAGACACATACATTGTGATGTATTTATCCAGAACCACTGGAAAACGTTATGCAGGAAGTGGTCTCATATCCTCGGCTACTAGCAAAGAAGAGTTGACTACGAAATGGACCACAGTGAGTGATATATTCTGAAAGGCCAAGATGGGGAACTAATACTCAATGATACAGGAGCTGATGGAAATAAAGTTTTCTCTAGTAGTTGTGAAGAAGCTGAGAGATTTTCACCAAAAATGTATGGCATTGATAATCATTTACTATTTTTGGAAACTGAATTACCAGCTATTCGTATCATGGGGAAAATTATTGCTATTCATTTAAATTCAGCAATGGTAAAATTTGACTTTCAAGATTTTATCCAATTCGATAGAGATTCTTATTTTGTGACATTTATGAACATTTTACGAAAACTCTTTGTGTATATTTGTTGACAAAAGAATACACAGAAAGTTTAGGAGGCAGGGTGTCATTTCCAGACTCAAACAATATCAAATGTATGGAAGTGTGGTTACCATGGTATCTGATTTAAAACTCTTTTGCATGACCAGCTATTTTGATGTAAATTAACCAAGAAACAGTGAGTAAGAAAAAATTTTATTCATTAAACTCTTTGGAAAATGTTAAGAGTGTAAACTAAATATTGTGAAATATTTTTAAGTATTTAGTTTAGAATTTTTCTCTGTGAATATACTTGTAAATAATATTTCAGCAAAGTAAAAAATGCATTTGTAAACTGAAATGAACAAAGATATGTGTTTTGGTTGTGTTTTTCCACAGTGGATTTTTTTACTCAGTTATTCTGATTAGAATTTGATATTTAAATCCATAACTTTATATCTTAATGCAATCTGTTTAATTATTGTAAAAAAATCACGACTGTGAAAATAATGCCAAGAACAGGAGAAAAAAGTTTGAAAACTGATATCCATGTAATTGATTATTTTAGAAATTGTCTAATGCTACCTATTGACATTGTTTGAGTTATCTGAAAATAATTCGTCACATAATCGAAAATGCGATCAGTTAGAATTTGGTTGTTTTACAGAGAGACAGCAGATAATTAACCCAAAAACGTGACTTAAACTCTTAATGTTTGGTACAGAAAAATATTTGTACTCTCCAGATAACACAAATACAAATTTTACCTTTTCCCACCCAAAGTAAGATAAAAACACACCAACAGTATATCCAACAGCATGCAAAAACATGTCGTTGAGTCATCTGCACAAAAGGTTCATTTTTGAAGGAACCGTCAGGGTAGGGCATAGTAAGGGTAAACATGACTATAAGAAAAAACCATAGAGTCGAGTAACTTTGGACTTAAGGTAATTGTTCATCCACTGCAGCTGTTGTATTTTGTTGTGTTCAGTAATGTAAAAATAATGGGTGAGCCACAAAATTCTTTGAAAGTTTCTTTGTGAAAAGTTCTAATTATTCAGAAATTTGTAACAGAAAGTTAACATATAATATAAGAGAGCTAATAATCAATGAAATAATAATAATTGTTATACTAAATAACTATTTATTTGTGGTGGCAAATGAAGTAATTTGAGAAGAAGAATGAATGAAAACGAATATGCAAAATCTATAGTGGGTGAAAAATACGAATTTTCGGTTATCATTGGTATAATTGACGTATAATTTCTTTTCAATAAGACTTCAAATTTATTTCCTAAAGAAATTTGTATTTCTGATGGAATTATTGTAAGATATGCATCGATAAAATCACATTGTAGTTGGAAAGAATTACCTGAAGGAGTTAAAAAAACAAAATTCTTGGTTAATAAAATATAACCATCAGCTGAAGTGGAAAATTGGTTCACTATCTCCGGACAAACTAAGAAATTGGATGATAGAATCAACATGCAAATATCAAATATTACTAGCCAAATTAACAGAAAAATTAAAAACATTAATGAGGTTAATAGGGAGGCCTGGTCTTGATTTAAATGAAATTGGATGTCCAAAACGTGAAAACATAACATGTACTTTTAAATGCTTTTGAAAACATAATGAAAGATTATGTGATTTTAATAATGTTCAGAAATATATGTATTGGCTTCAAAAAATAACTATGCAACCCTTAATTTTACTACAGTAATAAATTTCCAATGATCACCAAATGAAAATTAACTTTCAGATGAGAGTCACATTGTCAAAAACCACACGATGGCAATTCCACAAGCATGGGAAGAACCTATGAACAACAGTGAACATTTAACAATAAGAAGATTAAGGAACAAAAAAAAATAGATTGTATTTTTATCTTTATTTATTTTCTGCATGTAAGATTCAGTAAATACAATTTGTAAATAATATTTCACTCAAATAAAATGTGTAAATTTAAATGAACACATTGGGTGTCACTGATGTGTTATACAAATATAAATAAGACCATAATTTTTTTTCCTTGTGAAATTTCATGCCACAAACTAACCAGAGACTTTTTTGTTTTGAAAATCCAGTGAAACTGTGTCAACTCTTGGAAGCTAAAGGAAATGGGTATTAAATTAATAGGAAGAAATTTAGTGGAGAATATTTCACCTGAAAAGTGACAAAAAATAAAAACGTATCATAGCATGCAGATAACAAGTGAATCAACATGCATATATGAAAAAATACTCGCCATTGGAAGAGAAAAATCAAAAAACATTAACAGACTTATCGCCAGGCCCGTTCTTCATTTAAATGATACAAATGATGAAAATAATATGTGCATGAATTTCAAAACTTTGAAAAAGCTGATGAATTTCTTGTTTGCTGTGATCATAAATATTTATTTGAGGGTAAACATTTTTTTCTTTGCAATTTTTCTTTCTTTCTTTCTTTCTGAGCTAATTTTCATTTGAAATAAGAATAAATAATTATTTATTTGTATTGGAAAAATATCTAATATAATAACTGTGTGAAATTATATATATAAATATCATGTCATGTGACGTGATCTGCATACAACGACTCTTAGCTATATTTTTAACAGATGTATATACAATATTCTGTGATGACGCAAAAGTTATTGGGAAAAATTAATACACGTTGTGGTTTTTTAATCATTTATATTAGTTAAAAATTCATACTGGTTAAAAATTTTGTTGACAGTGTGATCTGAGTCAATCTGCAGCTTACCGTAGGACACGCATCTGTGGCCTGCCATTTCAAACAGTCATAATGGAATTTACACCATCGAATATGGGTCTGCTCTGTATTTTAAAGAGTGTTCATTTGCTCTGTGAACATCAAATAGAGAATCAATGAACGAAAATATTTTTGAGGTTTAATAGAAATGATACATATCCTATAAAATAATACAAATAAATCCTCTAACCCCAAAGAATTTCCGTTATCATAACGTTTGCTTATTGGTGGACACCTAGTCTCCACTCTTGGCTGTTAATTATAACGGAACAGACGGACACTGATTGTTTTCAAGGCAATGGACGAGAGTACAGCAGAGAAATGTCTGCCTGGTGATCCTACACCCTAAGTCGAATTTTCTTCTGAAACAATGTCAGTTCTACAGTCGACTATTGTAAGTTGAAGTAGTAAAAAACAAGGGATTCGGGAAGAAATTAAAACCTAATTTTTTGCGTCGATTACTTGGAAAATGGCTTTAAAAAGTTCTTCTAATCTGCTGTAAATTTATTTATTTTTTCTTCTGGTAGTTTAATTATGGAACCGGAAACTTTCGATAATCAAATCACCTAAAAATTTCACTTTAGTACAAAATAGATATAAATATCTAATAAATAAATAAATTCCGTGTCATGGCGCAATGACCATGAGTCCACTTTTACGGGGACGTACGGCACCTTCTAGTCCCCAAAATTTCATCCTGGCTCCGAAACCGGCATAGCTGACGAATCAGGACTATGGCTGGCTCAGTATTCCTGACTGTAATCTGTGTGTGTTCACGGGACCAGTTTGTGGGATGAAAAACCCTGGATAAACTGGTGGCAAAAACCCTGCTGTCCACTCCCAAGACCGGCTAACTTGGCTATGGCTGACGAAGAACCTTAAGCTCCTCGTGTCGTCGACGGGAATCGAACTTAGGACACTTCTTCCCAAGGCATATGGTTGCGAAGCGCACAGTCACTAGGCTAACCGCGCGGACAATATCTAATTAAACATAAATAAGAATATAAATATTAAATTATATACATTTAACAAATAATATAAAATATAAATATATACGTAGTATATATTTATATTATATAACTTTTAATCATCTACTATAGAATTCACTTTCATTTTTATAAAAGAAATAGCGAATATGTTTTGCTTTGTGTGTGGATCTTTCTATTATTATAAACTATACCGGATTGATCCGATATTATAAACTGTACTATATAGGTTTTCAATATTTCAACAATTTCCAACTCAGACTGATTATATGTATAATCTCGCTGTTTATTTAAATAGAATTATATTATACTATACCGTATTAATTTTGTAATAATAGCATGTCTGGGAAGAACAGTTCAAAAATTGAAGAGCGATCAGCGGTTGTTTGTTTCTTTTGGATTATAATTAGATACAATTTGAATTATTGTAAACTTTATTCACACTTTCCTAGAATTAAGTTTCACCGGTACAGTGATCAGTAAAGTATTATATTAATCGCTATAAAAGTTCTATAATTCGTAGTGTGTTGTCCATTTTTGTCAAAGTTCATTCTTTGAGCAGCAACGGAATTGTCTCATGCGCAGTGATCAGCTAAAAAGTAATTTCACGGAATAATTATCTGACTAGAAAGTCGATGCCATCTCTTCCCTCGCTCACTCGAAGAATAAGATTAAAAATAAGGTAACGATTTAAATCTATTCATTATGGGATGCAGAGAGACGGGTTCCAACCAGAATGAAAATTTCACACATGTCGTGTGAACTAAACAACCATTACTTTGGTCTCTACTTTTAAAAGAAATTAATTAAAATTTTAGATCGAATCGGCAAGTGGGATGTATCCTTTTTTTTGCTTTGTGTAAATAAACGGACTTAGAGGAAAGACAATGCAGCTAAGGAGGGGATAGTAATCACTTTCAAACCTCTAATACGACACGCTGTGCAATTAAAAGAAATCCATACTGTATTAAGTACCAGCAACTAAACCGATGTATAAGACTGGTTGCTTAGGGATTTATTATCGCTTTCATAAAATACTTTATTGTAACACGCGTGGCTTAGCACAAGTAGATATTAATAGATTTATTAAAGCTGCATCCAGTACAGTACGTAATAAACGATATTTAATCATCATAAAATCAAACAAATTAAAAGAGTTTCTCTCGGAAATTTTTGAATTCTCGTTGATTTTATGTTAATATTAATCCTAATAAAATAATGAATGATGACAAATAATAATACTGATTACAGTGATCGCAGATGTTAATTATTATTAAGTGTTTGCACTTTCGTAATAATGTCTGCAGGTTTAACAGCATATTCTGTAACTGTTATCAAATAGACCGTTTTATAAAATGGGACAATGTAAATTAGTAGGTGACATTATCCAATCTCGCCAAAATTGATATTGCAGGATATTTTTCAAAAATAATCTGGTTTCCCCTATAAATGTCATGAAAATCCGTTTCAAATTTTAAGAGATGATAGACGCGACTGTATAATGTCATAATTCAGTTGTTTGAATGAGGGGGTCTAGTAATATTGTTTTCCTAGAAAATCAAAAAAAGGCACCAAACTACGTCATTTAAACATAAATAAAGAATAACATATTACATTAAAGTGGTTGGTTTTAATGAGTGGTTAAATTGCAGATTATTACTCAGTTAACGCTTCTCATCTTTATGGAATCATTTCTAACCCCCCCACCACCACCACCACCTTAAAACAGGAAAATCTCATGAAAGTGCATACATTTGGAGTCTGTACCGTCTGTAAAATAGTGTAGAGCTTATGTTACTTTTAAGAAAACATGTTTTATTCTTCCTGTATAATAATGGTATTGTATATATTATTTGAAGCACAACGTCAATTCTTGAGATCATGTGACAGTCCCTGAGGATAGACCTCTATCAGTTGAGAAACGCTATCGTAGGTACTTATAATGGAAAAGCATTACCTGCTGAGAGAATTGATCGACTTCATTTGTGTGAATTTTGAGAGGTTGATCGTTTTTCTTTAGACAAGCTTATTAGCTAGTTTGTGCATTCTGTGTTACCTTAATAGCAATTTTGAGGGGTCCAAAGGATTGGGAAGGTTCGAAAGACTAACTGCAACACAGGTGGACTGTTCTGTTGATAAAATCATCAAATATTCTTATAATGATCATGACCTTGAGAAAAAGTTGATTGTAATATTACTTTAATCTCTTTTCTACACGACATAACTTTCTCAATATTAAATACACTTTAGCAATAGAAATCACTGCGGCACAGTTTGACACATTGAAACACAGCAGTATCCTTAACAATCCCTGATAACCAATAGCCATTAATAAAATCTCTAGATCCCCAGCTAGGCCAACACGTATCGCTAGGTAAACATGGGGTTAGGGATATCACTGTACGCACAAGACTATTCTGGTCTCGCTGGAGAGGTCAGTATTCACACAAGTTCAATGGCCAGCAATTCCGTTGATAACAGAATTGCCGGCCATTATGCAATAGTTGCCAGTAGATAAAACCGAGTCTTTGCACATATAAAACAATCATCCTGATTAAAATAATTATTTTATCACCTGAAGGTAATTTACATGATTACAGCACTACGCTATTTAATTATTTACTTACATTGAATGCATAAATAATAATACAAAATAGAACATGCATTTTTATGAACTGGACATTGTAATGCATTATCTACGATGATGGAGATTGCAAGAATATTAATGAGGTCCATAATGGCTGCAAAAATAACAAACTAAAAAATAACGATCCACTAAATTACCTTATTCACAAAAAAGACTTAGAAGATTCAGCTGTATCGTGATACTTCAATCTCTTCGGTGCAAGAGGAACACAAATCAAAGGTATTCATACTAAAATACAAATCTCAAATAAAAATATCCAGTTAATTGACTCAACTGGCAGTTATGAACTTTATTCCTTCCTTGGCTTCAGAGGAATATGTAGAAATTGGAAGATCATCTGGATGATAACACGATACTGCTGTGATCATAAGCAAAAACCAAACTTTACTTTTAGATAGACAAAACGTGTAATATATTTGACTTCCAGAAATAAAGTATTGCTTGTGTCCTACAACCGGATGAAAATATGGCAAGAACTATGGAAATCACTGGAGTGTCAAAGGCGTGCATCACAAAAGCGTATAAAATGGGTTAAAGGACGGAACTTGGTACATCTACTTCCGGAAGATGTGACAGCAGCACAAACAACGTAGTATGGAAAGAAGATCACAAAACTTTAAAGAGAAACTGTGAGGTTAAAACCTCTTTTTGAGTCTAGCAATTGATTGATATCTTGCATTTTGGCTTAGATCAACCGTATCGATTCTATTCACGTAGCAAAATAAGAAATGTGAGGTTTGGCAGTCGTTAGCCTATTCATAAACCACTCGTTTCAGACGGAAATAAGAAACAAATCACTTGAGGATGAATGCGTTGCAATAAGTGGGATACTATAAAAAAGAAGATCACACACACACACACACACACACACATACACACACACACACACATACACACACACACAGAGAGGAAGGTTAGGATTTGGTGTCATATTACATCAAGATAGAAAGGCGCGTTTATACTTAACAGAAACTATTTGAATATGTCTTTTCTCTCAGAACGTTTATACAGTTATGTTTTTAGTTCATTACATGTTGCTAACTGTGTAGGAAGGTTTATTTGATCTTTATGAGTTAATAAACTTCCGACAAGAGATGGCAAATCTAAGATCACTAGAAAACAATTAGATCTAAGTGTATTTTTACTCAATTTATTTCAACACGTTTGCTCTCCGTGCAATCAGCAGATTGGATCAGTACCAGTAAGGATATGTAATTAACAGTTTAATGAAGTCAGAGATAAGGATGCAGAAAATATCAAATCCTAGAAGTATATTATTTCCAGACTCATTTTTATTTCATAGAGACCTCATATTTTGCTTCTAGATGTTATTAAATGCAGAATATTCTCTTCGCAGTGAGTTTATTTTCGTCTCTTCATTTTCCACAGCATTAAGTTGAATATTTTCATCTTTTCTAAAACATTTCTCTCTCTCTCTCTCTCTTCTTTCTTTTTTCTCTCATAAACGTTCCATCTGACACGGGCTCGCTTCAATTTTCCGCAAATTCAAATATTTTCTACTTCACAAATTCTTTTATTAGGTTATCTGTATATTTGAAATATAATTTCATTTCTTATTTTAATGTTTTTACTTGCAATTCTTATTCTGCTATTCATTTCTTTACATAACCATATCGTACCGTATCTTTATTTGTTTGATCTTTCATTTTTTTTAAAATAATTTCTTTTGGGATTGAGAATCGACCAGATCATTCGTATGAGGGTATGAAGCAAAAATAATCTTGAATAATAAATAAATTGCATGCATTCGGAATCAACGGCCGAGTGATGAGAAAAAAAAAATTCGATAATTCCCGTAGGCAAATTCACATTTTCTTTATATCAGCCTTGTTCAAATAATCAGAAATATATTTATGCAATTATTCTTTTTATTTAAATTGCATTAATTATTATCTAAGCAGAGAGACAACAATCCACAGTCTACTGCACCCATGCGATCGCGATTTGCATATGTATCTATAGAAACGTATGGAAAGCGCCATCTATTGTGATGCTTTTAAACGTATTATCTGCATTGGAAAATTTTAATTTTTTAAACTTTCTGTTTAGTTTGGTATAAAAAGTAGATGTATTGGTTAATGTATTAAAGTAAGAATATTAATATACTTGTCGGTAGATGTTATTTTTTTTTCGAAGCACATACATGACAAACCCCTCGATCGCTTGAGTGAAATCCTACTGCGTTCCTCTAGCCTCATGAATATTAGGCCCCACACTAAATAGCATCAATGCATCACTTTCCTTTGTATGCACTCGCTAGTCACGAACTTAAGTATTCAAAACAGTGTCCAGCTGTTAGGTTGTTGTTGAATGATATAGAGCACCATAAAGAAAATTAATCCCACTACAGATCGGCTTCTTCAATCAAGGGAGTGGCTATCCCGCTGTGATATTAACTCTCTCTCTCTCTGTGTATAACGGTAATATATTGTGCTATCAGGAATTCAATACAATGAATTTATATATTTTCGTCATTCTTCCTTTCTTTTTTTTTCTGTTGGGAGTAATATAGATTCATTTTTTCTAGCCGTAAATCTGGATTTAAGATATTACGAAGCTGTTGATATTTAATATTAAAATCGAGTATAAATTAGAACGGTTGACAAGTATTAAAACACACAGTATGGGTGAATACAGAAATATAACTTTACATATAGTGTAATAAAATCGTAGTTGATTTTTTAAATAAATTTATTTTGCCATGGCATTTTCATATATTTTCATACTAGAGTTCAAAACCCTTTTTAAATTCAAGGACTTTATTACTTCTAGCAATATCTTTAAGAAGATACAAATATTTACATTGTTATATTTTCTGAAACAAAGACTAGCGTTGTTGATATATTAAGAAGATAGTTACGAAAACTGTTAAATTATAGAAGAAAAAATTCAGTATTTATTAAACTCTACGAAGTACACCATGGTTCAGGTTTGGGTTGTTTCTGATTTAATATCTTTATTAATAAATAATGAATAAATCTAATTATTAAAATTTCTCATCAGAGTAATAACTAAAGATTTCCAAATGCAGTAACTGTTAGAATGCATTCCATGGTGGTCATTTTGGAGGACACGTTCTTAGACGAAATATTTGTGTCCTCCATACAAAGACGTGCTGACTGACTTTTGCTTGTAAAACTCATAAATTTGGCTACGTCCTAGTGGGATTCAAATCAAAACCTTAGCGACCAAATGGTGATTAAGCTGAAAAAAATATTTCATTAAAATTAATTCAAGTTGTAGAAGGATAAAAACTTATGATTCAAACTTATGGCTCAAAACCTTCGTCACAATAACGTTTAATGGAAGGATTAAGAGGGAGTGTGTATGTGTCACAACACGTCATAGAGCATTTATGAAGATATTTGCTCTTCGACTTGAGTGAAAACCGGGTTAGAATCCATTCAAAACAAATTTTCAACTGAAACTAATTAGTTAATTGCATTCATAAAGAAGTGTGAATTTTAGTTTAACACGATGGCCAAGGTGACAAAAACGCTAAAATATATTATTATAGAGTAGAATTTGAAGTTCTCTATTCCCTCTATTCTCTATTTCTTATTCAGTGTCTTCAACCGAAGCTATATATAGGGTGTCCCAAAATTCACGCAAGAAGTAATTTTGATAGCAGGTTTTTAATTAAAAATTGTAATTTCTTATTGATTCATAAAGAATACAGTATAGGGTTAGCATGGAATAGCATATCGGGTAAATGGCCTCCACGGCTTTGCTGGCACATATGCACTCTTTTATCGAAATTTTCCATGACTGTTTTGAATAAATGTGGCTGAATTTCGTTGATACAGCGCTCAATTTCCTCCTTCAAGGCGTGGGTGGTCGTGGGCTTGATGGCATAAACCTTAGACTTCAAAAAACCCCAAAGAAAAAAGTCCAACGGCGTTAAGTCACATGATCTGGGCGGCCAATTCTGATCACCAAAACGAGAAATTACACGATCACGAAATGACTCATGCAGTAATTGAATTGTTTCTCGGGCTGTATGGCATGTGGCACCGTCTTGTTGAAACCACATGTCGTCCACATCCATATCTTGCAATTTAGGCACAAAAAACTGGATTATCATGTCGCGATAGCGAGCACCATTAACTGTTATTGCCTTACCAGCCGCATTTTTGAAGAAGAATGGACCGATGATGCCTCCAGCCCAAAGTTCGCACCAAACAGTGACACGTTGTGGATGCATTTGTTTCTCAACAATCACACGTGGATTTTCTGAACCCTAAATGCGACAATTTCGTCGATTAACGAAGCCATCAAGATGAAAATGAGCCTCATCGCTGAAGATGATTTTGTTCGAAAAATAAGCATCCACTTATTGTTGGATTCAACAACAAATGGATGCTTATTTCAAAGTGGATGCCATTCAACGAACTCTCTTCGCTGTGTGTGGTCAGTAGGCTTCAGCTCTTGAGTCAATTAAACTTTGTAAGCATAAAGATGCAAATCTTTCGTGAGAATACGCTGTAGAGATCTTTTCGAAATGCCCAATTCAAGACCACGGTGCCGAATTGATGTTCCTAGACTCTCAGCAACACTCTCACGAACTGCTTCGATGTTTTCTGTTGAACGACTTGTTGAAGAACTGCCAGAGTGTACAAGATCACTAATTGATCCAGTTTCCTTGAATTTTTTAATTAATCTTTTCACAGTTGATGAAGTTAAATCACTATTCCGACCATATTTTGTACGAAAATTGCGAACTGTAGCTGCCAAACCTTCATTATTTTTAAAATATTGCTCAACAATGAAAATGCGTTGTTCTTTCGTGTAGCGCTCCATTTTTAATAATCCTGAACTGTCAGCTGTCACGCTGTCTTTTTTTTTTTCCTCGCTGGCAAAACTTTACCGTACAAATGGCGCTAAATTTAAATCTTGCGTGAATTTTGGGCCACCCTTTATATATGTATGTATATGTTTGATTGAAGATTTACTCAGTTTGATATCATATTTGTAAATTATTAATGACCATAACCAAGATTTAATTAAAAAACCTTTAATTACACTACTAGTTTCGTCTCTGTGTTTTAAAAAAACCAATTCGTTTAGATTGGTTACTGGTATTTATATGTTTATCTCACACTTCATAAAGTCTAGTTTTAGACGAAACTAGTAGTGTAATTAAATTTTTTATTTAAACCTCGGTTCTAGTCATTAATATATATATCTTGAATTACTTGCAGCAACCACAAATAGCATGCAATCATTAAAATTTTGCGACTGAGTGTTGGACGTGGTGCAAAATTCATGGTCTGATGGCAAACTGAAGTTTACATCAGATGTGTAAGTACAGAAACCTGTGTCCTAAAAAAAAATAAGCTGCCTAGAATCATGACTTTCATAGATATGTTACTATTTGTTCGTAGAAGAATGCAATTAAGAAACATCGATATTTTGAATGCAATCTTTACTTTGATTTGATGTTTGACCATTGTTTGGATATATCTTCCTCGGATCAAATAAAAAAGCTTGTCCTTCAAAAAAAAAAACAAGCATTAGTAACTTGAAATAAAACTTAGCAATAAATAATAAATTATTATTTTTATTGACGCTAAGCCTAATTTAAGAATATGTTTAATTTTTCCTTATTTTCAGGCTTTATTTACAGAAGATTTTTTTTTAATTTACTTTTAGTGCTACTTTCAGTTTTTTTTTGTGTGTGTGTGTGTGTGTGTGTGTGTGTGTGTGTGTGTGTGTGTGTGTGTGTGTGTGTGTGTTTTGCAACTTAAATATATTTGCGTTAACGTCATACTGGCGTTAAACACTGCTCACTGTAATGTTTCTTTGAGATTATTTGCCGGCCTGTATTGCGTATTCTGTGCATTTATCTGGAAAGGTGAAACCACGCCTCGCCTGTCATAAGGAGAGACGCCGGACTAAACGGCCATTCATAATTTGATTGAGCAGCCACGTAGCGTAGTTCACGCGTGTCTCATTATCTGCCGGACATTACAGTAGTGACCATGGATTGCTTAAGTTTAGGGTTCTTCAAATTTCTTTTGACTTGAGTTACGTGGGACCCTCTATATGCGATAAAAGGTGTGGTCACGTGCACAGCTCTTGTTACGTGTCTCGCGAGAACAATCGTGGTTTTCTCGTTTAGCACTCAACCAAACTCTGAACTTTTGCCCTATTTTTTGATTACAACTCTTAAATCCTTTAGATCCGGGTTATTTTTTCAATACCGTCCTTGACTATTTTTAGTGAGTTGTATTTTATGTGCCTCTCAAGAAGAAATATCTGTTTCGCGAAATATCTATTGGCTACTCAAGGACACCTACGTTATATAAACGTTGTGGCACCCACGAGATACCCAAACTCTTCAGAGACTGCTTTTTAAATAGATATCGAATGCACGCCTCTTTAGTTTGAGGAGTTTACTCACAAACATCCATGTACACAAAGGGATTTAAACCCGCAGCCTGTTGGTTAAAGAACTCCTCGTCCAACCTGGCCGAAAACAATCATTAAATAATTTACATATAACATGACGTTGCATACTTTTTGAATAGTTAAAGTTAAGGATATTGTAATATCTAATAGTGTTTTTAGGACATGACAAGACTATAAGTCAGCGAAGTTTCGATAAACCGGACATAATAAATAAGAAAATAAAATATCGGCTTTGAGGTTATACTGATGTCAGTGTCCCCTGTATATGCATATTTATAATCTTCCATTTTCATAATTAAATAACACGAATGCTATTCTTCTTTAACCGTACTACATTATTTTTGCGTCGCAAGGTGATCTGTTAAGGTTTTATTACATTGCGCCATGTGAAGGCCATTACTCTTAATTAGAGTGAGAATTTTTTTTTCTCAAGAAATCTGGGATTAATTAGAAAATTTCAGTTTTTCATTTAGCAAAAAGCACTCATGTAAAACGTTAACTGCACACAAATGCAAATAATTTAGTTTGGAAACCTGACAGATGTTGGATTTCAAACATGTTGAATGTAATTAAGCTTTTGTTAAAAGCTCTTTCATACCAAAGCAAAAGTGAAATGTTTGAAGATCTTCAGATCTCGTTTATTAGATATAATAACTAATTATACATGTTTTGTATACAAATCAAAAATAATATTCTCAGGGAGCAAAAGGATATGTGAATTAGTTTACGGTTAATTCTTAAGTGCCTTTATGTTATGTTCTCCTTAGAAAGAAAATAAATTTGGATATATTACAACCAATGCAGTTTGAAATATCTGTAAATAGAAAGGACTGGTCCGGAGAAGAACACCACATTTGGAGGTGTCCATCACGTTCATTACCAGATATATCATTCCAGAAATCCAGTTTTATTATGCACAGCCTCTCAATCGATCGTCAGATACTTCTCCAAGTTGCCCAAGCCAGTATCGTCGTAGATACTCCTATGACGATACTGGCTTGGGCAGTATCGTCATAGATACTCCTAAATTGTTGCCCGAATTTCATATTCTAAGCTGGAAGCCACTGGTAAAAACAAACAAAAAAACTTTCTATATCTATAGAATATTGCTCGCCAGTCCTAGACAGAGTCAAATGAACAGCTACTTCGATGAAAAATGGGCATATTTTAAGATCCGTACATATTGAATCAATGAGTCAATCCATCCCAGTCAAGCAATACTCCCTGTCTAGATCAGAAGTCGGTTTTAAGAAAAAATAAATAAAAAATAAAAGAATTTATTGTGTACTCAGTGAAATTTCAAGGATGAAGTTCACTTGCCTGGTTCCTTCCCAAAGGGTGTGTTCCATTTGTTATGTCCTAAATTTTGTTCAGCTAAAATGAATGCGCGATATCGAAAGTGGGTGCTCCTTCAACATGATAATTATGGTGTTCAAATAAAATCAAGCAGCAGGAAATAGAGCTTGTGTCTTGGCCAGAATACACTGCTGTCCCTGGCCACTTCCATAATCCACCTCATCTTTGCTAATTGCAACATCATTGTAATTCATTGATGTTCCATTTCATTGTAACATCACTTACTTTTCTTGTGGCATTTCTCTACTCATATTTGGCTCCAATCTTTGTTGGATCATTTTCAGCATAGCTTTAATTGCATGTGAAATTAAAGCAATGGTTCTATAGTTCTCATAATCTCTGGGATTTGATTTTTTTTGGAACCTGGATGAATACTGACATTTTTCAATCTTTAGGCCAGTATATTTTATTCCAAACCTGTTCACAAATTTCAGTCAATATATTCTCTACTCCATCTCCAGCTGATCTCAATAATTCCACTGGTAGACCATCAGCTCCAGGAGTTTTTCCTTTTGGCAACTGTTCCATTGCTGATATCACTTCATTTTTCATTATCATGGGTTCCTCAACAAATTCTCTCTTTTCAAATTCTCCTTCAACATTATTATCTTTCTTGTACAAATCTTCTAAATTCTCTCCAAGATTGTTTCACTGCTTCTTCCATCAGACGTTTTCCCGAATTACTTTTTACAACTCATAATCTAGGGATAAACTTAATTATAACATCATTTATTTTTCTAAGCAGCTCTCTTGCTTTACTCATAATACTGTTTTCTTCAATTCCCTTGCATCGTTTTATTTAGATGTTTTTCCTTATAATTCCTAGTCTGTCTTTGGAAATCTGCACTCAGTTATCTAACCCTTTTTTGTTTGTGTGAAGTTTCATTTTCTTCTTTACTCTGCTATTTGAACAGATTCTTATGACAACAATTTACAATCTTTCTTTCTTTCTTGATGCTTTACTTAGAATATTCTTTGTTGCTTCTATGACCGTGCATTTTGTTTCTTCCCATAGGTCTTCTAATTCTCTTCCTAATAAATATATTTATACCAAACTCAAAATAAAACTGAAAGTTATCCATTACTAATTGAAGTCCTGCATAAATTCAATTCTTATTATTTTGATGCAGATCTCACCCACGAAAAGTTGTAAACCTATTGTACATTTGTACGTTGGTTGATTAGGGGTTAGATAATCTGGAAACTGTTCTACAGACGAAACATGATATATTTTCAACCTATTCAGGCAACCAGATAGTAGGGTAGTGGTCTCACATCGGGTCTGTCACCACCAAAAGACATTAGCAAATACTGCTGCTCGCAGTAAAATTCGAACCCATGACTTGTCGGTTGGAGAGAGAGAGAGAGAGAGAGAGAGAGAGAGAGAGAGAGAGAGAGAGACTTATTCTACACTTATTCAGATTCTGTTATCCTTTTATTACTGATGTTCATTACTAAAACTTCAGAGTAGGTTCTTACTTATTTTGGATCCTCTCACATTTATTTTATGTATTAGGCCCAAGAGTATGTTTTATGGCCAGATAAATTCGTTTCATATGAAACTCATTTTGGTATTGATAAGTCCTTCAAGCTATCTTCATAGTCGTGTCTGTCTTGCCTGTGTTCGTCTGTTGTTAACCAGAGGAGTAGAGAAATCGAGTTTCTCTAGAAGAAGCCTTGTCATCTCCATATAAGATCAGTTAAGCGTGTTTAGGTGAATTTCCCATATAAATCTTCCATCCATAGCATGACAATATTTTGAACAAACCACTTTGTTACTGATGCCATTTAGTTTGCACTAAGGAGCAGTTCGGATATGTTTGCTCTTGTAATAATTTGGAATTAGTAAATGTATTTATGGTATTATTTGGTATCTAACATAGATACGAAAATGTATTTCAGCGGTAACTTAGAATGCACACACACACACACACACACACACACACACACACACACACACACACACACACACACACACACACACACACACACACACACACACACACACACACACACACACACACACACACACACACACACACACACACACACACACACACACACACACACACACACACCACAAAGTGACTTTGCTACTGCCCCAATAAAGTTCTGAATAAACATTTTATCGTAAAGTTAAATTGAGAACTCGAATGATAATAATAACAGCTGCAATCTACTTCATAATCTAAGTTCGACTATTGTTTTAAAGTAAATCTGAATTTGTTTTACGACGTCATCCATTCTGAGCTGCTGCATTCCATGAATAACACGATTATGATTCCAAATCCGTAGCAACCCATCTGCGATTCGTGCTAAGCACTAGACTCACACAAGGGTGACAAATCCTTACTATTAATGCAGGTTCCATAGCCATATACACACACGCATCGAGTTGTGGTACAAGATACGCTCGGCCAGTCCTATTAGCAAGGTTCGTTCTTGGTAAACTAGAGCGCTCACTCCATACATGACTTGAACAATATGCACCTGCTCCTGCCAGCCTAGACTACAGAGCTTTTAACAGGATATATTGCAGATGGCCATCAAGCAGCAGTTTCAAAACCATTAAATGCGCAGTTGTGTACACCATCATAATACAAACCTCTGCTGCCAATTGACACTGTATAATCTAATCATATACAAGGTGAGTATATACAGAGCGTGCCATCAAGCTACATCGTTCCATTAACGGGTCATGCTATGCTAACGTTTAGATTCTAAGTGGCTCTAGATTTGTCATCACTTCTGTCAACAGCTAGAGGTCAGCGCTTACATCGGCATACATGCATCTACTCTCTTTCTCTCTCTCTCTCTCTCTCTCTCTCTGTACAGATGATGGTTTATAAATGGATTTTGAATAAACAATTGAGATTCATTTTAAAAATGCATCTTCGTATAGCTGTTTGGTGCTATAGCCAAACATTATCCAATATCCTATAATTTACCCTTTCAAACTCTCCTGCGTTCTTTTTCTGCCAAAGGGTAATTATTGATCGAAATCAAAGTGTGTGATGTATCTGGCCATAGTTAAGGCTACAAGTAGATTTTTAAACTACCAAACCGTGGCTGGTCATTAAACGGATTAAGATAAGAAGAGTTCAGCCCAGTATACGTAATAGTGAAGATAATGAGCTCGTCCGCAAGCAGTTTTGCCAACCTCTAATTACCCCATAAGTGTAAATGTTCGTTCAAACGATGCAGTGTGAAATTTCTACCGCTCTATTAAGCGTCAGATAGTTATGTGCGTCCATCCATTCATAATAACAAAGACTCGCTCACCGGTTAATCTGTCTGATTCTTTTAATAATTTGCGCGCTCTAGAAGCAGCGCGAAGACTGTAATCGACCCCCCAAGTACTTCTTAAATTGCACAGAAGAATGCCAATAGTTTCATAGTTAGTTGCATCCGTATAATTTGCTATTTCTGATTAAATTTGCTTTTTTCTTCTTCTTCTCTTGCAACGTCTTAAATCGCAGTAATTCAAATTATTAATCATTTACCTCCACCTCAAGTAAAATTTCGTCCTTCTCACTGACAGCAACCTGTTAGGTGCCTAATTATTCCTAGGTGAGAAGCAAAATGGAGCTTATTTCTTAATTAAAGAGACTTAGACAGCTGATACGGGTTCCTGTGATTTATGCTGTGTAATTTGTTCTGCACGTACATTTCTCATTCGGGCATCGCTTCAAAGGAGCCTTAACCCCTTAATTCCTGCTCTCGTTAACAATTGTTATTACTGATCAAATTACAGGTATACCTAACATCTTTCTTAAACTTAAACGTAATGATTCTGAACCATTACGCTAATGTAGTGTAGTCGGCAAAGTTGGATAAAAAGACGTTATTTTTAAAAGTTAGTTCATTGATGATAAATCAATGAATAAATTTCTTCAAATCAATTTGTGCACTTCTGAAAACGCACATATTATTCCACTGAGTCAATAATTTGCTAGAAATGATATATTACTATTCCTGTAGTTTCTAAAGCAGTCTTCAATAGAGTTGTACTCTTTAATTTTACGCTGATAGTATTGTAGTTACCAAATAACTACAATACTAACTCTTTAATTATTTATTTATTCATCACCAGGGTTGAATGCTTCCCAAGAACAGTAGTCATTCCCCTTGAAACAAGAAGCCACGATACTTTGCACTGATTTCGCTACAGAAGGGATGTCATTAAGTTGCATTTTATTCCTTTACATTCTACTGAATTACAAGGGAGTAGATGGCAGAATTTTAGCCCTTAGTTTGAAATAGGTAAGAAACGATCTTCACCTCTCATCATCGTCAATGCTTAGAGCACTCCAGTGGTATATCAAATAAGAGGTGATACTCCCTATTGCTATCTAGTATTCTATGCACTGTGTGTGCGTGTGTGTTATTCATAGCAGATTAAGCTGAAAAGCTTAGTAAAAATAGCTGTCGTCAGTGTCTAGATCGAACCTAAAATACTTTTTTTACTTCTTCGTAGCAAGTATCATAGAAGTAACCATGAGACTACATGCACCTCTCTGTTGAATTATTTAAATTCAATTTAATTGTATTACCTTTTACACTTTCTTTCCATTATATTTCTTTGTTTGGTTTTTTAAAAATTCTTTTCAGCTAAGGATAGGTCCCACCTGGCATTGTACTTCAGTTACAGTTCAAGAATGCAAAACTATACAACTTTGCTGAAGGTTACAACGATTTGGTTTCGATCTGGTATTCCATTTAGAACTCACGGGTGTAATCCTTTTATGAATGGCAACGCACGCTCTCAGTCCCTTAACCTTATACGAGATTTAGTAATTTCCAATAACGAACCACACTCCACTCGGTCAAGAATAATTTCCCATAATTCATTTGCCTTTTTTTTTGGTCGCGTACGTCATTTTAAAGGTCGATGTAGTCTCCGCAATCTCTCTCCTCTGTGTGCCTTCAGAGAAAACAATTTATCAATCCCGTCCCTACCCTCTAGACACAAAAAAGAGATTCACGCCATATTTAATCATTTCAATTAGAGAAATGGAGGAGCAGGGTACTGCACGTGAGCGTGATGGGGCAAAACTAACCGAACGATGACAGTCTGAAATGTAACGAGCTTCACCATGATCAAATTTTCTTTTAGTGCACCATCCATTTCTCATCTGTTTCCCACTGTCTCCTATCTGCAGACGTCAAAGAGATTAATGGCTTCCCTTGTTTCTCGGCCTGCTAAAATCACTGCTTTTGTGTTCCTCATTTGGCCAGCTACTTGTGCACCTTACAGAGTACGAGAGGAACCAAGTACTCTAATTACTCATTAGCATAGGGGAGAGGAATGCTCGAGATAAAACTCAGGTTTATAGATGGAATAAGGAACAATAGGAACAGTGGGATATTTAAGAAATATTTACGAGTTCATTGTAAGCTGAATAACAGCTGTAGAAATTAAGTAGACTTGAAAGGATGAGAAATAATTAAGCATATGCGTAAACTTAGCTAAAATTATAGGTCATCATGTAAAGGAAAATTGCCTAAAACGATGCTTAATGTTACTATGACAAAATAATATTAAAAAGAATGAATAAATCAAAATATCTAACCAAAACAGTTACTTTTTATTTTTTTACGCTTGCTTATTTATTAAACATTGGTATGCCAGACAGAGCTCAAAACTAAGAAAATGAGAGACAAGAAGTATTTAACTAATTCATGGTAATTATTCATACCATATTGAGTACACAAAATATTATACTTCCAGCTCTCACTTATTGAGAATATTATATTCAATAAAGCAGAACAAAAAACATTTTAATATATTTTTTCAGCTGCAATTGAGTTGCCACTCTCAAACGAAGGTAGAAAGGTTTCCTTCCTAGGATTCTCCAAGGAGGTTCCCAAAATACACAAACTGACAAAGGAACACGTCCAGGGAGGCGCCTGGTTGTCCGAGTAGTTAGCGTATACGTTCTCCAACCAACAGGTCGGTCGCGGGTTCGAATCACGTCGTGGACATGGATGTTTGTGACTGTCTTTAGGGTAGGAGATGAATTTCATCTACCGTTGTGAGAGCACTGCCCTAATCTTACTGGAGACTTGAAGTGACTTGAAAATATTCTATTGGTCTCTAGAGCAGAGTTCTGGACCAGATAAAATGAATAACAATACACAAAAATAGGAACAAAATCCTTACCCACCCACGGTAATAATGCATTATAGATTTACAATTTTTAGTGAATCGGAGTCACATAAAAATTGAACATGCTTAATAGATTTGCCTAACAGCCTTAGCTGATTCCGTCATAATTTAAGACGTCCGAAACAGGTTGGTGGGTTGGAACTACAGCATTTGGAGGAGGGGAGGGAGGGTGGAACGACGGCTTTTTTTTTATCCTATCAATTCAATGAACCTAAGCAGTATAAGAACTTTCTCATTCAGTTTACAGACAAAACTCATTATATGGCGTAATTCAGGAGGGGCAGCCCGCAATAAGTTACTGGAATGAACAGAGTTGTTAGGTATAATAATAGCCTTTCTAACAGGTTCGATGGCATATTACTTTCCGAAAACATTTAACACATGTATAGCAAAAGATATAAATAATATTATTATATTTTGATGCAAACTTCCGTTTTATACTGCATATATTTTGTTAGAATAGTATACAATTAAAGTGAAAGAAAGAAAAATAACCAGAGAAGAAGAAGTAAGGTAAACCAATTTAAATAAAATAAGCCTATTAAGAATGGCGTAAAATAAAATGAAGGAAAAAAATAAAATACTAACGCGAAATTCGAAAAATAAGTGTAATATAATCAAAAGATAATTTGCAATTAAGGTAGAGAACATCAAAATCAACCATATTCACATAGGAAAGCATGCCCGAAAATGCCACCGGAAGATACAGAAATAACACAAAGCAGTAAGTAGTGTAAAAAACTTTATTAGGCGTAACTGAACAGTTCAATAGTAGTTGGATACATAATATGGTTTCACATCAGGTGCTCAAAGTTACGACCATTAGCAGTGATGCATGCCTGACGCCGACGACGCATTGATTGTAGTACATTTTCGAAAATACCTGGTGTTTCCCGGATATTAGCAGCGGCGATGGCGACTCTTGCCACGAGGTCCATGTCATAGGTAACAGGCGTTTCGCACACCATGGCTTTAAGGGTCCCCCGCAGAAAGAAATCAATGCTCGATAAATCCGGTGAGCGTGCGGGCCATGCGAAGGGTCCACCACGCCCAATCCATCGAGTCCCAAAGTACCTGTCCAAATACTGACGCACAGAAATGCCAAAATGGGATGGAACCCCGTCGTGTTGGAACCACAGCTGTCGACGCACATCATTGGGACATTGTTCAGTAAATCCAACAGAACTTCTTCCAGAAAGGTCCAATATTTCTGGGAGTCAAGTCGGGGTGGTAGTAGGTATGGGCCGACTAAACAGTCAGCGACGATACCTGCTCATACATTAATGGCGAAGCGTTGTTGTTGTTGTGCAGCATGGAATCGCACAGCGTATGGGTTCTCATGGGCCCCACATGAGCCTTGTAGTGATTGAAGACACATTCGCGAGTTAATGAAGCTTCATCCGTGAAAAAGTTGGAAAATCCGGGTCTACGGCACATTTCTACAGAAACCACTGCGCGAATTCCACACGTTGAGGATAATCTTCGGCCATCAGTAACTGGACCCGTTACAGATGAAATGGATGTAAGGACTCAGAGTGCAAAACGCACAATACACTGGATCGAGATACTCCTATAGCAGAGGCAACGGCACGTGTGCTTATCTCTGGATTATTGTCCATCGCATGTAACACCTCCTCTTCCATGACAGGATTTCGCGTCGATCGTGGCCGTCCACTATCATGCCTGCTATCCCTAAATGATCCATAGTCACACAAATTCTGATGCAAATGCGCAAACATTTGGTGATGCGGTACACGTCTGTTTGGGTACCTTTCGCGATACATTCGTACAGCGGCTCGTTCATTACCTCAATTACGTCCATTACTTTCAGCTAACCCGTAAAAGAGGTGCATGTCTGCCATCTCAGCGTTCGTAAAACGACGCATATTCTTCGTATGACGTCGAAAGCTTGAATGAGGAAGCCCCAATTGCTCACCTGGAGTGCTGGCGAACAGTGCCACCTATCACTTTCGGGTGGCGTTTCTGGTCATGCTTTCCTATGTGAATATGGTTCATGTTGTTGTTCTCTACCTCCCCCTCAAAGTCTGTACGTGGAATTTTGAACCACCCTGTATTATCAGATGATTATACAGTCTTTTGATTTGTTTTATTTATTAAGTAAACGAGCGGTTATTCAATTACTTTGTACAATTTCACAATGTTTCTATCCATTGTGTTGACGGAATAGTCTCAGTAGTTCCTTCAGTGTCAATAAGAGATTTGGTTGGACAGATGGGGTTTGAATCTCGTTTCGAATGCGAAGAATTCGTATCATTATAAAGGTTTTTAAGAAGTGTGTTAGTCGGTATCTTATGAGGATCAGGAAGGGTCTTTATTCCCGCAATTCTGGTTTTTGTTTCAGCAAAACTGGATACGACCAGGCAGTATCTATCGTTTATAGACATGGTGCACTCTGGCTAACCGTTGAGAGTTGTCTATTAGCCCTCTACATTTAAATCTCCAATTTAAATAAAATAAGGGTTTCTAGGTAAAGAAGTAGTAGTTTTTTTTTAAAAAGTGTTTAATCGATGGATGTTCCCATGTTTAGTTTATGAGCTTTTTAGGAAAAAGCTAATGTGAATTAGCTAATAAATGAAATAGAAGTGAATATCTTAATTGATAAGAAATCTGCTTAATAGCGATGACGAAAAAAATCGACATAAGCTTTAGCTTAGCGAGATGTTTGAGGATAAATCAAAAACTTCTTTGTTTGTTTGCACAATGTCATATACTGTGTATCGACGGTGGACACTGCACGTATGAAGAATGATTTGTCAAACTTTGGGGTGAGCATCTAAAACTTTTCCCCAATCATTTTTGTTGTTGTCTATAAACTTTAACCAGTTCGGACATCCTTTCTGTTGTTCGTTCAGTGCCACAAACGTGAAAAAATCATGGGCCTCACTACGATCCAGACAGTGTTAAACTAAGTTGATTTTAGGGATACATTTTCCTATGCTATTCAGAATTGCTTGCATTATAAAATAAATGAAAACATGGTCGGTGTTGAATTTCGTCTTATTGATGATCCAACTGCTATGCGTTCTGTTTTCAGTTCAGCCTGGACTAAATGCAACTCTATTGGAGTGGTGGTTATAAATTTTGCCTTTCACTATCGCTATAAATGAAGTCTATATCTACGCCTATATTCCAGAGAGAGAGAGAATTGTACAGCATGCCTTTATAAGAAGTCAAACGCATTTATGACGTAAGCATTAACTGTTTTCGGACTAACGGAAGCAACTGTATCAATAATTTTCCTTATTTTTTCATTCATATATTTGAAAGCTTTTGTACTGCTTCTCACCATATCATTCAATCGTACATGCTAAAAGCATTTCCGTTTTATTCTCATATTTATTTTGCTTGACTGCCTGGAATAAAGGTGCATCTTTCGAAAGTTAATATTAGCATTTATTAGAAGTGACATTTGAAACTTCAAATTTAATCGATGTTACATTCAAATTTGTCACAAACTACAGCAAATCCTCAGTTAGTTTCGAGTATTGTGTTCTTTTGATGTTGAATGTAGTCCTATTTCTTAGGAAAAGGCAAGTTTTCGATTATCTTTTGTATTTATATGAACGTGTTGACATTTCAGTCTCCTATGTCATTTACCTTTTGTTATCTTTTTTTTTCGAATTAAGATTAGTTTCCGTGAGTTCGAATACTATTTGTGTATCTTAGAGATAGGAATCAGAATGTTACGTTTTTAAAAGCAGATTTTGAAAAATTAGCTGTTTCGGATGAGAAAGAGATAGAAATCTGATACCTCGAAATATGAGTTGCCAATTGTTCAGACATCTCATGTGCGGATGAACGATGACCTGCTCCAAGAAAAGCCACTAAGAGAAGACTGTAAAAGCCTTTAATCATTTAGACGAATGATATCGTCAAGATCTGTCACTGTCCCTTGATATACTAATAGCTTGCCTGTATAATTTTCGCACCTAAAAGCAACTTACACTTGTTTTAGATTCTTCTGGTGAAATTATTCCTATTCTAGTTTCGCTTGTGTGTCTTTTTTTATTCACTACGATCATTTATCAGAGTTTCTTAAATAAATATTTATGACTGGGAATGTTACATCGCGAGTGAAGAAGAGATTTTCATTATAAATAACTGTTCAAGCGAAGTAATTATATTATATAAATTACTATTTAGATAAGTGAGGTCCTTTCACAAAGTGAAGTCTGAAAAGAATCCGAAATCAGTACAGCAATAGAAAATTGATTTCTCATAAGAATATTAATATGGCCTAGACTCGTATCAAACATGATAGCCATTGGTCTCATTGGAAGGAGTATCCTGCTCTCAACAGGGTCATATGCTATTTAGTTCAGGTTGCTTCGAGGGCTTCACTAAATCTGGAACGTTATTTTTCTCAATCGGCCCACGTACTCATTATTTTTTTTCTTGTACACATTGGAACTAACCTTCAAACTGTAGAATACCAGAATTCATGGAGATAAGCCATTGCTTTTTAAATGTTCGAGCATTTTCAGACGATGAAATATTATTCTTAGAACTCTTAGAAAATATTATTCTTAGAAATATTATTTTTAGAATCTGAAATTTTTTCAATATTGCATTAAATTCAGAAAATCGTAACGTCCTATATATAGAAGTAGTGATTCGAGAGCACAGATTTCATTTGTGGGCGCAAATTGCTGGACCACACACATTTCCACCAATCTTGGGGAATGACGAGATTTGTGCTTCAGCAAGGTTTGGAGCTCTACAAACAGTGAATGAACGTATGGATAATCAAATTAACATTATGATCTTCAATGTCGTATTTTGGATGAAATACTTGATATTGGTATAGCATATCTGTAACTCATCAGGATGGCTAAACATGATTGATCAGAAAAACTGCTAACAGCTGTTTTGATTAGTAATGTTTCATTTGAGAACAGATGAAATATGTTCAGATATGTTTGTTATTACTGGTTCAGAAAAGAAAAAGACAAAAGTCGATTACAAGATCCACATTACAGCATGCCACATGTTCTCAGTGCAGCAAGTGGAAGATGACAATGACATGGTCTGAGGTTCTAGAATGACTGCGATCTCAAGATTGAGGGATGGAATTATTCTTGCTGCTGACTATCTAGATAGGTGAATTTTCCAGAACGATGGATCAGTAGAGCAGAGCACTGGAGCCTAATCCGGATCGTTAGGATATATGAAAACATAGATATGCTCTACAAAGGTAACTGAATTTAATCATGATCTGAAGACGCGTATCAGGAATGTTATTTCAACCAGCGATAGTGTCTTGGTGGATCGCTCACTGCACTGTAAGTACTAGAGTTTCCACTCGATGTGATCTATAACTAAAAATGTTCATAACTGATGCCTATTAAGCGTATGGCAAAAACCTTCGAGAGCCTGCTTATGTGTCGACAAAACACCATTTCGTAAGGCGCAGGGTAATTTTTGTTTTAATTTAGTAAGTGAAATAAATGACTATAAATACTGCCTTCGAGTTGATAAGCGTCAGCAATCCGCTACAATAACTGGAAATGGAAATTCAAATAAAAGTATGAATATGTTATTCATATAATGGATGAAGTATTTTAATCACGTTTTCTTTTTCGGCATCTAACTAGTAACCACAAAAGTATATAGTGAAGCACCGAAATGAAACTGGGTTATACTCTATATACGGACATCAGTTTGTGACAATGTTGACATTTTACAGTGTGCTTAAGCCTACGACATGGGATTTGACTGATTTCCACTATTAAACGAGGTCAGCCACAGTATCTCATATAATGTCCATCTCATATAATCCGAATAATTCCTTCATTTCGCTTTACTTTCGTTATCCAGCGCCATGTGATATCATTAAGGCTTTCATATACGAAATTATTTGATGAGCAGAAATCTAAATCGAAACCTTAATTGGGACATTAAGCAAACAGTTATTTGTTTCTAGAACAGCGAAATTGATCACATGATAACGTGACGTGTTATAATGGTATTTTAAGCCAACGATCTCATCAAACATCGAGAAACAATCTTGTTATGCCTGCATAAGTCCATCTCTATATAAAGTGTTGCTATTGAAACTTCTGTATATCTTCAAAAGGAAATAGTAGATATACATTTGCTTATTAAAAGTACTCAGACTATTCTTAATATCAGTTGCTTTCACTCAGTTTCATTTAATTAATCAACGCTTTGTTTAAATTAACAGAAAATTGATTTTAATGTAACCAGTCAACTAGATAAAATAGAAAATACTAAATTAAACTGAATATATTATACTTTTTTAAACTTACTTTGACTTGTATGTTTAGGGACACATCCAACCACTCTGTGTTTGATTTCCCAAAGGATTTAAATATTTCCACAAAATTATTACTTCATTTTATGCGCATGTATTATTTTATGCATATTTCATAATGTCATATTTTATTCAGATTATTTCCTATATTATTTTTGCGCAAAACTGCTTCACTGTTTAGTAGATTTCAGTGATTTAATTATTTTTTACTCAAGAATCGTTTGTTGTTCTCATTACACATATTTATTATTATTATTATATTCTCAGGATTCTGTTTTTCGTAATTTCTTATTTTTTTCTATACAGTTCCACTCGATGTATATTACATGGTTAAATTATTTCTTTGCTTACTATTTGACGTATGACATCTGCATTATTTAATTCACGTGTACTTTCATTACTGCAGAGTTTTTTGTGTTTTTTTTTGCAGAGTAACATAGCTTTCAGTTTTCTCTGTAACAATAACGAGAAGTAATCACACAAAGGGAAAACAGTTTTCAAATTTCATCGTTATAATATTTAGAAGTGGATGTGTTATTTTTAATTACTGGATAACTGAATATTGTTAAAATAGCAGAAATATGTTCTTCTTATTTGTAAAATAGTAAAATAAACAATCTACTAAAGTTCTGTAGAAATATTTTCGCATAGAAACTGCTTACAACCCGGCATTTTTATTGTAATTTAATTGCACCTGCTGATGATTTCAGCTTACTCAGCGAAAACTAGTCCTTAATAAAAATTACTTGCGTTCAATTGACTGATATATCTGGGGTTTTTCATCCCGCAAGCAGGCAAACCGGTCCCTTGAACACACACGGATCTACAGCCATAAATACTTAACCCTCCATGCGGGGGCTCACCTTGCCCCAATAGAGACGGGGGAGAAAAGGAAGGGAACTTCATACGAATAAAAATAAACTGTTGCAAATTTCACGACAGGAATAAATGCAACTGTGACTCGGTATTTTCTCTTTCAAATAGAACTAAACATTTTTACCTTGCAAGTTGAATAGAATTTATTTAACTTGCAGGTTTATTTAAAATCCTACTAAAGCATGATAATTATCCATTTTTGTTTTGTGATAATCATTATCCTCTCATTTTAAACTGCTCTCTTTATATATACACTGATTGGAAATAAGTCGAAGCACACCATCGTGTGAGGAACAAAAAGCTATAATGTCCACCTTAATAAGATGTAGGACGCTCTTTCGTTGCGATGAACTGCAGTAATCTTACCGAGCATGATTTTCAGAAGAGTACGAGAGTGATCAGAGGGAGATTTGGACCATTCTTCCTGTAGCATGTAATGACTTCCTGGACTTTTGTGGGGAGGACGTCACTTGACCTCACCCGACGCTCCAGTTCATCACACAGATGTTCAATATGATTGAAAAAATCAGGGCTCTGTAGAGCCAGTCAAGTATAGTGACGTTCATGTCTAGAAAACACGAAGCTGTTGAAAGTGACAATGGTCAGTTCCTTAGAGACGCTACTAAGTAGGAAGCATAGCACTGTCCGCAATATTCAGTTACTTCTTGGAGTTCAATGTTCGTGACAACAAGAGATCCGAGGTCAAACCAGGAAAAACCTGACCATACTATCACACCCCCACCTGAGGTTACGCACTCTAGTAAGACACGTTCACATGGCATCCGCCACACACTCGCTCATCT
This sequence comes from Typopeltis vanoorti, assembly GCF_054136105.1. Classification (NCBI taxonomy): domain Eukaryota; kingdom Metazoa; phylum Arthropoda; class Arachnida; order Uropygi; family Thelyphonidae; genus Typopeltis; species Typopeltis vanoorti. The sequence goes on from NC_143571.1 coordinate 85,923,024, forward strand.
GTTCGATAGTGGGTTTAGAGCGATTCGTCGTTGCACGCCCCACTTTATGCGCTCCACGCTATTTGCACCATTGAACGAGCTGCGTGTTGATTCGGGTAATGTTGGGTGTGGGACTGCATGGTGTGGGACTTGTATATTGCAGTCCCACACCATGTTGGAAATCCCGATTCTGAATGTTTTTTGGGCAGATTTGTGTTCCAGTCGATTCCTGGAACTACGCATTCAACGTGTCAGCTGACGAATGGCAGATTGCATATATTATCCTTCATAGTATCCTACGGTCACGTTCGGTGAGTCGTCCACTGCGGGTAGTGCTTTCGATTGACTCCCTATGCTTTCCTCTGAGTATGATATCACTGACTGTTGATCAGGAATGGCCAAATGTTTGAAACATTTGCACAACAGATCGGCCTGCAACATCTATCGCGATGCCTCTTTCAAACTCCATCAGCTATTTTTCTCGGATACAGTTGCACTGACTTAAGTGCATCACATTCCTCCAATTTATACCAACAAACACGTGACTAGTTACATGGCACGATGCACCTTGCCCACAAGGAGAATTCGTCTACAATCCAGAAACCCTGCTCTAGAGCACCAAACATGGAATTATTAAAGCAGTAATTTCGTGATTTATTTAAATATTCCTCGGAATACTGTTCATAATGAAGATTTTTTCATAAAGTATAGGAAAGTAAAAAGATTTAAAATTTCATTTAAATTAAAAAAAAATTAAAAAGTTTATTTAAACATTATGTTTAGTGCTATCAAGTTTGAATTGTTGACGAAGAACTTACAAAGATATAGAAAGTAAGAGTGGTAAAAAAAGTTTTTGGAACATTTTTCAAAAAAGCCAAGAATCGAGGAGCTAAAAGAAGGATTATATAAAATATACATAAATATAAAACCCCCCAAAATATTAAATTTTTGAATTCGAATAGTAAGACAGAAACGACATTTAATTTCCATTTCGAGAACGAAAAATCTGTGCGAAAATAAAAAGCACGCATTTTGTTAAGTTATAGGAAAGATAATGGGCTAAATTCCATTAAAGTATGAAGGCCGTTTCGAAAAGCCACCATCAGATAAGAGAGAATGAAGGAAAGATAAACATGAGGGCGTTGTACACCACTTTTTTTCTAGATAGCATGAAGTTCAGTAAGAGTTTGATTGGTTAAAGAGCACAGCGGTATTTAATCTTGTTTAATTGCCAAACAGGCGACATTGTAAAAGATCAAAGCGTATGTTTTGTGTTAGGATTCCGATGACGACAGTTTCGGGAATGCACAGTTTATCGTTCCCTTGAAAATATATAACATTTTTCCTTTCCTTCATGGTATAACTTTTGTATTTTCGATTTTCAAAATATGTTGACGTTGCGTTGATATGAGTAACATTAGACGTTAGCCACTCCTTATTTGCAAATGATCAAAGTGTGATATCCATAGAAAATTAACATCATGTATATTAAAATAAATATTTAGAACATTTCTTATACACGAGTAAAATATGTATATATACATAGATTTTTCTTTCGGGTAATGAGACTCGACCGATTATTAAAACAGTCTAACATCCTGCAGTTCTCTAATATAGATTATATACTCAATGGACAAAACATTGGGGGATACCTACCTAATAGCGTGTCGGGTCCTCCTCTAGCGTGAATGACTGCATGTACTCTTCGAGAAATTGAATCCACCAGATATCGGACGGCTGCCGAGGTAATTCCAGCCATTCCTGTTGCAGCATTGTCCACAACTGCGCCTTAGACGTCGGTCCCGGATGTGTGGATCTGATGCCTCGCTGTACGGCATCCCAGAGAGATTCGATCGGATTTAAATCCCGAAACTCTGGGCCACTGGGAGCTCGCAGCGTTTAGGGACCCTCTATAGACATACTAAGAGACCTAATGTATCACATGAGAAGGTTCCACCTAAAGAGTCACCACTCCTTGAACAGAGTTGACCTGGCACG